>NC_085136.1:233253999-233853999 GCF_035046485.1 Aedes albopictus
TGAAATTATCTAATTTGTTGACTATTGTCTGTTGGGGTAGTACACACTTAAAATTTGATCACGAGCTCGGCAGAAAATATTGCCGAGCTGCCACGGTTAAATACTGTTTTACTGAGAATTCAGCAAAAATAATGGCATTGCTGAATTTTGGTTCAATTTCAATCTGAAATTTCGGTTCGATCTTTATTTTTGCTGAAAAACGGCAACACTGAAAACCGAGCGGCAACGCAAAAAACAGTTTCACCGACCTCAGTTCATTGTGCGCCGAAATCTCGGTTCTAGTCGTCATTTTGCTGAATCTCGGTTGTTTAGTTGTCATCCGCCATATTTGTTTTTCAATTTGTGATTTGTTTTAGTGCGCAAAGTATTATTCGTGAAAAAAGTGATTTTGAGGATGGAGCAAATGCTGGAAATACTGAAACAGGAAGACGTAAGATTGTTCAACATATTCAGTAAGTATTCTACCATTCAATTTATCTTATTTTAGTGAAAATGTCAAGTTTAACTTGCTTCTTCTGCCATGAAGCAGTGGTGGGATACGTAGAGGAACTTCAGCGGCACATAAACAATCACATCCGGAATAAAGATTTTGTTCCGGATGGCGTTTTTTACGACTGTCTGGTCTCAAGATGCAAATTAAGATATGATCATTTCAAATCTCTGAAAAGACATATCATTCAGCAGCATCACCGCCCTTTTCCAAACAATTTTCAAGTTGAAAATGAAGCCAGGCTGCTCTTCCGGAGCCGGTCGAAAAGAAACGTAAACTTGATGATGACCCGTGCACCGCGCCAGAATCTGCAGCTGAAACCGATAAGCCTGGTGAACCGGTTCTAAATGATAGCATTTCTTTGGATCAAATCAAACGAAGTGTCGCCCTTGGGATTTGTCGGCTGAGTTCGGATGTTTCGTTACCACAATCAAAAATTGCTGAAATGACCAGACTTTGCGAAACGTTGGCCCAAATGCTCGGAGAGTATTTTCAGGACAATGTGAAAACATTTTTGAAAGACCACGACATTGACCAGGAATCTCCAGAAACGATCGCTTTGTTGAACCAGTTCCACTTGCCTAGCCTATTCTCTAACGTCTCAACCTTATCAAAACAAACTAATTTTTTGAAAACTTTGGCGATCAGCATCCCAAATCCATCTGAAAAGATGCTCCAAACACGCGAGGACATTCGGCATGTCGATGGCATTCCTAAAAAGGTTGCAGTAAATGAGACTTTTTCGTACATACCGATTATAGAAACATTGAAGCTTATCTTCAGAAACCCTGACGCGAGACGTCTGTTGAATGATAGCGAACGCGAAGATTCATCTACCAAAGAGTATTCAAGCTTTCGGTCGGGTGAAACCTATCGAAACAGCGAATATTTTAAACAATATCCAGATGCAGTGCGACTAAGTATTTACCAAGATGATGTTGAGCTAGGGAATGCCCTAAGTTCTCGAGCCGGAATAAATAAAGTGTCTGTTGTGGATTTTAAAATTCAAAATTTTCCGCCGAAATGGAACAGCTCCCCAAAAACAGTTTTCCCTCTTATGTATTGCACTTCCATTGATGCCAAGAAGCATGGATATAACAAAATACTTAAACCTCTCATTAATGACCTGAAAAAGCTCGAGGAAGGTGTCACCGTCTTCTATGGAAATGAAAGTTATACAATTCGGGCAGTTGTAACCATGTTTTGTGGTGACACGCTGGCTGTTCACGAGATCTTCGGACTACTTGGACCAATGGCCAATTTCTTCTGCAGGATTTGTACAATACAAAGAACTGCTTTCCATCAAAATCCGTTCGAAAACTTTTCTTTGCGAACCAAGGAATGGTACGATCAGAATTTGGATATGGTTAAATCTGGAGCAATTACTCCTTCCGAATGTGGTCTAAAACCTGGGGGATGCATCTTGAACGAGCTTAGAAATTTCCACACCACCGAAAATTTTGCACTCGACACTATGCACGACATCGCAGAGGGCTTGGTTCCCTTAACTGTTCAACTCGTGTTGAGCCACTACTACAAGAATAAGGAATTGGGTATCACAGCTGAATTTATCAACCAACGTATACATTCATTTGCCTATGGCTACATTGACAAAAACAATCGACCGTCAGCAAATTTCACCAGCGAAATGCTTTCAAAACCAGCAGCACACAAGTTGAAGCAAACAGCCGCACAAAATTTGCTACTGCTCAGAGCGTTTCCGTTTTTGTTCGGACATAAGGTCTCCGCCAACTGTGAATATATGGACATGATAGGCCATTTGATTAACATCACGCGAATATTAATGTCCACAATTGTGTCAGAACACATGTTGGCATCTCTAGAGGAGCATATCAGACTGTACGAAGAGTTATTCTACAGTAAATTCAAACGGCGGATCAACAAGAATCATCATCTCGATCATTATATACTGTGCATTAAAAAGAGCGGAAATATGAAACAGTTCAACTGTCTAGTTTTTGAACAAAAGAACAAACCGGCTAAAAATCAATCATCTACGTGTCGAAACTTTAAAAACATATGTAAAAGCCTTGCTCAACGGCAATGCTTCAAAATGATCGTAGATGTACTCGACAACCCATTCCGAGATAAAACCAGTTATAAAGGTGGTAAAATAGTTCTACGTGAACATTGTCGTAGTCAAAGATTCTTGGATGAAACATTGGTACAAGTGTTCATACCGAAGTCCGTCACCATCAATGGAATAGACTTCCGACCTAATCTGCTAGTATGCATCCGAAACTACGAGAACGAATACTATCCTGCATATGGTATTATAACTGAAATAGTTGTGATAAACAGCAAAATAAATTTTCTGCTGAAGCTATGCAAAACGAAGACATACAACAGTTTCTTGGAGGCATACGAGGTTTCAGTAGAAACGGATGAAACATTATTTCTCCTAGAACAAATTCATACTCATACAACTTTCGCTTTCTGGACCTCTCACGGAAATAGTCTGAAGTTTATTTCTCGACGAAACTACTGTCGAGATTACTAAATGTATGTTACACTTCCATCGTTTATGTATAAAATATAGTAACACAATTTATTTCAACAGTCAAAGAAGAGATAACAGATGTCGAAACGTTTTCCTTGCTCGACAATGCCGATTTCAAGAGACTCGAGCTAACGACGAAAATGGTGAAAACCATTCAAAAGTATCAAAAACTCCTGGAAAAAGATGCAGTAGCCGAAGAACCGGAAGAGCAAGATGACGAACAACTGACCGAAGACCGCAATACGGATCACTCGAAATCGATCAATGGAAACAAACAAAACTCAGTTTTTCTTGAGCAGGCATGTATTATTACTTTCAAAATTACATTCATCTTACAATTATGGGTCACTCTTCCAAATTTAAAAGATAATTACTTTTCATACATACGTTTGTATCAAAACGCAATTCTTTCATAATAAAGTAGAAGGTGGCCTATGACTGCGTCGTAACTTTATAGTATCAAATAAACAAGACGATGTTTAACAGGATCGAAATCGTTTTTTATATAACTATGTTTACTTTTCAGGAAATCGACGTTGGACTAATTCTCACCGAGACACCGAAAGGACGCGAAATTCACGAAACTTTGGCTACCGGGACTAAACCAAACGACAAAATGATCACAAGTATTACGCATATTATTTGTGATTATTTGAAGTCTACCTACGGAGTGTGAGTATTACAGTTTTTTGCCATGCGCGTCATGCTTCCAAGTGTACGTATATCGCCTACATACTATTCAATATCATATGCGATTGTGTATTGACTGGGCTATCATGTTAATGACGTAAAAGAAATTGATAACCAATAAGTAGCTCGACAAAATTCTGAACACATAAGAATCAACCTTTAAAACTAAAATTTTAAGTAAATAAAAGACGATTTCCTTCACGACAAAGTAGTATGTAAACTCAAGAACTCATTTGTAAAAGAACGGCTAGCTGCACACCTGGCTTCCAATAGTTTTCACATCGTTTTCACAGATCGTGCGAGAATAAGTTTATTTGTTTATTGCAATTGTCCGGAAACACATTTTAGAATATCAGTTAGGCCAGCTAAGAGAAATACTGCCGTGTGCAGCATAGTTGTCCCATGTTAATAGGGATTCCCATAGAACATGGGACAACTATGCTGCACACGGCAGAATATTGAATTTATGTTCACTATCTATTTACTCTGAATACAATTCCAGGAGACCATCCACTTTCTACAAAGAGATGCTTGCACGCTCCTTGATTAAAACGTACCCGGTTCTATCGTCGACAGCATCGGACATTCCGCACGTAAGTTTTACCAGCTTCTTGTTATTTTAAGAAAAAAAAAACACCTAGAAACCTTTTAAACTTTAACTTACTTCTTCTGAAAACAAATCCAGTTACAGACCGCGCGCTTCTGTTGCAAATCATACACGATTATGTCTATCGCAACCATAGACTGGCGAATCGCATCATTTTCACAAATGCATGAACGTACCTAAATGTACTACCTACCACTATTTAACGAAGCGGAAATTCTAGGTACATATAAACTTTCACGGAACACCTTTCTATCTCATTGCAAACAATTTAAAAAATATTGTAAAATTTGAACCAAGTGAAAGTTTTGTTCGGATTCGCCAATCTATAAATCGAATACATCACACAAATTTTCATCTGTCACAACATTCTACCACCCACCAGAACACCCTTTCGTGCCATTTCAGATTATCAAATTTTCAATACGGCAAGGTGTTAAAATAAACTTTCAAAAATATATATTTTTTATGCAATAAAAACTTTAATCTGCGGGTTAGGGAATTGCATGGAATAACAGAGTATAACAGAAAAGTTAACATTATTAAGTTTTTACTTTATCTCTATTAAAGGCATAATTAGTTATTTATTTAATTGAATACGCCAAATACAAATATTGTTATTTAATCAAACGAGGTTTTAATTTGATTAAAAGCTTTAAACATTACTACCTAGGTTAAGCCATACCGTACATTTTGAGATAATAATTAGTTTTCAAATGGCACGAAAGGGTGCACAGGTGGCCTTTCAAGCATCAAAGTCAAGGGAAGGTTCATTTATTACGTCCATCATTTTTCGGGATTTTTAACCCCCCGGCCCCCTCCCCCTCTGTCACGCTATTTCCCTTTACCTTACACACGTACTGTCACACTTTCCGGGACCTCCCCCCCCCTCCCCCAAATGTTGGACGTAATTTATGAACGATCCCCAAGATCAAAGTAAACAGCAGTTGAAAGCCAACCCCCTGATTATAGACACTTAAACCATAGACTTGCGGATACATTATTGAGCAATATGTTGTTAGCAAGGATTATAGTGTGTTTTACCATGAATGTAGAGTGCACCGAGTGAATTTTAAGTAGAATGAATGAGACGTCATACATTCCATTATCAGGATTGAAATCGTGACGTCATGCTTGTTTGGTTACACAAACTACCAGTTCGTTTAAGGCTTTTTATGGCATCATCAGCATCGGCAGCCATGTTGGATATGAGCCTCAAAATTTCAAAGTGATAATTCTCTCAAAGCGAATATTCGTATGAAAAAGTATCATCCTATATGCTCACTCGCAGTGATTGCGATGATACTTTTTCTGCTGCGTTGCTGCAGAATTGACAGTTTTTTATCACTTCAAAATTGCGAGGCAAACAATCATTGAAAAGCAAAAAGTCAATGATTCGTTTGAAAACTTAGTGATGCAGTAAGACACCTTAACTACAGTTGTCTACGCCTCCGCGAGTCTATGGTATCCATAAAGTCTATACACTTGACAAATGATCACAACAGTGTTGTTTACCGTTTCGCCACAGTTACATAGCTAGGTCTAATAATTTTGCAGTTTTCACACATCTGTGTTTAAGACATGTTTAGTGAAATTTCTCGACTGAACCTTTATTTAAAATTAAAAGCTATCTGGACTCTTTTGCGCTGCACTTGGGTTTACAGGTGAGGAAATGTACTAATCGTGTTATTAATACGTTACACAGCGTTAAAAGAAACATTAGTCCTGTTCAACGATGCAGGTTGAACTTGCTCGAAGTTGTTGCATCTTACTCTTACCCATTTGTCATCAAACGGGTAAGAGCGGGATGAAGCAACTTCGAGCAAGTTCAACATACGTCGTTGAACAAGACTGTTATTTTGAAACAAAAAAAAACGATTATTGTAACGTATTTAAAAAAAAATCTAAAAACGATATCTTACGACTGGTCTTCTTTGGGACAATTATCCTAATTTAAAACTTTAATTTTGCTTTATGTTTATAAAATTATTTACAACGCTCATCTAAAGAGATTATTATTGTTTAGGCGCTTTGGTTCCACAAAAACGGGCGTGGCGATGGTCGGCATGCTGGCAAAATTCATTACAGAATGGAATGCCTTGCTAAGCAGTCCGACAGCCGAGTATTCATCCGGCAGCGTGGATCCGAACAAATGCCGCAGACTTCAGATGCAACGGAGCATGGTCAGGATGTAGCAAACATCGATGAACTGGTAATACAATGATTCCATAGCAATTGGCATGTCTGGTGGAGTACTACATTTATAGTAATCAGTTAGATTTTTGTATGGCTTGATACATTCTACATTTTTGCAATGAAATGGAGCAAACAGCGTGGATATTGAGATATAAGTACACAGGGTCAACTATTAATACCTGGATTTGATGATTTTCGCTGTCTCAGCAAATCTTTGAATCACTGTGTTGTTTACGAGTCAAGCAATTGAGAATACAATAACAAAGTGATCTTAACCTGTGCTTAAAAAGTTGCAAAATAGAAAGAAAAGCATACTACCCACGCTGTTTACACTATTTTATTACGGAGAATCCAGCATCTCGCCAAACAAAAATCCTCAACACATTAGGGGTGATGCACAAATTATGCCACGCAATAATCGACCTTTTTCAAACCCCCCTCCCCCCTATGTCACACTTTTTGTATGGGACCTCAATATTTTTTGTATGGGTCGTCACTTTCTGCTAAACCCCCCTCGCCTTAAAAACGTGACGTAATTTGTGTACGGCCCTTTACTGCAAATCGAGTGCTCAACCAGACATATTACGATTAGAGACGAATGCTCCTTCAGAGTAAAGTCTCTATAAACAAAAAAATATATTACGAATGCTTAGGAGTACATAATCATACTCTTGTTTAGGTAAACGAACTGCGTTTCATTGTGCCATCAGATCAGGAGAAAAGGAGAATTCTGGAGCTGTGGAAGCAAACATTAGTTCGACGGAACAGCGCCAGAGACGAAGGAACGTTTTGGCAATTCATGAAAGATTTTCCTGTTGTATCTTCTTTTGGCGGAGAGTTGGTATGTAATTTAAGCAATTCAATTATTCTATAGAACTATATTTAGTATCAAGTTATTTTTTTTTCTTTTTTTCTTTTGAGATTACGATCAAATTTTATTATAGTAACAACAATCAAACGCGCGTTACCGATGAACACTTACTTAGTTATATTTATTTCTATTCCAGATTTCTCTTGAGTTTGAGTTGTTGAAGTCAAATGCATGCTGTTTCGAAGATGCGTGGAATATCATCGAACCGAAAATTCTGGATCAATTCCGAAACGTCCACAGGTACATCAAGAACGATGTTCTTAAAGTCCTTGCCGTGATCCGTGAGAAAAACCCGAGTCGCGGTGCTAAACGGACCCGTGAGGAAAGCGAGGCACGCAAATTGAACCCGCTACACGGCATCATCGATTGGATTGATGTAAGTAATGATAACATTCAAATACTATTTTCATATTGAAGAAATGGCGGCTTCGGTATTTTTTTACCTGTTATCGTGAAGAACCCTAGCGTATTAAATTGCTTTTTTCTCTCTCATTCTCTTTGGTGAGAATCAGCGGGATGAAAGAGGGAGTAAGTACCCCTTCTTCCATCCTTATCTTTGTTGTGTTTATTTAGGAGAGTGAGTAAGATACTTGAAAAAGCTGCTTACGCTAGGAAGTAAATGAAGTCATCGTGATTGAGTTTGTGGTACCAATACAGCCTTATGTCATTTACCAAACTTGAGCGTTTCAGTTTAGTTCATATATGATAATTTGTTAGGGAACTGCAGAAACCGTCATATTTTATTGGGTCTTCTAAACTACATACAACATAACGTGTATTTGAAGGCCTTTTTGCCAATTAAATTGAAAATGCAATAAACCTCATGCTCTTTTGTTTTAGCCGGAATTGGAAATCCCAACAACCGAAGTCCCTCTCATCTACATCGTGGAGAAGTTTTTCGAAATCGGTGACTGCTACTTGGTCTGGAACGACATCACGATTAATGTTGGAAAAGACATCCTGGCTGCCTTCATCCTACTGTGCAAAGCCTTCACAGTCTTCAACGTAAAATGTTGTGCATCCGACAAGCTTTTTTATTCTTTCTTTTATGCATTCTGCTTCAAGTTGGAACCACTCAGTACCACAAGCAACAAGTTCCTTGATAAACTTATTGGATGAGTGAGTAATGGTTGACGATTTGAAGCATCCCTGAGTATTATTGATTAAATATATGCCGTCCGGCAATGATTTCAGTAATAGGGTCTGTCCATAAACCACGTGGTCATTTTTTTGGGACTTTTCAACCCCCCCCCCCCCCCCCCGCGTGGTCATTAGTCCATACAAAATTTTTTATTAGTCCATACAAAATTGTCATTGGCCGAACACCCCCCCCCCTAATGACCACGTGGTTTATGGACAGCCCCATAGTGCATATTATCACTATACATATATAAATTCGATAAGAGAAATAACTACTTTGGCTGTCACAATTATCATTTATTCTTAATTTTAATCACCAAAAACGTTTTTTTAACCGAGCGATACGGCATTTTATTTTTTGACTGTTTTCAATTTTTGCCGAGATGTCAGTTTTTTATACCGAGATTCTCAGTAAGAAACTTGATCTGTCATTTTACCACAAACCGAGATTTTCAGTAAGGAACAAACTGCCGAGATCTGAACCGAGCACTCGGCTGTGCAAATCTCGGCAATAATTAACCGAGATTCAGCAAATAAATCTAAGTGTGTAGTAAAGTAAATCTAGTGAAACTGCACTGGATTCGTCAGTATTGTAAGTGATAGTTAGCTGGCACAATGCTAATTTGCCTTCTACTTTCCTGACAGTATAACAGAGTATAACAATTAGCCACAAACCACTCATTCACTCATGAATTCTTAACACCTCGGTGCATGCTTACAGATTTCGTCTCCGTCCTTTCGTAGTGTGTGGCCGACCCACCTCTATTTACGTTCTCGAATTTTTGTTGATATTGGTGTCTGATGGCATCATCGATGAAGCTGTCCGCATAAACCACAGGTTGATGAAACCTTGCAGCTTCTGTGTAGTCTCCGCTGATACACACCATGTCTCGTTGAAGGGTCTTGATCGGTGCTCCTATGTCGATCTCGGTTCCGCTATGTGGATACCAAGATATTGAAAGTCTTCGACCTTCTACACTGCTTTCCTTTCAATTGCCATTATTCACCAAGTTGTTGTTTTGATAGCACGTAACTCAAAATAACAACCGTTCTTTTACACTTGGTATTATTTTCACGGTCTTGGTTCGTCGATACCAAACCCAACCAGTTTTCTAATACTGGAAGCAGCTCGTACAGAAATATTGTCAGTAGACCGTACGGTCGTCATCAACTTCAGGGTTTATTTTTATTCTTCAATCACTTAACCTAATTAACAGCTCTTTTGTCCACTAGGGCACTAAGTGAGCGATTCCAATTGGAAGCTGTACTTACACTTTGTACACAGCGCCTAAATGTGTTTTATTCTAATTCTACTATATCGAACTGGTTGCCGTTGCGCTGCTTTCACTTTCTACCCTATCATGGTAGAATGATGAGCACGAGGATGTTGATGTGTGGCTGTTGATTGTTCCTTTTTCCAGTCCGATTTGGGGCCCATTATGGGTAGCCGTTCGCCGATGTCCAAGTATCCGGGTTCATTTGAGCCATAGGCTCAGAAGAGGGTCAGTGGCAGCTGCTCTCAGAAGGAAAAAGCAACTGACGAAAGTGCCGGGGTGGGATCGAACCCATGACCATCTGCTTATGAAGCAAACGTGTGACCAACTGCGCCGTAGATGGTACGCAACACCTTCCGTTCGAAAACTCCAAGGGCGCGTTGGTCCTCTGCACGTAGGGTCCATGTTTCGTGCCCATAGAGGACGACCGGTCTAATCAGCGTTATGTAGATAGTTAACTTCGTATTCGATCGTTGAGTTCTGCGGAGTCCAAAGTAAGCACGATTTCCTGCCACAATGCGCCTCTGAATTTCTCTGCTGGTGTCGTTGCCGGTGGTCACCAGTGAGCCCAAGTACACGAATTCTTCAACCACCTCGGTTTTATCACCGTCGATATAAATTCGGGGTGGCGGGCGCAGAGATTCCTCCCAGGAGCCCTTTACCATCATGTACTTTGTCTTCGACATATTAATGACTAATCTGATTCGCTTGGCTTCACTCTTTAGTCGGATGTACGTTTGCGCCATCGTCTCAAATTTTCGAGCAATAATATCAATATTATCAGCGAAACCAAGCAGCTGAACGGACTTCGTGAAAATCGTTCCACTCGTGTTTATGCCCGCTCTCCTATTTACACCCTCTAACGCAATGTTGAACAGCAAGCACGAAAGACCATCACCTTGCCGTAACCCTCTGCGAGATTCGAAGGGACTCGAGAGTGTCCCTGATACTCGAACTACGCGCATCACTCGATCCATCGTCGCCTTGAACATTCGTATCAGTTTATCCGGGAATCCGTATTCGTGCATAATCTGCCATAGCTGTTCTCGATCGATTGTATCATAAGCCGATTTGAAATCGATGAACAAGTGATGTGTGGGCACGTTGTATTCGTGGCATTTCTGCAACACCTGGCGGGTGGCTCATTCGCTCTCGTACAGTGTTGCAGCATTCTCGCCCATGCTGCCTTCTTCTTGTTTTTAAACTGTTCACATTCGCTGTCGTACCAGTCGTTTCTGTGATTCGGAGTCGCGAAGCCTAGTGCTGTAGCCGAGGTACTATCTATGGCGGATCGGATGTCCCTTCAGCCATCTTCAAGTGTAGCTGCACCAAGCTGCTCTTCCGTTGGTAGGGCCACTGCTGCGCGTAGTCTTGAGCCACTTCTACGTTATGCAGCTGCTCGATGTTGAGCCTTCTACTTCGACTTCGACGCGTGGTAATAACCGTTGAAAGTTTTGAGCGCATGCATACAGCTACTAAGTAGTGATCCGAATCTATATTTGCACTGCGGTATGTGCGGACATTGGTTATATCCGAGAAGAATTTACCGTCGATTAGAACGTGGTCGATTTGGTCTTTTGTTTGATGGTCGGGTGATCTCCAGGTGGCTTTGTGGATATCTTTGCGGGTTAAGAAGGTGCTTCGGACTACCATACCACGGGAGGCTGCAAAGTTTACGCATCGCTGGCCGTTATCATTCGATACGGCGTGCATGCTGTTTTACCAGATTACCGGTCTGTACATTTCCTCCCTTCCTACCTGCGCGTTCATATCGCCGACAACGATTTTCACATCACGCGGCGAGTAACCATCGTATATTTGCTCTAACTGCGCGTAGAACGCGTCTTTCTCGTCATCAGGTCTCCCTTCGTGTGGGCAGTGGACGTTGATGATGCTGTAGTTGAAGAAACGGCCCTTAACTCTTCACATGCACATCCTTGCGTTGATCGGCTGCCACCCGATCACACGTTGTCGCATCTTGCCCAACACTATAAATCCTGTTCCCAGTTCATTGGTGGTGCCACAGAAGGTAGCCGCTCGATGTCCGCTTTTCCACACTTTCTGTCTAGTCCAACAAAGTTCCTGCAACGCCACGATGTCGAAGTTGCGGGGATGTAGTTCGTCGTAAATTATCCTGACACATCCTGCGGAACCTAGTGACTTGTAATTCCGTGTTCCAAGTTTCCAATCGTAGTCCTTATTTCGTCGCGTGGGTCCTTGACGATTGTATCGAGTCGTATTTTCTCCAATGTTGTTCACAAAGGGGATTTTTACGGGTGGCTTATTGGGCCTACGCCAACACTCTTATCTCGCCGGAGGGCCATCGTGTCAGTTCTGTTTAACGTCCCAACCAACACTGGGACGATCACGCTGATGGGGCTACCACCTTGGATCTAGCTGTGGGGGGAAACTGTACCAGTACCAGATTCCTCTGTCAATGGAGGATGGATCAGTCGAGGTTAGGATACACGATCTCCGTCTACGAATCTTCAGCAGGCATCACTGAAGGCTGGAGAATGGAGAAATTCTGTCGATTCGAGATGGAAGGACTTTTTCCCCGGCGTACCGAACGGGATAAGAGTTCTCCGGATGAAGCTAAGGAAATCTATTGCATCCCACGTCAACACTGCCAAATAAACGTACACTACACACAAAGCTGTATGCCGGATCACGGTGTACAGAAGGTGATGGTGATATCATAGACTAATATCAGGACCTCGAAGTATCAAAGAGAACCATTAAATTTTGTGTGTCAAGTCCGGTACCCAATAATATTCATTAGCGTGTATTTTTCCCGTGTAAATTGCCTTTTGTGTAAATTATATTCAACGTGTTACACCGATCTGACAGTAAAGCACTAATCATAAACTACGTAATTGGGTACCGAGGATTGTTCACAATCTGCGAACTTGACTGCGGAAAAAATCGCGACCATGACGCCGCTGTTGATATACAGTCGACTCTCCAGGTCTCGATACTGAAGGGACCATCGCGATAGGGAGAGATCGAACTGAAGAATCAATTTGTAATGCACACTAGATTGAAAAAAACTCCGTTGCTAGGAAAAACCAACAACAAACAGATGTCACTCTGCCTTCGCATAATGTTTTGCACCTAGGAAACGAGGTCTAGTAACCTGTGAAAATGGGCATATCGACATATAGTGAGAAAATCTAGAACAAAAACGATCGAGATAGGGAGATATCGAGATAAGGAGATATCGATTAAAAAAGAAAAGAGGAAAAATGTACGTAGTCTGAAGGGACCGATCAAACCATCGAGATAGGGAGAGATAACGAGATGTAAGAACATCGACATGTGGAGAATCGACTGTCTTCCCGAAATATGACAGCTTTTTGATGACGTAATTCATATCGTTCATAAGTGATCTAGTACTCCACACCAATTTGATCAACGTGAAAGACGTTAAGAACTACGACACATGTTTACATCCAAAATAGATGTTTACATAGGTTACTGTGAGGTATATGTTTGGCTGCACGGAGCTGTGGTTACGAGATTAACAACAGTAGGTGATCTGGTGCGGTTATCTGTGCCATGATCTATCAAGTCAACAACGTTGACGTCAGTGAGTGTATTGCAACCACCGCCCATGACAACCAACAGCATTCGCTCTCGTCATTTTCGAACCGACGTCCGCCTGGATAAGTTGGGCGTGCTGCATGTGAGTTCGTAACGAAATGAAATACATTGTCAAACATTCATGCTTGGCGTGAGTTCTAGATACAATATGAGGCTCGAAATTTCCGAATTATTTCAATATGATATCCTAGAGTTGGATTTAATGAACGAAACTTTAATAAAAATGCTCTTTTTCAATGAAATAGGGTAAAAAATATAATTTGGACATGTATATAATTTGGACATGCATGGCGATGTATGCCTTGTGCCGGAGAGCTAATAAAAGTAGATACTTCTGAATATCGATTATTGGATCAAATAGACCCTATTCTGATGACTTACGTTGAAAATTCACTTAACAATTAAGAATTTACTTCAAAATTATCGAAAATGTAAATTATTTCACTAAAACCCCTCAAATGCACAGGTATGCAAGACGACATACACTTCACAGTCACATACAATATGCACCTCAAAATCGTTGAAATAATAATTGTAAGAAATTTAAAAGCTTTATTGCATTGAAACATGTTCAATAAAGAAGCATTAGGCAGCCAATCTCTTAACATTCATCTAGAACGCTTAAAATAGGTAATGTCTAAAATAAATTGCATGGTTTCTACTGTTAATATAATTTGGTCATCTGACGAACTACATGGGGATGCAGAGCGATTGCATACTTGGAGGCGTATTCTGTGGGTCTGGCGATATTTCCTCGATTTTAACAAAAATAGTTGTCAAAATAGAGATGCCTGTTAAGCGGAGAAATTTGATTATTTACAAGAAAATATTTGTTAATTTATGCTACTTTCATGACAAAGCAGTATTCATGGCTAAACATGGAGATAATTGCCCTGTCCAAATTATATATACCTGAGGGTGTCCAAAACATATATTCGGTGTCCAAAATGCAATTCTAACAGGCGATTGGAAATTATGATTTTCTCAGCTTAACATGCGTTCGTTAAGCATTTAATCACCAGGAACGCTAAGTACAATCATATTATTAGCGTAATGGTAACTTTGCAAAATAATCCATTCCTTTCTAAGGAAGCTAGAGGACGATTTTTCTAACGTTGTCCTCAGCCTGTCCAAAATACATGAATTACCCTACATGTTATTATAGCTAGAGTTCAAAATACATGAATTACCCTACATGTTATTATAGCTACAAGCTAGAGTTCAGAATCGCCAATCATCCCAACCTTATAATGGACATCCCGATTAAGAATTTCTTTCGTTTGATATTTCTACTAATTATTTTACACGAAGAAATATTTGTTTCACTTATAGAATGTATTGTTCAAAAACGATTATTTACACTTGGATTTACAGTTAAAAACGTTACAATGATTTATGTTTGAAAAGAAAACCAGTTCCTTCGATTATAGAGGTAATAAACTAAAGTGGGAGAAGGTCGCTGGCGTCGCTGCCCCAACATCTATTGCTGGGTGATGTAATTGCCAAAGTGAAAAGTATGCTGTTTGATAGGCATGTTTGAGAACGAGAACAAAGGGAACACCAGCGACATTCGTCCTCTATAATTTCTTACCTTTTTTTCTTCGCTATTAAACATCAAACTCGACGTCAAGATCGGCTTCCAAGAAAACTTCTTCAAAATGCAAATCGTTCTCAAAATGATCTTGTACTTCGGATTTCGATCTTTGGAACTATTCGCTTTAGCAGTGTTTGGTTGTATTTTTTATTGTATACAAACTCCATGAGATCACGCAGGTCACGCCGCTAGGTGACTGTAGCGTCTTGGGAGCATTTAAGCTCGCTTCAATTGGAATGGAATATTCGTTCCGGAAATTTGTTAGTAGCGTCCATCCTCAGTCCTCATGCCTACCTCGCTGATTGATGGTTCACTCAAAACCGACAACCTGTGAAATTACCTAATTTAAAAGTTGTTCCATACTAAGGCTCATATATGCAGTGCATATTATGCACAGCACACCTAATCGGTTTTTCGTTGGAATTGATTATAGAACTTTCACGTGACTCTTCAGCAATCTTTGGGTTGATAGGTCAGGCATCGTTTAGTAAATCCAAAAGAAAACGCCTGAAAGTATGCAATTCGACATTACGGTAAAATGCTACAGGGTTTGTACTACACTCATTGCACAATTATGGGTCACTTAAGGAACAATCATTTCATAATATGAATCGTTTTTCATACAAAAATAACACTTTCATTATTTTTATTTTATATTCTCTTCATTGAAACTCCTTTTTATTGTTGTATATAAAAATCTGCTTGTAAAATTCACTTTAGGAGGTGAAAATTACTAAAATGCTGGTGAATAATGAAAACCACAATAATGGATCAAAATTGGATGTGTTACAATTATGGGTCAATTTGCTGCCTATTATGGGTCACTCGAGAGGAATCGGCTCAACAATAATGTTTTGTCTATTTTTTCAATGAATGATCACTTATTCTTGATAGATCAACTACAGTAGAATCTAAAACTGGTCTGAAACCTTTTAACGAAGCGTGTTTTCACGATTTGGAATCAATTTTTCAAAATTGGGACAAGTCTCTTACACAACCACCGATAAACGCCTAAAAGTATGCAATGCTCAAGCACGCAGAACTCTCAATATTATGCTGCACAAAAAATGACCCATAATTGTATGATTTTCGGTGTTCCTTGGCACAATAATGAGTCACTTAAATTTCGGCTGAAATAAGCTTTAATTAGCTGCAGTCACATGAATTTCCACATTTAGACAGTAGATTATACTTTTATTCTGGTGACGATACCATTTCGCACTTGAAAATCACTAAAGCTCGCTTAAACAGAGCTTACGAAAGCAGCGCATGCACTTTCCTATATTCACAATCGAAGCGTTACTTTGACAGATGGTTCTGCGCCGAACAAAAATAATTGAAAATATGGAAGTTTTGGCATATAAGTTTGTGTGCGACACGTATAGTGACACAAAACAAATCAACTTATGAACGAAAAATGATAATGGCTAGCAAAAGCTTGCAATTAATTAGTACCTATTTATCTATTAAAGTGGAAAGTGACTAATAATTGTGTGTGACCCATAATTGTGCAATGAGTGTATTTGAATTCCGTAGTCAACCAAAAAGATGCCACTGGAATCAAGCTTGCTATTTGATGAATACATTCGCGAAATGATGCGATTTGCTTTCGACAACGAATACGTTTTCACCCATCCTCGCTTTATTCAATCAACCTCCCATACGAGTAGCACACGAACGGACTCAACACTAATCAGCATACCTAGTTGACTCTTCCTTTTCGCCGTTGAGCCGTTGCGTTCTAGCCAAGCATCTCTTTTCATCGCTTTCGTCGATGCTTTTCGACAGCTTATCGCGAAGCATCGTTGGCTGGAAGCTTCGATTTGACGTTTGTCTAACACGCACTCTACTAAACACCGTCAAAGCGATCAACCACCAAGGAGAATACATTTTACTAAGGTGGCGCAGATAAACATTGCAAACCACTGGTTGTCTCTTCCATTCTTCTGGTGTTCTTATGCAACTAAAATAGTGACGTCACTATTTTAGTTGCATAAGAACACCAGAAGAGTGGAAGAGACAACCAGTGGTTTGCAATGTTTATCTGCGCCACCTTAGTAAAATGTATTCTCCTTGATCAACCACTAGCACCTCTGGTGGAAGGATCGCGCAAATCAAATGAAATTTGAATTTATCATGACGAGTGAGCCACCTTTCCCGCGCGTGGCACCTACTCTCCTATCTTTCTCGTACTCTTGTTCCTCTGACTTTTTCTTCCTCTTCTGCTTCCTAATCCATTAGGGTCCAGGAAGCATGCTGCTTCCGAAACGCCCTATCCTGTGGTGGCTACTAAAGCATTGTCCAGTTAGAATCCGGACGCAGATAATCACTTATATCTCAGAGGTGGAATAACAAACAGAAAAGGTGAAGCCCTCAAAACAAAGATAATTTACTGTAGTTTCATGGAAGAATATCATTAAAATTATTTAATTAAATTTTTAATACATTTTCTCATTTTTTTCCGTGATTACTTCCTTAAAAATCTGCACAATGGTAGTAAATTTTAACATCAACCCCTTCGGCGGATTTGTTAAACAATCAGGTCATCTCTGTAGTGTCCTGAGACCCTCTACCAATCTGATTAGGATTCCAAAGCAACTTTGCCAAATATTTCTCTTCTTGCGAAATTAAGGGCTATTCAGTGAATTCCAAAGAAGCGAAATTTGAGTATTTTTTCGTTAATAAACACTACCCAACAGTGATGACACCACTGCACATCTCAGGCTGTCGTGATAGCTCACCAAATTAGCTCAAACCTCTACAGATCCCTTGTGTGCATTTTTGAAAAGCAGCACGCGATTCTTGAAGTTATCATCTTTGTACACATTTGGTGTCAAAATCGTGATGTGAGAAAACGATGTCCAGAGCTCGAACTTCCTGGCAAATCTTGGAATTCCAAGCAGATTTATCCATGAACATAAACTTTAATCTTTCTTGGGCACTTCTTTATGCTGGCATGGTTAACAACATCTGTGCACATCACACATAATGGTTGTGGAGACATTAACATTTTTCGCGACTGTCGTACCTGACCACGCTTAATTTTCAGCGTGTTTGTGCAAGATTTTTTTCCTTCACTTGTCTTCAATCTGAAATAACTTTTCACTCGTAGCAATAAAATCGATGAAATTTTCACCATCAATAGAGGACTTGTTTATGATCAGACTGCTGTAAAAAAATATGATCATGATCATTGAGAGCGTCACAATAAATTATCCTTTGCGTCCGGATTCTAACTGGACAATGCTTTAGCTCTGTTCTAACGGCAACGTAATGGCAGTAAGAATACTATTGCCGTTTTTTTTCGATCAAGTTCCAACCTGGGTTGGAAATGGATGAGATCACAGTTTCAACCCAAACCCGACTTCGGTTTCGCTTGTACTAAAGTTTGTTTGACGTTGTTTGTTTACACATTTCCCGTCAATCCAGTTCCAACCCATAAAAAAAGAAAAACGGCATATGTTGCATAAAACATGTCATTCAACGTAATAAATTGCATCAAGCATGAAATGAAAGATTACATCAAATTTCCGAACATATTGGACATTCAGTTGCATTATTGAACTATTTTTTATTCAGAAGTGAAACCTTGAAAAAGACAACGGGCTGGTTCCAAATCCCACCACGTTAAAAACTATATTTATGGAGCTGCCGACATTTGAGCAGATGATTATGAATTTGCTGCCCCCTCTCTACTCAGTGTGATGCAAAGACAAACTCGAAACGACAAAGTTCTTCATCAGTCTTGTCATATTTCATCTGCTGGTTTATCCATCGTCCACTTGTGGGAAAGATACTGCCAATCCGAAGCAAGAACGGAGATCGAGTTTGTACACCGCACAGAAGGATTTACAGAGAAATGGCTTGAAGCTTCCATCGGAAAATTGCGCCGAATGGCAAACTTTTAAGACGCGGCACTATGTTTGATGTTGAGATGAATAATAATAACCGGCTGTAATGATATTTGGGATGAAAGCAGAAAAGAAGGACCATCGACCAACGAACGGCAATGACAAAACCCGAAGACGGAAACTTGTCACCACCATTGTCGTCGACGTCGTCATTGTTGGACGGAAGATGGAAACGTTCGACGAAAATGAAGGACCACAACCATTATTGTGGTACTGAAAATTCTTGGTGCGTACTAGATGCCATCTCGGGAAATGTTTGAATCCACTCAAGAGTGAAAATTTGATGTTTTCTTCTTGGGCTGGCATGTCGGTTGGAAACGATTGGACGAAATCGAGCTTGGAGCTAGATTTGTGTGCATTGTACCGTGATGGAAAATCATTCGAGCATATGGAGACTCGGAATCTGTGGAACTGATGTGGATGGAAGGTGGATCTATGGGGTGAGTTAAAAAAACTAAAACAATGTAGCAGTTTTCGAATGAAACTTAAGCAGGAAAATCGATAAGCATGATATTTCGGATTGACAGATTTTCAAAGAATGATATTAGAATGTATTTAGTTCGACACCAACAGTCGAAAACTGTTCTTCTATTTGCGAAATTTTGAGCTTTTGTGTTTCATCATATTTTACAACCCCAAAGGCCGTACCCTAACTTAAGACATGAGCAAAAGACCAAACAAATCACTCCACTTCCACTTCACTTCCTCAAATAACAGCTGACCCAGGCCAACTCGCTTCAAAAGACATAAATCTTATGTAGGAACATCTTGCAAAAGTAAAACTGTAAAACCGGCCAGCCGGCGCGGCGAAAGGAAAAAACACGTAACAGGTTCCTCCAAAAAGTGTTCTGCCGGACAACTTGTTTTCTATCCTTTTTGCCTCTCTCGGAGCAAAAACAGCTTCCGGATGCATTAGGTAGAGGGTAAAGGAAGCGGTTGTAGGAAAAGGAACCCGAACAAAAGTTTGTTCAAAATTACCCGAGCAGAGGGGAATATCAAATTAATAACAACGAAATCACAAAACCTGTTTTTATATCTTGTTTTGTTATTATTGAATTATCAAGGCATTACGTTTCCATAACATGTTTTGTTGGACAATCTTATTTTGTTATGACCAAGCAATTGGTATGCAGCCCTTAAATAACATTTCAATATTACATTCTGTTGTGGAACAAGTTTGGTTATTATTGTATTATTGAGAGTGCACAAATACTTTATGGTTTTGCTATATAAACTAAAACAAATTTTGAAACAAAACCTACGTCATTCTACAACGTTATTTGCAGCATTTGAGGGAAAGCAACTGCATATTCACTCATCAATTTGTCTTCCTCTTCCATTTATCATTACATCCAAACTGAGACAAAGTGCATGCCCCATATCACTAGCTAGTATTCCGTGGGAAAAAGTTTGCATAATGCACCAGAAAAACTGTTTAACGATTTTTTGAAAAGTGCGCAAAGTTAGGCCCTAGGTGCGCAAAGTATGGTACGCTTACGGTATCAAATTTGATAAGAGGTGTGGTATATTACGTGACATGGAGGTGCTGTAATGTGTACAAAACAAAGTCCCTGCTGGGCGGCGCGAGGTTTTGCAAAATTTCTGAAATTGACTGAGTTGTAGCTGAAAAGTACCCAAAATACCAGCCACTGCCCAAGTGGCGCAGTACCCTGCATACATCTAAACGAGAACATAGCAGACGATATTGAATGTTTTTAAGGTTTTCAAAGGGACGTTCCAGATTCCACCTTTGACATGTGAATTTCAATGATAAAAATGTCAAACTTATTGAGTAAACTCGTTTGAACGAAGCTAATACAGACAGCTGAATCCAAAATTGTAAATGGTTTTGAATGGGATTTTTCAGAAATATTTTGTATTTCACATGTTTTCCCTGTCGTTCCAGAGGATGAAGTCGGATCTACCTATTTGAAAGATAGGTACATGAATAGTTGAAAATGCACCTATTAGGGAAGAAAGAAACTGAAGTTCGCATTCTCACATGTTGGTCTAAATATATAGAATTCTCAGCCATCACGAAGTCATATATGATGTAGAATAGGATGCTAAAGTGGAGGCCATACCCGACTAGATGAACATAACAAGAATATATCATAATTATATCTTAATGTGATATAACTAACAAATTATGTTATAATTTTGTTATGACCTGGACTGTTTCAAACTTTTTCAAACTAAATTATAACAAAATATATTATAATCTTTTGTAACTAGTTTTGTTACAAATAAATCAGAACAAACTCTGTTATAATTTTGTTATTTTTGCAACTGAACAAAATAATCAGTTGCAAAAATGACATAATTATATCAGAATATGAAATAATTTTAATTTTTAGCTATATTACAAAAAATGAGAAATTTGATTAAGTATTCGTTTTTTTCATTGCTTGTAGAGCAAAGTTCGATGGATAGCAGGTAAAAGATCAGAAAATGCTTATAAGGAAACAGCTTTATTCTATGTAATTGAAAAATTTAAAAAAAAACATTCAACTGCTGTTGAGGGGCTGCAGTTTTGCTTGTTTTTCATTGCGTAGAATGCCGGAAGCGTATCCGGCTACCCTCAAAACTGAAAAGTACTCATATTTTTTCAACTTTGAACCGATTTAAGTGAACTTCGACTCGTTTGAATAAGAAATCTTTTTTTTATTGATTGGTTATGCGAATAGAACGATTGGGTTACGCGGTATTCCCAAAAGTCCAAATTTTCTGGAACATATCCTTATGCTATTGAGGGGCCCACATGCAAAGAGGTGTAAGTGACCGTTTTGTCGAGTTTGAGCTGAATATATAAAAAAAATCTTCAGATTTCAAGCTCACAGGAACTTTATAAAGATTATTTTTATGATGATTAGAAAAATTACAGTAAATCAGAGAAAATTGGGTTGATATTGAAACTCCATACATTTTGAATGGGATGAAAAACTGATGAAAAACTTCATAGCTCATTTACTCGAAAGTGGGTTTTTGTAACTTACACCCCTTTGCTTCTTAGCTCCTCTATTCTAATATCGGCGTTCTTGGAGTTAGCGTATTGAAAAGATATGGTCTCTCGTGAAACATGCTTCGTGATTACACTGTTGAAAACGCTTTGACATCCACGTGCAGCACAACAGAACATGTGCTCGATGAACAAATTGAGATTTGAATTATGAAAATGCTACGGTCAACCTTGGCTTGGTCAGCCAAAGCAAAATCAATAAATTGACATTTATGCTTCGTAATGATTACTTTGAAGTCAATACTTTGGGCCTAGGCTGGGCAGATATGCTATTGGTGATTTGATGGTGCATGAAGAAGAAGAAGAACGATGGTGTTTTGAAAAATCCTATCCCTACCACACAGGAGAAGATTTTAAAATGCCTCTATAAAATCTAAAACAAAATCTAAGTAAAAACGGTTTGATGTACGGTGTAAGACTTTGGACGGACTACATATTGAACGTATAAATTTTAATTTAACATTTTTTTTTCTTGGTAAGGTATTTAGTTTGTACCAATCACCAATTGGGTTTTTAAATTAAGAATAATATTTTGATTTTATTCGAAAGAGCACCTTTTTTTAAGCCAGTATGATTTTTTTAAGATTTTTAAAACTTTATTTTGATACCTAAATTCAATTACAAAAAGATTTTTTGAAATCACCTTTTGACAGCTGGGCAACTGCTTGACAGCTCCGCCCAGTACGAAATGCGACGAGGGGTGATTCGACAAATCGCTCCCATACAAATTTTAAATCGATGTTCAAATAGGTTCCCGGGCACCAAAGTTCATGAAAATTTGGATTTCGGCTCAGTTTGGCATGTAGATTGTGAATATGGAATTATCTCAACACCACTAAAGAAGCCAATTGCAGCTGGTCTATGGAAAATTCCACGTATATGGCAATTCGGGTTTTTTCTTAACTCACGATGACCAGATCGGTTCAGTCGGATTTGTTTTTGATGGAAAAAATAAATCTGGATCAAATGAGATCAATATTGTCAAAATCGGAGAAAATTTATCGCAGATATAACCATTACATAGTTTACCTGCTTTATTTTATTGTCTGCTGTTTCATATTATGAAGTAAAAAATAAAGGCATTGCAACTTCTAGAAATTTCATCAGACTCTTCCGTATTTTTTATTTTATTCATTGCTATAATTTGAGTTTTGGGTAAATATAGCATCATAGCTATTGATATGTTTATCTTTGTATTAATTTCCTTCTTTCAATATCCCAGTCCCGTTACGGTGCCAAATTCCTATCACTTTTCTACGATTCCCAATTCTTATAGGTTAAGTAAAATTTTAGCTTCAAAAAGTGATACATCTGCAAATGAGTTTTTTTTTATCTCAAAATTGAGTAAACTTAGTTGAATTTATATGTCATTTTAACAGTACTGCTATTCTAACCTCTAATTATAACGTCAAAAAGTACCGAACAGACTATGTATTACGAAGTAATGAATGTTAGTGAGAGTGGAGATAGCAAATATGGTACCTACTAAATAATTCTAATCAATAAAAATGTCAACTATACAGACAATTCTGCTCAATTGATGATTGCATTTGTCTATTATAACTTTTTTCTTTCGATCTATTATTATTCGATCATATATTGTTTGACATTATGTCATAAATATCTTTTTTCATTACTAAAAATAATCTAAAACAGAATAAAACTAAACAGCATCTGCAGAAGTAATCATATCGGCATATGATATAATTACCTTTTACCTTCGCTCACGTAGGTACGTGTATAATCGCCGTTCTCACAACGCGAACAAAACAAAAAATAAAAAAAAATCATCTCCGTCTGGAAAGAATCTTTGTCGCCGCCAAAATGCACCCCATGACGAAGCTCAATCATAAATAGTCGACTAGCAACTTTTTCGTCGTTCTCTTTGTTCCTTGATGGAAATAGCCGACGACGGGCCATGCGAACGCCACCACTGTTATTAGTGTTACAGTGCACATGTCTGCGCACCGCGATAGCGCTGTTGGTAAGAGAGAGAGGTTCATTGTTTGATCTTGCATTCAAATCTCTGTCTATTTTTGTCCTGCGACTGGCAAACATGAAATGGGGGAATGGGGAGACTGGCAATACGTAGAACCAGTAAAGCTTCTATCGTCCCTCACTGCAAGTGCTGTGATAGCCTCACCCGAGCAGAAGGGAATAGCAACAGCATAACAAAATGTGTTATTTTGTAAAAATAACTGAGTAGCGGAAAGAGTTATTTTCATGTTATTTACATAACATATCCTGTTATAAACTTGTCTGTCATAAGCGGCAAAATAACAAAAATTATAACAAAAAAATGTTCCTGGAAGACCTGTTTAATAACATGTTTTGTTAGTTTCAACAACAACTTAATAACAGCGAATTTTTAAAATATTTCAATAACAAAATTTGATATGAATACGTTATTGATAACAATCTGAAAACAAAATTTGTTTTTTTTTTTTTTCTGTTGCGGATAGGAACTCCTTCAAAGTCCCATATGCATTCAATGGGATACGCAACAATAGGATCTATTGTTAAATGTTTCATTCATAATTGGGACGCTATTGTTGTTGCAAGCGATTTATTATCGAAAACAGAGAGAAACAATAGTTTTCGTTTATTTTCCAAACAACTTACGATGAAAAACTACCGTCGTTTTGAAACCCGTTTTTAGGTGGTTCATTGTTTATAAGATTAATGTACATTATTACCTCATTGATTGACACATTTATCCATATAAATCTAAGTGGGCTCGATGGAGTGAAATAAATAAAAATAAAATGTCTAAAAATAGTCAATAATGGAGTCCTTGATGACTTATTTTTTTTACATTTTTGTCGAAAATGTGTTGTTCGTCGTTGAATTCCACCAGTTGATCCAAAATGTTTTATAAAATGGCTCTCTCTCTATTTTCGTATTCATACCTAACTGAAACTGGGACAAAAAAAAACAGATATACTTTTCAAAGTGCTTATAAAACAAAAGGCTGATAAGTTGGCACTGTCACAGTTAAAACGTAATGTCAGTAAGAAGAGGAACTGATGACAAAATAATATTTTCTCTTACAGTTCCTCACGGAATGCTGTGAACAACGAAAATCTCGAATGGTGTAGTTTTGACTGCAAAGCTAGTTATGTTGTAATATTAATGATCAGTAATAACTGAACTTGTGCTACAACAAAACATGTTATTGAAATGTAATTTAAAGAAAATATACCAAGAGCAAGATCATAACAAAATAAGATTTCCCAACAGAACATGTTATGGAACGGTGATGACTTAATAAGTTAATAATAACAAACCGAGATATAAAAACAGGTTTTGTGATTCCGTTGTTATTATTTTGATATTTTCCTCTGCTCGGGCATTGGTAAAGGCGACTGAAAATTTACGATAGCAGGATTGGAGGTTCAAATCCCGTCCATGTTTGTAAGTTTTATAATGAATTCGAATTTTTTTTTTATGTGACCTATTATTTTCTAAAAATAGAATAACACACTTAAAATAATTTCCCAAAAATGAGTAAAAAAAAGTTAGTTTTTACCCTAATTTTGCTTTCGGAATGTTATCAATAACTCTTTAATATCAAAATTTGTTATTGAAATATTTCCCAAATTCACTGTTATTAAGTTGTTATTGCCACTAACAAAACATGTTATTAAATTGATTTTTCAGGAACAAATTTTTGTTATGTGACTTGTTATTTTGCCGCTTATGACAGACAAGTTTATAACTCAATATGTTATGTTAATAACATGAAAATTACTAATTCCGTTATGCAGTTATTTTGCCAAAATAACGCATTTTGTTATGCTGTTGTTATTCTCTTCTGCTCGGGTAATTCGAAAGGATTTTCACAGCTTTCTTAGGTGAATTGTGTATTTGTATGCATTTAAATGAACTGATTTTTTTGGTGCTAGGTAAATAAACATAAAATGATGTCCCTAAGGGCACAGAGCACAGACATCCAAGTCCAGTTCTGAAACTGTGTAAGGAATTTAATGGCTATTTTAAATCGGCAACACAAGTGGCAATATCGTGGCGCTGCAATCGGTTAATTTCCCACCTTTCCCACACTAATTTAGTTCACCACTTGAAATGTTTCAATTCACCACTGGCTGTGGCAATATGGTGTTTGGCGGCGTTAGTGATTTCATCGTGTATTGGTTTGCAACCTTACTCAAGTCACAGAGAACAGACACCCAGGCTAGAACAAATTTCATTCGGAATGTTGTGTAAGGATTTGAATCTTTACTTGAGTAAGGTTGCAAACCAATACACGATGACAACACTAACGCCACCAAACACGATATTGCCACAGTCAGTGGTGAATTGGAACATTTCAAGTGGTGAATTAAATTTGTATAGGGAATTAAGCGATTGCAGCGCCACGCTATTGCCACTTGTGTTGCCGATTTCAAATGGCCGTTAAATTCCTTAGTTTTGGAACTGAACTTGGATGTCTGTTTTCTGTGCTCAAGTGAATATTCAAATCCTTACACAACTTTCTGAAAATAATTTGTTCTAGCCTGGATGTCTGTTCTCTGTGCTAAGGGCTACCCCTCTCCCTTATGTAAGAATATTCGTATGAAACTCCAAATATAGTTGTATGGCGTGTTAGATTTCTAAAACACTCTTCCCCTCGTGAAAAGTACGTTATGCAATGCCAAAATAGTAAAGATTCAATCTTTGAAGGGAGTTTACTACTCTTGGGGAAGGTTAATTTATTACGTCCATCATTGTTCGGGATTTCTAGAACGGTTCATACAAAAATTTTAGGATTTTCATACAAAAAAGCGTTACGGTGGGGTGAGGGGGGGGGGGGGTGTAAAATGCCGTTACGTAATAAATGGATGGAGCCTTACATATGTGAGACACCCATATTGGGCTACAGTAATATGAGATTGGTAAGCAACTCTAACGGCACCTTACGGTATTTAATAAACCGAACTGAAGAAACGAAGGGTCTGTGCCTTTGGCAAGGTCATTCCATCGAGCGTGGACTGGCTGCTCTCGTAATAAGAGAGCACAAGGAGATGGTGTTTTCTGTAATGTTTGCTGAGGGAGTATCTAGTTAAGATGTACATAGTATTGCTGGAAGCGTATACTCCCCTACAATTATGGGTTTATTACATAGTTAAAAAAACATGCTTCTATAAGGGATAAGGGAGGAATCAAAAATTGTACAAATACTAAAACTTCATACATCACATAAATGATCCTGGACAAAATTGTTTGCTCTTTTGTACCGCTCAGCGAGAGAGTTACATTTACGCATCAAATGATCTATCTTCTGTAAATCCTTGAGATATTTAATAACTTAACTGGAGACACTATTCTCCCAATCAATGTTTAACAAAAATCAATTCCGAGATGTAAAATCTTCCCAAGTAACACCGAAAACATAATCAGAAGTCTTAAACTAATCATTTTGTCCTGCTATTTGCTCTTTGAAGGAAGCACGACACTAGACAACGGACTAGCATGCAACGCCCAGTGGCACAGCCGAAAACTTTTCCTGACAGCTGCGGCGGGAATCGAACCCGCGCTCCTTAGTGTAGAGTCTGTAGAGTCATACCTTAAGTTGGTTAGCTTCATACCCCCTACCGAATGTAAGTGTAATATCCTATCCCTTGAGACAGCGGACGACACACACGAAGAGAGAAGGGGGATAACGGGGAGAGCGAGAAAGGTTGGTCCAGGGACCGGGATACGAGACGAGGACGCTCTGAAAAATAATTAATAAAAAGTAAAAGTATTTCTACGTGGTTTAAATCCAACCGTATTTCTATTATCGGCTCCGAAGTATACCTCACACTTAGCACAATGCGACTAAAGGCTTGGTGACCTTAGCCGCACGACCACGAAGCCACAAACATATTTCCTGTATTGCACGCGTCTGTCTTTCAATACTTGTTTTCGATAAAGATTTTGTTAAACATAATATGTTTTGTTTGTTTACATTAAGTCATATTCATGTTTTTTCAATAAGTAAACAAACATATGTAACATAAACTAAAGTCATTACTTTTAACTAGGCTATGTTACACTACCGATCATAAAAATGTCGATATGATGTTCAATATGTAATAAATTAAGAATAAAAACTATACTTTTACCGTGCCAATGCTCTACAATTTGGATTGTATTATTTAATAAAATTTCAATTGGCTCGACGGCATACATCAATTTTATCATCCTGGAAAAAACTAATAGTGTATCATTTTTCTAGATGGAAATTCTTATTGAATTTCTTCGCATTTTTTTTATGAAAAATTGCCCATTTTACGAACCGACAACAATGTTGATAATGATATTGATTTTCACGAGGTAGTGACACTACCTCCTGTCAAATTTTCGTTTATAAAATCAGCCCAAAAATGTGAAATACATTTTCTTCTTCTGACGTTGTCAACACTGGACCAAAGCCTGCTTCTCAGCTTAGTGTTAGCCTACGTTATTTATTTAAAATTTCTTCATTCATATCCATATAAATTGTGATGGCTATATGTATGACATTGTAAAAAGAATATTCTCAATTTACATTTACAAATTTTCCAGATTGGTAAGCATTAAGCTAATTTCTTATCATATCTCAAATCATTTAGCTTGCCGTGTCCAAGTATGCCATTTATTTTTTCATTAATACTTTTAATATTTATAAAATTTCCAGTCAAATATCCCATTTTTATCCATGATGTATGATTTTTTTTTGCAGGAATTAGAAATATTATTTAGGAAAACAAAACACTGTTGCCGAAGCTCCACCTTCTGCGCTTTTTCGGTCATATGTCTGTCTGAAAAACGGTTTTATTGTTGTGAACCAAAACACAGTAACTGGTCATATTGGAGTCGAAATAATTCCTATAGAACATGTTGTGTTACTTGGGTTCAAGCACTTGAGTGCTAGTTGGTGGTACATTTGCTAATTAATCGAAAGGAAAGCAACATTTGGCAATTTTAGTCCTCCTCCTTCTCCTCACGAAACAATTTTTGTATTTGTAAATTTCAAAAGTTTTGTATGAAACGTAACGCAATGCTAGACTTCCTTCCTCTCCATTACGTAATATTTGTCAGCCCTCGACAGGGATGGAAAATGATGAAGATTGCAGCTGAGCTGACACAAACTGAAACAAACATACTCGTGAACAACAGGGGCCCGGAATACTCGCACTTCTTTATTCGTGAGTAAACGAAGCTGTCAAGCACTCGCATGTGATTCGCGAAGCTTCGTGAGTATTTTTTGTATTTTGACGAAAAACGCATTTTAACGACTGACAGTGCTGCTTTTGAGGAACAATGAAGCATAAAGCATTAGTTTATGTTGGATATTCACTGGGTTTGCCATTATAACCACAACAAAATGCACTTCTCGCACCTCCACTAGTTCTTCACGAATAAAGGCTCATGAGTGTTTCTGTTTTTGTTTTGCTTCTTACTCACGAAGCCTCACGAAGCAGGCGGGTGCGAATAAACTCACCCACTGTTTACTCTCGGAATCGTGAGTAAGCCTTGTATTGGCTTTACACTCGCGAATTGCTTCATGAGGAGAGTAAATCCATCACTGGCCCTCGATCTACCAAACAACTGTGCAATTTTATTTCTGAATAATTCCGAACACTAATGCACACAAACGGGCTTCTGGGGAAATCTTCCCCATGTTCCTGCCGATTCCACAATCGATGATATTTTCGGCGTGAGTGGGAATCGGAATGAAAGCTGAGAATCAAGACGAAATTTTCGAGCAGGTCGTCTTTCGTAGTTGAATGGAAAATAGTTCGAGAGCGCACTCTCAATTTTCATTTCAGTAGTTGACGGGCAACTCACTCACGCTGGATGAGTTCATTCACGCCTTTGTGAGTAAATGAACGAGTTGTTGTTTTTATGATGAACAATTGGGAGGATACACGCTGAAATAAATTATATGGCTTTCGCGAGAATTTTCGGCTATTAGTAACCTTGCCATACACTTCTGTTTAAAAATCTGAACATAACGTTCAGCTTGTCCATTTGTCGACGGGTGGTAGGGAGCACCCATCTCATGTGTTATCCCCTTCTGCTTCAAGAATCACTGGAACGAATCTGCCGTGAACTGTGTTCCACGGTCACTCATAAACACCGAAGGGACTCCAAAACGGTTGAAGATCCCCCGGCACATTCGTTCTGTACTTTCGAGTGTGATTGGATTGCAGACTTGGATTTCAAGCCACTTCGTGTAGGTGTCGACAACTATGAAGAAATAGGAGCTCAGAAACGGGCCCGTGAAATCCGCGTGAACTCTCTGGAATGGTACTGTAACTGGCTCCCATGGGTATAGTAGAACTTTCGCTGGTTCTGCACGTACAGCTTGGCAATCCGCACAGTTTGAAATCATGACTCTATTCCCATCCACTAACAGAATCCTCTTACTAATGTCGAGTGAAGCTCCTTCAGTACCCTCAGCACCTGCATCACAGAGAACAGACATCCAAGTCCAGTTCCGTAGCTATGTAAGGAATTTAACAGCCATTTGAAATTGCCAACACAAGTGGTAATAGCGTGGCGCTGCAATCGGTTGATTTCCCATACTAATTTAATTCACCACTTGAAATGTTTCAATTCACCACTGACTATGGCAATATGGTGTTTGGTAGCGTTAGTGTTGTCATCGTGTATTGGTTTGCAACCTTACTCAAGTGAAGATTCTAATCCTTACACAACTATCCGAATGAAATTTGTTCTAGCCTGGATGTCTGTTCTCTGTGCCTGCATCAAGTTTCTCACGATTCGGTCTTTCGATGTTTCCTGCGACAACTCATCTGCAGTTACCGGTAGAGTATCAATCTGATTCATTTCCATCACGTCCGATTCCTCCACAACGTTTTGCGGAACAGATTGCTTGAGTGGACACCTGCACATAGCATCGGCATTGGCATGATCGACAGACTTCTGAAACCGAAATTCGTAATCAAAGGACTACAGGTACCTAGCATAATACTGCATCCTCAATGCAGACATCACTGGCAAACCTTCATCACAGAGAACAGACATCCAGGCTAGAACAAATTTCATTCGGAAAGTTGTGTAAGGATTTAAATCTTTACTTGAGTAAGGTTGCAAACCAATACATGATGACACCACTAACGCCACCAAACACCATATTGCCACAGTCAGTGGTGAATTGAAACATTTCAAGTGGTGAATTAAATTAGTATGGGAAATTAAGCGATTGCAGCGCCACGCTATTGCCACTTGTGTTGCCGATTTCAAATGGCCGTTAAATTCCTTACACAGTTTCGGAACTGGACTTGGATGTCTGTTCTCTGTGCCTTTATGTTCATTGAAGATCTTCGTAATCGCATGGTTATCCGTCACTAAGATGAATCTTCAACGTCAAGATCATCATAGGAGATTTAAACGCTAAGGTAGACCAGGAGGAGGAAATCGGAGCGACGTTTGGAAAGTTCAGCGCCCACCAGCAGATAAACGAAAACGGCCTACGACTCATTGATTTCACCGTCTCCAAAATCATGGCCATACGTAGCACCATTTTCCAACACAGCCTCTCTTATCCTTACACCTGGAAATCACCACAGCAGACGGAATCTCAAATCGACCACGTTCTGATTGACAGGCAACACTTCTCCGACATTATCGACGCAAGGACCTATCGTGGCGCCAACATCGGTTCCGACCACTATCACTGGTGATGGTCAAACTGCGTCCAAAACTTTCCGTCATCAACAATGCACGGTACCAGCGATCGTCACAGTTCAACCTAGAGCGACTAAAACAACCGGATGTCGCCTCAGCATACACGCAGAATCTCGAGGCCGCGTTGCCAGACGAGGGCGAGCTCGATGAGGCCGCTCTAGAGGACTGCTGAAGTACAGTGGAAACAGCCATCAACGACGCAACCGAGTGCACCACCGGGTACGTGGAACGGAATCGACGGAACGAATGGTTCAACGAAGAGTGCAGAACGGTTTTGGAGGAGAAGAACGCAGCGCGGGCGGTAATGCTGCAGCAAGAGACCCGACAGAACGTGGAACGTTACAAACAGAAACGGAAACAGCAGACCTAGACCGGCCCACATTTGTATGAAGCGAAAAAAAAATTTCAAAATTCACGGGGCACCCTCTAGAATCGTGCCTTGGGATGAGAAGAACAATCTGTGAAAGATTCAGCTCAATCGGTTGAAAACTGAGCTGGCGCAAATGAGTTGAAGGTTTGTATGGGATTCTCAGTCCAAATATATGGGAAATTGGATGACCTCCAGTCTCTCATATAGCACGCCGGTTTGGCGAGTTCGATTTAACTCAGAATTGAAAGAATAGCAGTTGATACCCTAATGAACAACTTTGTAGAAGACCATATCATGATAAAACTTAATTTAGTTGCGGTTTTAGCCAACGAAATCAGGATTAGGACATCTTCCCCCGTTTACTCTCGGCTGTTACATGCAGCACGTGTTTGCCGTTCGAAACTTGCTCACTACATCATAGGCGGCTATGTTGTCCTTCATTTTCATTGCTCACGCATGTAAGTGAGTATCGAGACAATGTAGAATTACATAGCTGCCTATGATGTAGCGCGCAAGCTACGGCCGACCAACACGTGCTGCATATAACAACCGAGAGTAAACGGAGGAAGATATCCTCATCCTGGTTTCTTTGGCTAAAACCGCAACTAAATTAAGTTTTATCATGATAAGGTCTTCTACAAGGTTGTTCATTAGGGTATAAACTGCTATTCTTTCAATTCTGGGTCAAATCGAACTCGCCAAACCGGCGTGCTGTATGAGAGACTGGAGGGCATCCAATTTCCCATATATTTGGACTGAGAATCCCATACAAACCTTCAACTCATTTGCGCCAGCTCAGTTTTCAACCGATTGAGCTGAATCTTTCACAGATTGTTCTTCTCATCCCAAGGCACGATTCTAGAGGGTGCCCCGTGGAATTTTTCAACATTTTTGTATTTGGGCCGGTCTAGCAGACCATCATACCATCGCCTTTTTCGGGAGAAAAAGCGCCGCCTGGAAGAAGCAGAATGCGTAGAAATGGAACTGCTGTGCCGTTCCCACAAAACACAGAAGTTCTACCAGAGACTCAACGCATCCCGCAACAGCTTCGTGTTGCGAGTCGAAATGTGCAGGGACAAGGATGGACGCCCCTTGACGGACGGACGTGAGGTGATCGAAAGGTGGAAGCCGGAAACGACGACACCAGTGCAGCGAAGGACGGAAATCAACCAACTCCAACGCTGAGGGAAGTTAAAGATGCCATTCATCAGCTCAAAACTAACAATGCAGTTGGTAAGGATGATATCGCAGCTGAACTCATCAAGATGGGCCCAGAAAAGTTGGCCACCTGTCTGCACCGGCTGATAGTCAGGATCTGGGAAACCGAACAGCTACCCGAGGAGTGAAAGGAAGGGGTAATCTACCCCATTCTTAAGAAAGGCGATCATTTGGAATGTGAGAACTTTAGCTGAATGCTGCCTACGAAGTTCTATCCCAGATCATCTTCCGTCGTCTGTCACCTAAAACGAATGTGTTCGTGGGAAGTTATCAAGCTGGCTTCATCGACGGCCGGTCAACAACGGACCAGATCTTCAACGTACGGCAAATCCTCCAGAAATGTCGTGAATACCACGTCCCAACGCTTCACCGACATTTAGGCGGCATACTACAGTATCGACCACACAATGAAAAAGCATAGACAAGAACCACATGTGCAAGAACGGGTTTCCTGGGAAAATGACCAGACTGATCAAAGCAACGATGTACAACTGCGTAGGGGTTTCGTTCATTCAAATCTTGTCGAGGACTACCACAAGGTGATGGACTCTCATTCCTGCTACGGAAATACGGAGGCGCTTCATCAGTGGAAGCGGGGCTTTCTACGGGTCCAGAAGAAACTGCGGTCAAAAAATATTCACCCCCACACCAAATGCATCATGTTCATAATGCTTGCAAGACTGGTGGTCGTCTATGAACACTTGCACATAGACCTTGCTTGAGAGGGACCTGCAAGCACTCGAAGCTATCGAGAGACGGGTGCTAAGGACGATCTTTGGCGGCTTGCATGAGAACGATGTATGGCGGAGAAGGACGAACCACGAGCTCGCAGCACTCTACGGCGAACCCTGCATCCAAAAGGGTGCCGTATCTGGAAGGATACGGAGGGCTGGGCATGTTGCAAGAATACCGGATAACAACCATGCAAATTTGGTGTTTGCTACCGATCTGATTTGGGACCAGAAGACGTGGAGCGCAGAGAGAACATTATGTTGAAACGCTGAATTCATTTTACAATTTTCGCCCATTTCAACTTTACCCGGGACACAATTCAAGTTGGGCGGAAAAACAAGCACTTCCACACTGACACAACGAGGATGTCCGAAAACAAGCTTACGAAGCGTCGTTAATGATTTTGAAGAAAAGCTATTTCCTACTGTCGTCTTTCTTCGTTTGCTGCTATTTTACACAGGCAGAACGTTTATCCTCACATTATCTCCCACTCGTCGTCGTCGTTTTCTTCACAAACCGATCCTACAATGGAACCCATCGCTGGCGAAAAAAAACTAAAAAAACAAGTTTCCTCAAAGTTCCCTTTCGGATGCTGCTGCTGCCTTCTGCTGGGATGAATGAATGGTGAAAAGTGACAGTTGTCTGCTTGCTCCGGAGCAACAAGAGGAAATGCGCAAAAAAATATTCAGAGATCGAGAAAGGAAGCTCAAACTGGACACCGTCAGAAGATCCTCTTTGTTGGGGTATTATGTCGAGAGAAAATAATTAATCTTTATCAAACCGCCCGGCCACCGCCCCGCTACCGTTTTGGGCGTTGCTGATGGGAAAGTTTGGATTTTCTTTCAATCCAGGGGTGGATGGGGTGGACTGTGTTGCTGCAACTTACGACGATGAGACGGGATTGAGTCCGTGTTCGCTTTTTTCTTTGCTTTCTTTTCGAGAGCTTAGAGTTCCGCAAGTTGTTCGAGAAGCACATCTTAGCCGGTGTGAAAAATAAGCTGGACCGAGATGAAATGCAAAACCGATTCGTTTCTTCGTGGTTTTTGAGTGGTGTGGAAAATGCTATCCATCTTAGGGGAGTTTTTGTCATATTTGACAACTTAACACAGAGATAAGTTTGTTTAGATGGTTTTCATGTCCCATTTAAAAAGTTTTCGAGATCAACTTGACACAGGAGGTCCGTTTATTTGGTCTATAGAGATAAACATCGGAACAATGTTGAAATGGTTTTGTTGATGGAAAAGTTCACTGGAAGGCTCTGCAGGCGAAGCTGCCTCTCCAAAGCATTTCGATGGTGTGATATTCGATCTGATTGTTTTTTTTACGTTGTCTTATAACGATTTATACGACCACATCCATCACTTCAACATTTAGACTTTTTTTCTTTTTTAAGCAATGAGGGATAATCTGCTCAGCAGACACCTGAACGGCCCAGGTCCAGATAATGCGTTGGACCGCCTCCTACAGGAAAAGTAGAAGACATGACTACACCCCCGACCCACTAAACACATTCCCATTCTCATTGGCAGCAGGGATAATAGTCCTGGGGCCTGACGAACACCCGCGCTTTCGAGTTAGCCGCGTAGTCGCCGGCTAAGAATAGGACTACTAACTCCAATTCAAAGCGTCAAGCGACCCATGCCGAGGAATCAGTGATCGAGGGGGTAAAAAATGTGCCCGATCTGTAACGGAGCCTGTGGGGTACCTGTGCACCCCTCATGTATTTCGTCCCTTACACGTTGATGTAGGGCTCTGGCGAGGTGGACCTCTTTTCCCGTGCGACTGGTGGGATTCAACCATGAAGCAAAACAATAAAAAAAATGAAAAAGCAGGAGGAAGCGGAAGTAGTGATGCTAACCCCAAGGAGTGGGTTGGCGAGGTCTGCGGTAAGGAGAAGTGAGGATATAGATGTGGGAAGCTACGTACGGAGCTCCAGCGTGGGAGTTTCGGTCCACACCCCGGCAATGTTGAAAACATGAAAAGGTTTAATCAACACCCTTCGTAATCGAGACTACCTGTATGTTGTATAGATGTACCATGGCCGCAAATACGGTATCGATGTTATTGTGTATAAGTGTAATGTAAATAAAAACTCATTCGTTCGAGTACTGTTGAAGAGTACACCGATGTATAAGTTTCTTTCCGATCCGTGAAATCCTTCCGCCGATTCGTTTCTCGTCCGCTGTTGTTGTTCGCTGTGTGGTGTCTCCAACAGGCAAGCCAGCCGGTGGAGATACTAGATGGAGCGTGGTTGTTGAGGACCGTCAACAGAGAAGGACTGCACGCAATGAAGGTGGCTGAGCAGCAGCTTGGCAAGATCATCGACTTTGCGTCCACGAAGTCGAATATTAGCAAGGACCTGAAAACGGTCCTGTTTCGACTTCGTAAATCGATGGACAATGTCAAGCAGAAACACGCGATACTCACGATGACTGCAGCAGCGGCGTTGAAGCAGCGGCGTGCGAAGGAAAAGGATACGAAGCCTACCCAGACGGAGGCCTTCGCTTTCGCAGGTAGTCCAAGAGGTGTGGTGGATGCGACTACTCGTGACAAGCACTCACAGAAGCCGGCGAGGCAGCCGTCAGGTTAGGAGCTGTCTGGCAGTGCCCGCAAGGCCAGGCGTATACTTACTCCGAAGATCGGCAGTAATGCCGGTACGTCGGACCCCAACCAGGCGCACAGTGGCGGGCCTCCATACAAAGGTCGGACAAAACCTCAAATGTTAACCGAAATGGTTGAAATTCACAGGCTATGATGATTTTAGTGCCCCAAATCTATTTTTGATATGGAACTTCTATTATATTTCAATTTTACTATATTAGGGTGGTTCAAAATTTTGAAATCTATTGATTATGGGAAGCATGTAAAAAAATCGACAATAAGCAATCACGATGTGTTTTTTGAACGTAGATTTTGATTAAGCTTTGAATTTGGGGGTTCTTAAATCATGTATTGGTATTAAAATTAATTATAGTTGTGTATTTTTCCGTTAGGGTGATCCAAAACCTTTAAAACTACATAAATCATTAGAAAAATTCTATTACCTACGTTTTCTTTCAATGGATCAATTCAGATACACACCAATGTTGGCTGACACGACGCGGTCTATTCTCAGGGACCGCCCATAGACTACGTGACGTTTTACGGCGGGTACACGGAGGTGAATTAACGATTTTAAAGTAAGATTTCACATATATTGATCTGAGTAAAATTTGAACTGCTTTTTATCAATCTCGTTTCAAAGCTTTCATATATGCTCGGGTTGTAATGCACATTGATTTCTTTTATCACTTGTCAAATTCGTTGCTTTGACCCCATCTATAAAGAATTGACAAGGGAGTTGTTGATAAACGATCATCAGTTATTGGTAATTATAATGATGAACAGTAGAGCTTCAGCTAATGTTTTAAAAATCTATAATGTCGTTCAGTTGAAAGGTGTTCTACGTAAATGCATGAATAACACACAATAATCTTCAAAAAATATATAAGGGTTTTCACTAGAAAGTGTTTTTTACGGTTGTTTTTGCCTTCATTTTTCAAAGGTTAAAAGAGTTGTATTTGGTCGTCTTTAACAATGTGGGATGTAGGTAGTGTCTCAGTAAATAAAGGCTAAATCATTCTTAGTCATCACTCCTCTCCTCTCCAGCTGACTGTTTTTAACTGGAGCACCCACCTTCTTGTGTTTTTATGTCAAAGAATAAAATAATATTAAAAAAATAACAAAATAATTTTTGAAAAACGTTAAAGCTGTGGACATCACGTTATTACCCCCACCCTCTGATTCCGCTCCCCTCCCCTTATGACCACGTAACTTAGTGAAGGTCTCTTACTGGAATGAGGATCACACTAAATTGTTAGTATTCTGAAGTCAATTTGAATTATGTTAAGAAAATATATAAACTTCAAACAATATCACTTCTTCCACAACCATGCGACTCCATTGCGACCTGCTAGAAATTTTTTTTTTTTCTACAAGACTCAATTTTTGACCAAATGACTTGAAAATTTGGGGTTTTCTTAGTTGAAGTATTTATAATGGAACAAAAATATTAGAAAAATAAAAAATTGAAGTCGATTTTTGAGGTTTTGTCCGGCTTTCGGCCACTGTGAGGCGTCCCGGAAAGCTGCGAAGGGTGGGTCTGAAAAGGCTGGCTCGTCCCGAAAGGATGGGAACAAGGGCCTGCGACCGTTGGTAGGCCCTCAGCAGTCACAGAGTAGGGCGAACCAAGGGGAGGACCCCCTTGGGCTAAGGTAAAGCGGAAGAAGAAGAAGTCGAAGCCGCAGGTAGAAGTAGTAAGGGACGCAAAACCAAGGCGAAAAAGAGTAGGTGCCAATGCGCGAGAAAGACGACGCGCTCGTCAAGACAGAACAGCCGAAGTACACGGACTTCTTGAAGGCGATGCGAAGCGATGCCAAGCTCGAAGGTCTGGGAGCTGATGTGCGCAGTATTAGACGTACTCATACGGGCGAGATGATCCTGGAGCTGAAGCACGATAAGGAGCACAAGGGCGCCGCCTACAAGAAGTTGGTGGAAGAGGTCCTTGGCGAAGGAGTAGAGGTGAGGGCTCTCACACAAGACTCTGGAGGTCAAAGACCTAGACGAGGTCACCGTAGTGGAAAAGCTCGTCACGACCCTGCGGCAACAGTGCGAGGATCAGGTGGCCGCCGAAGCCATTAGTCTACGGAAAGGGCCGGCAAGGACACAGATAGCTTTGGTTCAGCTACCTGTGGCGGACGTCAAAATGTCCGTTAAAATAGGAAGCCTGGTGCGTATGGCATCTGACGTTCCACGAGCCACCGGAGGTATGCTTTAGGTGTCTGGAACAAGGACACCAGTCATAGGACTGCAAAGGCCCTGACAGGCGGAAACTATGCAGGAGATACGATGCTGAAGGCCATAAGGCACAAGGCTGCACGAGTTCACCCATTTGTCTGATCTGTACCGGGAAATCCGTGAACATCAGGCATCCTACGGGTGGTCCAGAACAGGTAACGCAGCTGAGCATGAACCACTGTGACGCGGCTCAGCAACTGCTTTGTCAGGCGGTTTCTGAGTGGAGGACGGATATCGCTATGATAGCGGACGATATGACTTTAATGCCTGGACCGTGGAATGGGGAAGCCGTTTCACGAACCAGCGGGATCAGATCCTGCTAGAGATACTGGCCATATTAGATGTCGCCTTACTGACGTGACTTTTTGTAGTTCTGGCCTTACAAGCTCTCACAGATGAAAAACATCAAACTTCGACGAAGGGGGATTTAGGAAGACACTCCTCTGTGAGCGAAACTAACTTGGTTTAGCCGGCGATGAGCTGATAGTGGCGCTCTCACGTGTGTGCGATGCGACCATGCCTAGGCGAGTCCACCCTAGAAATGGGAGGTCATCGGCTTATTGGCGGACCGACGCGATTGCGGACCTGCGCCGCGCCTGCCTGCAGGCTAGGCGGCGGATGCAGCGATCAGAGGAAGAGCGAAACCCACGGGTGGCCACTGGTCAGCCGCTGCAATAGCCGCGCTGAAGACCATGATAAGAGCAAGCAAAAAGGTCTGCTTTGAGGGTCTCTGTTAGAGTGACAATGTGAATCCTTGGGTTGATGCCTACAGGATCGACATGGTCAAAACGAGAGATGTTTTGGCTTCTACAGAGTAATCTCTACACTTCTAGAGATGTTGGAGGAGATAATCGAGGGGCTTTTTCTGTTGAGCAGAGCGTAGTTAAGTCTAGAGGAAATCCCTCTCAGACGCGACCAACTTACCACCAGCAAAAGACTAAAACGAATGGGAAGTGTCCTAGTGAAAATCTCACTTAAGTTCACAATCACCACAACCACCAGACCGTAATCCTTATTAAATCAAACACTCATACTTTAACTGTTGAAAAGCAATGTATTGATTACTTTCCAGAAAACGACACAGAGTTATGTGTATGTATGTGCCCCATCCTAACTCTAAGCCTACCAGGAACGTTAGTGTTGTGTGAGTCTAATCTAAGCCAAGATCTAAGCATGATGGACACGTTAACTCTCTCCAATTCTCTCCCGCTCGTGATCTCGTTAACCAATGTATACACCCTTAAACGAAAGTACACAACGAATGAGTAACTTGCGAAAAGACAAAGGATTTTTCAATCATATTTGCGTACGACTGGATTAGCACAAAAAATGTGCTGATACAGTTTTACACAAATTTGCGTGAAATTTCACACAAGTTTGCATGAAATCTTTTGTCTTTTCGATCGCTGCGTGAGAGTTACTCTTTGCTCTGTGTACATCGATCTTTCCGTGCACTGGAGGAAATTGATTCCATAACTCTATTTCAATATTTCCGCGTCATGATCTTAGTCCTTGGCTTCCTTTCGTAGGGCAACCGGGGACTGGGGCTGACGATGAGGAGAGGGTCACCGATGTGGAACTTGCGGGGGTAGCAAAGTCCTTTAGCCTAGGTAAGGCCCCAGGTCCGGATGGAGTTCCAAACCTTGCCGTGAAGTAGCTATTGCTGAGGTTCCCGAGATGTTCAGGTCTGCTATGCAGAAATGCCTGGACGAGGGAGTTTTCCCAGAAGTATAGAAGAGGTAGAGTCTAGTACTATTGCCAAAGGTGGGGAAACCACCGGAGAGCCGTCGGCATATAGACCAATCTGTTGACCGACACGGCGGGAAAGGTACTCGAAAAGATCATCCTCAATAGAATGTTGAGGTTCACCGAGGCGAGGGTGAAAATGGTCTCTTGAGTAGCCAGTTCGGCTTCCGGACGGGGAGGTCGATATTGACAGACACTATCCTGTCGGTTACAAAAATCGCCGAGATAGTGCTCCAGCGTAAGAGAAAGGGAACTCGCTACTGTGCATTCTGGATGTCAGGAACGCGTTCAATAGCGCCAGTTGGCCGGCTATTGCCGATGCGCTCCTGCGTCTGGGGATACCCGGGTACCTGTCCAAGATTCTCGGAAGTTACTTCCAATATCGAGTACTAGTTTACGACACAGAGGTGGGTTGGAGTTGCTTTCACAGAACCTCAGGAGTCCCGCAAGGTTCCATGCTGGGTCCGGTGTTAGGAATGCCATGTACGACGAGGTTTTTAGGTTAAAGTTTCCGGTGAGGGTGGACATTGTCGGCTTCGCTGACGACATTACGCTGGAAGTCTACGGTTAATCGATCGAAGAAGTGGAGTTGACTACTGTGGAGACGTGGTTGAGATTCTGGAAACTGGAGTTGGCTCACCACTAAACAGAGGTGGTGGTTGTGAACAACCGAAAGTTGATCTGGCAAGCGGTGCACTACCACTTCGAAACGCTCCGTTAAACATTTGGGCGTCATGACAAAGATAAGCTCACCTTCTATAGCCACGTTGATTACGCCAGCAAAGGAGCCTCAACAGCTAGGTATAGTGGTACTGTCACGGATGATGCCCAATAGCTCTGCGGTGTACGTCAGTAAGCGCAAGCTTCTGGCTAGTGTCGCTACGTTCATACTAAAGTATGGTGGCCCGGCGTGGGGCACTGCGCAAAGGTGCTGTACATAAACTACGTAGACCCAATTTGGGCCCCTCCCTTCCCCCACGTAGACTTTTTTTCATACAAAATTTTCGAAATTTGTATGGACCGTACTCTTTGGCTACGGGGGTGAATCTTCATCGCGAAAAGAGCCGCTCGTTTGATTGTTGGACACTAGCGAACCTGGTGGTGGAAAGCAAGCTTTATTGTACACCGAGCATAGAATTTTGCATCGCAACTTAACCTCAATTTTCTCTCCGAGAGAGAAAAGAACGGCAACGAATGGGAATCAAAACAAACCACCGGAAAATGTCAAAATTCGCGTGAGAGGGAAAAGGAAGGGACGAACGAGAATGAACCGAATGTTCATTCGTGACGTCACCTTGCAGAATTCTATAGGGCGGGAGCAAGGCACGCTTTGATGATTTTTCATTTCTTCAAGGAAATTCATTCCAATCTAGTTTTTCAAGTGAAAATTTTACGACTTCCAACTCGAAACTTCAAATTTGTTCGAAGATACACATCTGTTCTGTGCTTTGGCCATACCCCTCCCCCCCCCCCCCCCCCCCTCAAAGTCTACGTAGTTTATGGACAGCCACTAAGTATTGAAAGCTACCGTGGTATGCTGGAAGTACTAACAGGCTGATGTACCTGAGGGTTGCGAGCGCGTACCGTACCGTGTCACACGACGCACTCTGCGTTCACTGGTATGGTGCCTATCGGCATCCTTAACAGGGAGGACCTGGTAAGGGCCGGGGCAATCCCTTCTGGTGCAGCTGATAGGGCCAGAAGGGTAGTAAAATCCTTGCAGTCAGCAGGTCAAATCGTGTTGCACGTAAGCAACAGTTCTTGATGCTTGCAAAACAGATGGGTGCAGGCGTAGTGGTTGACCCTGCCCGCCTTCCGATGAGAAAGGGAGTGGTGAGTGTAGTATACTTTCGTTTTTTCGTTACGCCCGAATCCTAAATTAATAAAAATCTATCACACGCGCCTCAAGGTAAATCGTGTAGAGTCCACGATTTTCTTTTGGCGTTCAACAACTCACAAAAACTTCACACACGTCCGTTACCCAGAAGTATAGCCAACAGAATGACCAAAGTTTCAACCACATTTCTCTCGAACGCTTTTCAAAACTCATCCCCGTCCTGCTCTCACATACACATATCATAGCCTTATCAGTACATCCATTCATTTAGCATTACCCACTCTCACTCACTCTCTCGCTATCCTTTCGCACGCACACTTTGCCCATCATTCTGTTCGAGCATCGCAGTCAGCCAGCCGTTAGCCCTTTCTCCTTTTGACCTCTATAATGTTTCTCCCCTTTCATTCATGTGCAAGAATGAAGAGCCCGACTTCCAGGGAAAACAAGCGCGCGTTCTCGACTCATGCATCATCATCATTAATGGCTTTCGCAGTCAGTCTAGTACTGCAAGAGGGCACGCTCAACTAATTTCAATCAATTATTTGGCCCATTCACTACAGTGAGGACCACTCGGGAAACTGGCTAAGCGCCAGCATGCTACTGTGATAGACTCTCCAAAGAGTGTCATCGATGTTCGTTGTAGCAGGCTACGCAGCTAACCTTGTGGGGTCGATGTGTACTAACCCCTCTCTGAACCAATGCCTACTTGGTGGTTCCGAAGAGACGTAGCGTTTGGCGATCATGGGAATGTATTTAGTGGGTCTAGAAGAGAATTGTCCTGGCTTTTACTTTGTAGAAGACGGCCTTAACTTCACACTACCTGGACCTTCTTGTTCAGGTGTTTGTTGAGCAGATTTCCCCCCCCATGGTTTAGAAGAAAAATGAAAAGATCGATGCTACGGCAGCAACGCTACCAGGATGTTCTCCTCGTGATTACTTATTCGCTATAAGGGACGATTTCGACCGCAGCCGTAGGACATCGGTATAACCTACGTAGCTGACTTCGATCCCTTGGATCAGTCTGAGTCCACGCACCACACGCCTCTGTAGCTCCAAGACTATGTGGCGGCATGATACGGCATTCTACCCAAAATTGGTCTGGGTTTTAGCGAGAATTATCCCGGTATAGAATCATTGGTGCTTGAAATAAGTCTCACGAGTTTGGAGCCTTTATTTGATCACTTTTTCCCACCGTAAACAACATTTTCCCATATCTCAAACGTAAACATAGACGCTATGATTCCGACATGACACATATGCATTAGCCTGGTACACGGTTTATATGGGAAAATACAAAAAATGGAAAAACTCAAACTCCTGTATACTTTTTGAGTTCTACTTTGGTCCCATATCATCTGTGCAAAATTTCAGATCGATCGGAAAAACTATATTTTAGCGCCCGCCATTCTTAGTTTTTCATACGATTTCCTATGGGGAAATTTTACTCCTGCAAAGAAAAATCGCTAGGAGTCACCCCTACATCCCTAAAAATAATTCGATGAATGATTTCTGTAGAAAACTTCACTAGGAATCAGACCTTCGAAGACAGCAAACCGATGCGACGTTCGTGGAAAAAGTTATTAGGCCTCACCCGATCGATGAAATGACGAGATTTTATTATTTATTGTTATTCCTTACATGTTAAACCGCGTTTGCATGCCATTCGGTTTTCAGTCAATAACTTTTTCCACATGCCTTAGATCGCTTTGCAGTCTTCGGAGGGTTGGTTCCTCGCAAAATTTCCAGCAGAAATCATTCATCGATTTATTTTTAGGGGTTAAGGAACAACCTGTGGCGATTTTTCTTTGAAAAAGTGATTTTCCCCATACTAAATCGTATGAAAATTTAAAACGGCTGGCGCTAAAATATAGTTTCTCCGATCGACCTGAAATTTTGCACAGTTGATATGGGGTCAAAATGGAACTCAAAAAGTGTACAGGAGTAAAACGTCTTTTTGTGTCCCACACTAATATGCATGCCATCATTGCTGTTTCCACTGATGATGCCGTCACTTCGGGCGTCGCTATCGGCTACCATATTGTGACGAAGTCGCGTCGGCCGACGACGACGACGGGTAATCTGTCTAATCCTATTATCTTTCGTCTTTCGTTGTGCAATTCGCCGCGACAAGACAACAACTGAAACAATAGGTATGGGCTGAGGCTTAAGACTGACACGTGAAAGTAAGTCCCTCGCTTGCATGATAGGCACCGACGACGCGACGACGGCAGTTGATTGAATGTAGGAGTTGTTTATGTTTCACCAAGTGTTTCACTTTTGCTGGCATACGTTTATCCTTGTGGAGTAATTGTTATGTGTATGTTAGGGGTAGGAGCGGATGCTGCACTGTATCGCAACAAGGATTATAAAAGTGTTTGTATTTTATTTGGCTATCAGTGTGGCTTTTTATTATCATACGTGCTCACTTCTAACATAAGTATATGTATAAAATTTAGAAACAAAGTAAACAGCGCTTCTATCTTTCGTTTTGAGTAGGAAATGATAAACACCCTGCTGAGCATATGAAGGATCTCCCTACAGGTACTAAGGGAATCACAATCCCGGACATTAAATGTTGCTCTCTCCTGAACCTAATCAATCATCGATTTCGTTTACGGTTTCCACGAAGTTCTACCGTTCATTGGATCGATATTAATTGATATTTCGGCTGGAGTCACCGCCAACGCAACGCTACAAAATTTCATCGGAAACTGTCTTCCCCATTCGCTACAATGGCACCAAGCGCGGCCGGGTAGTAGCTGCCCAAGGCAGAAGGTGGTGGTAAGTGGAAAACCAAAGTTCGTTAAAAGTCAATGGCTATAAGCCGATTACCGTTTAGGCGAAGTACATCATGTCTACGGTCGGGGGTGGTGGAGCCTACGCCGTCGTTCCACTTTAACAGGTGGATATTGTTTTTTTTTATCTTCTGTAAATTCCGATTTCATCACTCGACCAAATTGTTGGGGTGAGAATTTTGCGAAAAATTTGATTGGAGTTGATTGATTTGTTTTTAACTTGAGTTCAAGAACTTTTGAACTGAATCAATTACGGGTGGGCAATATAACTTATCTGGCAACACGATATATGAATGTAATAAATAACAATAAGCTAATGGATGTGGAGAATGCTAAACTGTTCCATGTTGGAAGCATATTCAGAAAAAAAGACCAAAAAGAAGGTATAGAAATTACCAAACTGCCTTAAAATAAAGCAACCTGGATAGTTTCCAAACAACATTGATGCAAAATTCATAGCTTTTGTCCCATGTGTGGCTTAATCAAGCCGTTGCATTATTGAACAATACACTAAATTGTGGCACACCCCGTTTCCAGCACCAATTTAATGCAAATGCCTGCGCACTGCATAAGGAATAAATATATCATTGATACAATATACACACATGAAACGCTGAGCTTCCCAAAGCTTTTCCAATATTTCTCTGTCATGTCACCACTATTAGAATGAAACTTAAGCTGGTCCCTTCCGGTTGCTGCACCAGTGATCCAACTACCGCTGCTAAATAATCAACCACAATAAAGCCCCCTAAAAGAGAAACAGAATTGGAAAATTTATACATTTCGATGCACTTTCCTCCATCGCTGACTTGCATGTGCCGCTTCCTAATTCAGGATGCGGTGCTTATTCTGATGAAAATGGTGTACCGTAAAACGGGGTATCATTGATCAGCGGGGTAACATTGATCGGCTTGGCCGACCTCATGAAATGTTCAAAAAAGCATTTCACATTGAATCAGTTTCTGCTATCGAATGGTATATCGTGATCCGTTGTTATTTAGCTATTAAATAACATGTAATTCTTGAAAATTTAATTTCATAAACATTGAAATAAATCGATTTTTCTATAACTGTGTTTCGTAACGCAATGAGATACATTGTCAAACATTCATGCATGGCACGACTACTAGGTACAATATGAGGTTCAAATTCACTGTATTACTTCAATATGAAATCCTAGAGTTAGATTTAATGAACGAAACTTCTATGAAAATGCTCTTTTTTCAATAAAATATACGATTTATTAAAAGTAGGCTATCAATTCCTTAAGGCATTGCCTACCTTTAGGCGTTATTCGCGATTTGGAGAATTTTAATGTTAAAATAACTAAAAAGTACATAACTTGTAAGAATTTGGACAACATATTCGAAATCAGCGACCCTGAATTTAGTAAGTAAGGGTATTTTCAACACAAACGAACATTGATTACTGACATGATCAATGTTACCCTAAATCAACAAAATCAAAAATTAGATTAAAAACCCTATTTAAACATGTTTAAACGTTTTACAATACTTTTTCGAGTAGCTTAACACATAATCAGAGGGCCACTACTTGTTTTGAAAATATAAAACATGTAACATTTGCTTTAACAAGAGAATTATTCAAGAAAGATCGAAAATTCTGATCAATGTTACCCCGGATTACGGTACTATGAACCAAAAGTAGACATTTCACAACAGAATATGAACAAATTGCGATGGTCCTAGTTGTTGGCGTGATCCTGCAAATCAAACCCAGTGATCGCATACAATCCCGATAAAAATTATTTCTATAGTGAATTTTACATGAAATGTAATAACTGTAATGTAAGCTAGATTTAAGTCACACTTCTTTAAAAGAGAATTACAGTATCGGACAATAAAAATGCACCAAAGCCGTTTTCCCATACAAACTAGTCAACTTTGGATTGTCATATCTCAGTTATTTCTCAACCGATTGTTTTCGGCCTTTCTGTGACGAACTATAAAACACTTCAATTTTTTAAAACTATTGAAAAAATTCGGTGATAACTATTGATATAAAAGTTACAGATAGGTTGAATTTTGACAATAAAAATGCACCAAGACAAAATATTTTTTGGCAAAAAATGCTGAAGTCAAATCAAGTTGGTCTCTTCAGCAAATTTACTCATCACCACACAAGAAACATATTTGCCGAAGACACCATAATGATATGACGAGACCATGTTTTGCTTTGGCATTTTTTGTCTTGGTGCATTTTTATTGTCAAAATTCAACCTATCTGTAACTTTTATATCAATAGTTATCACCGATTTTTTTCAATAGTTTTCAAAAATTGAAGTGTTTTGTAGTTCGTCACAGAAAGGCCGAAAACAATCGGTTGAGAAATAACTGAGATATGACAATCCAAAGTTGACTAGTTTGTATGGGAAAACGGCTTTGGTGCATTTTTATTGTCCGATACTGTATTTCTCACTGGAAGTGTACCTGAATTGTACATACCATTTGAAAAGAAGAGTAGGTTTTGTGCAACCCGGGAGCTTCTTGACAGCTGCCGAACAACGTCTCTCTCTCCTCCTCTTGGCGTAACGTCCTCATTGGGACAAAGCAGCTTAGTGTTCTATGAGCACTTCCACAGTTATTAACTGAGAGCTTCCTCTGCCAATGACCATTTTGCATGCGTATATCGTGTGGCAGGCACGAAGATACTCTATGCCCAAGGAAGTCAAGGAAATTTCCTTTATGAAAAAATCCTGGACCGACCGGGAATCGAACCCGTCACCCTCAGCATGGTCATGCTGAATACCCGTGCGTTTACCGCCTCGGCTATATGGCCCCGAACAACGTCAGCGTACCTAAAAATTTTGGTCCGGGTGGTACTGTCAGATTCAAAGCGGCAAGCGCTACTTTCGAAAATGACGAAAACCAAGAATAACAAACCGCACAAAACATATTAAAATACTAAACAAGAATTTTAATGTGTTGTTTCTGTTTCTCTGGCGCAGGAAAATGCAATTTAAGTGCGGTATGATTAATTTGTTTACTGGAAGTGAAAATTATATCTATAAAACGGGTGAAGGCAAAATAGTCGACTTTCATGCTATTAATCAAAAACTCATGTTTTTCTCTGGTGCGGTTATTATGCACATGCAAGTAATAAATTACTACTTATGCTAACATTTAACAGCTGCATATCTGGTGGCAAATCCGAAATGGAAGTTAAAAATTATCAGATCAAATTTTTTTTAATCTAGCATGCGCAGTTACAAATTACCCAGGTAACCACTAAGCATTTAAATAAGCCGTACAGCAGTCCGTATTATGCATTTGAGATGCTTCCTGCCCTACATAAGCAGTTCGAATGCATAACTGCCTTGAAATAGCATAAGCTGTGCTGCTCAAAAGCTTTAGGCTGTTAATTAGCATTTTGACTGCTTGAGATGTTTCCGTTCGGAAGCAATCAGAATGCTTCCCGACTGCTCTTTAAATGCTAAGAGCAAAGAGGATGGGAGATATGTTATGCATTTCACACAGCATGTTGTCTCTCTTTCACATGACCTATGCTTCTGTTTACAAATTTGTGCATCTGATTTGCTTCTTCGTTTTTTCCTCACCAACCCAAGAGCTCAGAAGCAAACATTGCGGCAGCTGGGTTTGATGGAACTTGGCCATAAAAAAATGACTAATTATGATTTCGTCGGAAAATGGGCGCTGATGCTGCATAGGGTGATGGCAAATATATTACATAAACAATATGATTCACTTCTGCGTTCCCCATACATCGAATTGGTGAACAGCTTACAGCACCATCTAGCGTCAAACGTGGCAATGAACCTTAAATTAAACCACATATTTGCTAAATATATTTAACCGTGTCTCTATGACATTTCCTTTTGTTATAAGGCAATCTAACGATTATCACCCTTCTCTCTCAAGCAGCAGCAGAAGATAGCATTTTTATGTTTTATATTTTCATACGGAATCGTTTCCGTATGAAAACAAACCAATGCTTCTCGGGAGCCCAAAAGAGAAGGGTGATTAAACGTCAGATAGCCTTATGATCGTCAATCATATTTAGGGATTTACAAGATTCAATTTGCACAAACAAAATCATCAGAAAGTATCTACATGACAATAGATCCGTATATCTCATTGAGTAATAACTTAGATCTCGAGCAAAGAATTGTTAGTTTAGATATTATTCCCGTATCCTATTTACTGGAAAAGTGAAGATAACGCTAATCAGAACATGTTCTAATAGGGCCAGTCTATTTTTGCGATACTGAAGACTAAGCAAATATTAAGTTTTTATTTTCTTTAGTTGTTGTAGATCAGGAATGGGACATACACAATCTGACGTTTCGCAATTATCATCATTTTTTCAGAGGCATATTTGTTTTGGAAGTAGGGTAATTCATGTATTTTGGACAGCCTGAGGATAACGTTGGAAAAATCGTCCCCTAGCATCCTTAAAAAGCAATTGATTATTTTGCAAAGTTACTTATACGCTTATAATATGATTGTACTTTGCGATCCAGGCGGAAAAAACCTTAACGAAAGCATTTTAAGCTTAGAAAATCACAATTTCCAATCGCCTGTTAGAATGGCATTTTGGACACCGAATATATGTTTTGGACACCCTCAGATATATATAATTTGGACAGGGCAATTATCTCAATGTTTAGCCATGAATACTGCTAAATCACGGAAGTAGCATAAATTTATAAATATTTTCTTACAAATAACCCAATTTTTCGCTTAACAGGCATCTATTTTGATAACTATTAAAGTTTTTGTTAAAATCGAGGAAATATCGCCAGATCCACAGAATACGCCTCCAAGTATGCAATCGCACAGCTTCCCCATGTAGTTCGTCAGATGACCAAAATATATTACTAGTAGAAAACATGCAATGTATTTTGGACACCTCCTATTTTAAGCGTTCTAAGTGAATGTTAAGAGAATGGCTGCCTAATGCTTCTTTATTGAACATGTTTCATTGCAATAAGGCATTTAATTTCTTACAATTATTATTTTAACGATTTTGGGGTGAATATTGTAAGTGACTGTGAAGTGTATGTCTTCTTGCATACCTGTGCATTTGAGGGGTTTTAGTGAAATAATTTACATTTTTGATAATTTTGAAGTAAATTCGTAATTGTTAAGCGTATTTTCAAAGTAAGTCATCAGAATAGGGTCTATTTGATCTGATAATCGATATTGAGAAGTTTCTACTTTTATTGGCTCTCCGGAATAAGGCATACATCGCCGTGCATGTCCAAATTATATACATGTCCAAATTATATTTTTTACCCTACTGAGAAGTGAAATGTTTTGGTCAAATTGCTATAGCTAATGGGGATACTGATAGGTTAATGTTGACTAAAAGTAAGTTGTGTACAGAAACTGCGTAACTGTTGATTTGTTTATTTAAACCCCAAACATTTTGATATTATTGATCTATAACTGAAGAGATTATTGACATCTCTAGTTCATTAATGTTGACAGCGTGTGCAATTCTGAAGGGCATGCGTTTTTAGAGTGCAATAGGGTATCACGCGACTTGGGCGGTGGCTTCTATATTCGTCTGTTTTCCACTATAACTCAGTCAATTTTGAACCAATTGACTTGCAATGCTGTACACGGGTAGATACTATACCTATCTCACCGCATTCCAAAAAGTCAATTGGTTCAAATTTGACTGAGTTATAGCGGAAAACAGACGAAAATAGAAGTCACTGCCCAAGTGGCGCGATTCCCTAGTTGCCACGTTCGTCACAAGTGGCGCCAAAAGCACAGGATAAAGGGTCGCCAGAAATAGCTGGAAGTGACTTATATTATTAATATAGTATATTTGGTGATGGTTTGGCGGATCCTAGGGCGGATCATAAGATTGTTCGAAAGAGGAAGAGAAAATCATATGCTGCAGATCGAAAAATAAATGAAAATGCTCTACACACAACGGAATATCTTTTTGATAACAAGTTTGGAGTGTTCGAACTGAAGCTGTTCTCGTAGCATTCTTTATATTGGGGATAAATTCAATGCACGACATCGGCACAGCTGTAGCATCGTGGAGCAGTAGCAACAGGTTGAGAAGTATCTTCGGATCCTAAGTTCGAACCCATATCACTACTAAAACAAGCAAAAAGTACCACCTATCACCAGCTGGAGAGTGGAAGGACCTAGCGGAGAAGCGGGCTCAGAGACCGCGAAGCAGACGTAAATCTATTTTTGTTTTGTTTTGTTCGAAGAGACGTTACTACCGTTACGCTTCTTTGAAATTTTGTCTCGACGTTCCTGAAGGGGTAGCACTTAGACAGCCCGTTATTTTGACAAAACCTGCTGTGGAGTAGCACTAAAGGCGTATATACGGCTAATTAGCATTAAACGCCTTGTCGTAAAGGCAACTATAATGCTGAAGGAGTGCTATTTAGTTGGGTAATATGCAATACCGTTTAAACAAGTGCTTTTGTTACACTTCTTACAGCATCAAATCAAAATGATTTGAATTTAATTAACACTAATTTTTGCGCTTCTGTTGAATACGTCCTTTTGATACGAAACGCTAGCCTCTTGTTGGCATCCACTCACCACGAAACAAAAAGATGTTTTCGCATGGACAAAAATTGTTGCGTCAGTGAAGGATGGACCCGTTGTTTACGTACAGTAGCGACATCTGCGATTTGCAAGTAGGTACGCGAAACTGAGCTCATCTGTCAAGTAGTGGGGGGGTTGGTTTTGTGCCTCTTGGAGAAGTGATCCAATAAATGGAATTCCGCTCCCAGGGGTTTTTCCCTACTCCAAATAAAAAAAATTTAAAAAAAAATTTGGGGTCATCCCCTCAAAAGACACACAGCCAAAATTTTCATATAATTTGCATCATTTTCGCCAAAATCTGCGTTTCTGGGAACCTGACTAGACTGATCAAATCAATGATGGACGGTATTTAAAACTGTTTCGATGTGCAAAGGGTTTCAGGTGAACTATCCAAACCATTTGAATCACGCCACCGATTGCGAAAAGGTGCCTACTCTTCAACATATAATGAGCTATATTTGACTGACTGCTAACGACTGTTATTGACGAGTATTTCACTAGGTTTACGACTCTTTCAGTTTATATTAAGCAGCTAAAACGCCTTTTGCACCTACTGTCCTACGTTTCGGTGTGTATTTCACCTTCTTCTGGGCCTCTAATTCTGGAAGGTGTAATGTGACGAGTCGGGCTCAACAGCCGGGGTATACAATTTTCACGAAATCCGGTCAATTCGTGTGCTTTTCGGACGACATGTATATCAAGATTCAAATGAATGTATAAATGTACGCAGTTTTCGTCAACCTATTACCTTACCACGTGATTCCCTTATCATAAAAAGTGTCGTCAGCATGTAAAATACATACCTGAAAAAAAGAAAGAGAACAAAATTATTCGTCTAAAACAATCGATTTCCAATCTTCTATCTGTAAAAGTCAATGTATGTATGTATGTTCCAGCATAACTCTGGAATGCCTCAACCAACTCCAACCAAATTTAGTATACACAATTAATTGTTAGATTAAGGTGGTGGTTATATAGGTTTTGGAATTCAAGATGGCGGCTTGGCTTCCAAGATGGAGACCAAAACGTTAGAAGGCATGCTATTTAACGGTAAATCTTTCACGGATACCGTGCAATATGGGTATCTATCGATCGGGCTCAATGAGTAGAAGTAGAAAATCAATACCTGATGCCATTTTGGAATCCAAGATGGCGGCCATGGAATGGTAGTTTGTGCTATGACATCATGCAATATCTATCGATCGGGCTTGAAGAGTAGAAGTCAAACATGAGTATTTGACGCCATTTTGAAATCTAAGATGGCGGACTATAATCCAAGATGGCGGACCATAATCCAATATGGCGGCCATGGAATAGTGGTTTGAGCTATGATATGCAATATGGGTACCTATCGATCGGGCTTGGCGAGTGTAAGTCAGAAATTAAAATCTAAGATAGCGGACTATAATCCAAGATGGCGGACAATAATACAATATGTTTCGAGATTTGTTGATTTTTTTCGGTGAAAAAAGACTTTCCAAATCGTTTTGGCATAACGTTTCGGCCTACTTCATTCAGCCATCATCAGATCTGTGAACATTTATTGAGTCAAGTTAGTACAATTTTCCTTCTTGGTCTACAATTTGAAATTACCACCCACTTACACAAAACGTTTGTTCTCCACCACTGTGGCCTATCAACTAACCCTAAATCCTATTTCTATGTATATTATTTCGTCAGATTACGTCATGCGGTTCGTCTCGGCTGTGTGCGCTTCGGCAACGTTCGTATTTTGCACACTAGTCCGTTGTACGCTGCGTCTATACCACCACACTCGCGCTGTAGGTTTACAGTGGTGTTATTCCCTAGCAGTTTTATATGGAAGGCCTCCGCGATAGTTCTGCTCTCCTGGTTGTCAATTCTTTCCAGGATCTCGGTTTTTTGGAAGTCGAAATCGTGTCCTTCTTCAATGTGGTGTTGTCCTAGTCCTGTTTTCGCTTCCTTCTTCCTTATGTTATTTCTATGCTCGTTTAGCCGCGTCTCTAACATTCTACCTGTTTGTCCTACGTAAATCTTTCCATCGTCTGATCCGCATGGTACTGCATATACTACATTTTTTGTCTTTTCTTTCGGGATTGGGTCCTTAAGTATACTAAATATTGTCTGTTTTATTTTGTTACGTGGTTGGTAGGCTAATGTAATGTCGTGTTTGTTTAGGATTTTCGATAGCTTTTCGCTCAGACATGGAATGTAGGGTGTAGAAACATATTTCTTGTCTTGTGTTTGTCTTTCTTTGTGTCTTAAGGTATTATAGTGTCTGTCTGTTCTTTGTTTTAACAATTTGTTAATGAACCAATTTGGGTAGTGGTTTTTTACTAAAATTTGTTTGACTGTCATAATTGTTTTGTGTCGTTCACTAGCGTTCGTCAGTTTTATTGCACGGTCAATAAGCGCTATTGCCGTGTTACGTTTATGTTGAAACGGGCTTTCCGAGTTGTAGTCCAAGTAGCGTCCGTTCGTCTGTTTAGGTGTCCAAATTTTCACGATTACTCCATCCCTTCTCGAAAATCCTAAACAAACACGACATTACATTAGCCTACCAACCACGTAACAAAATAAAACAGACAATATTTAGTATACTTAAGGACCCAATCCCGAAAGAAAAGACAAAAAATGTAGTATATGCAGTACCATGCGGATCAGACGATGGAAAGATTTACGTAGGACAAACAGGTAGAATGTTAGAGACGCGGCTAAACGAGCATAGAAATAACATAAGGAAGAAGAAAGCGAAAACAGGACTAGGACAACACCACATTGAAGAAGGACACGATTTCGACTTCCAAAAAACCGAGATCCTGGAAAGAATTGACAACCAGGAGAGCAGAACTATCGCGGAGGCCTTCCATATAAAACTGCTAGGGAATAACACCACTGTAAACCTACAGCGCGAGTGTGGTGGTATAGACGCAGCGTACAACGGACTAGTGTGCAAAATACGAACGTTGCCGAAGCGCACACAGCCGAGACGAACCGCATGACGTAATCTGACGAAATAATATACATAGAAATAGGATTTAGGGTTAGTTGATAGGCCACAGTGGTGGAGAACAAACGTTTTGTGTAAGTGGGTGGTAATTTCAAATTGTAGACCAAGAAGGAAAATTGTACTAACTTGACTCAATAAATGTTCACAGATCTGATGATGGCTGAATGAAGTAGGCCGAAACGTTATGCCAAAACGATTTGGAAAGTCTTTTTTCACCGAAAAAAATCAACAAATCTCGAAACATAAAATTCAACGGTGACGAAAAAACCCCACAAAATAATACAATATGTTTGCCATATGTCGTTTTCGTTTTTGCGGCGGTGCTACACCGCTTCGTGCTACACTTTTCACTGCAAAAACGAACATTTTCGGTGTAGTTGCATTGGTGTGCGTGAATAAAAATCAAAATATTTATAACTTTGCTAACGTTGATTGGTGGACACGGTGTGCTGCACTATCTTGAGCGGTGCAGAAAAAGTGCTACACCGGTGTAGCACCACCGCAAAAACGGAAACGACAATAGAAAGGTGGTTTGAGCTATTATATCATGCAATATTGGTATCTATCGATCGGGCTTGACGAGTAGAAGTCAATAGGGTAAGAAATCAAGCTTTGAACTAGTCAAATTGTAATCTTAATTTGAACCATTTCGAAATTCATCAAAACGACGTACTTTTTAGGCAAATATTGTCCCGAAAAAGATGTCAAACAGCTTTCCGTAATATAACCTAATAACATGAACTTTAAAAGCATTGAAAAAAGCGTTTTTGTCATGGAAAACAGGCGATTAAAAATCAATGTAATTTCACCCATTTCCCCCCAGAGAAAGCATATTTTCGGTGCACTCGTGCAGCTCATGCATTGTATCACACGCAATATGTGAACACGTCAAATGAAAGCTTATTTATCGTAGAATCGACCAACCGAATAATATTCCGCATTATTTGTCATAAAATTATCAAATTTAGGTAATTCTTACTTGGAGAATGTTATCTTAATTTGAACCATTTGTAATCTAAATTTGAACTAGTAAACGGGGGCGAGCTTCCAGTGTTGACCTGCAGACTGCGCTAGTGGTTGTTTTGTTTACTCTTGGAGGATGAAAAATTCCAAATTTAGTTTTCAAGTTCCTGAAGAGTTTAGAACATTCTTAGTTGAAATTCCACTGCCTAATGGAAAATAGTTATGAGAATTAGCAGATCCATGTGTTTTTCTATTGTTCAGCACGAAATTGGCTGTTGTGGGAGATGCACGAGCTGCTGCCGCCAGTAGTTCAAATTAAGATTAAAATTGGTTCAAATTATGATTACGATGGTTCAAATTAAGATTAAAATCATTGTTGACGAATAATCGAATTTTTCAATGAAATTCGGTGCAAATACAAACTTTTTACCACTTAACAGAAAGGTTATGCCCGTGGCTTTCATGTACATAAGATTTTTCCGTAGTAAATTATTTCCATATGGGAGAAAAAATCACTCAAAATTTGCACTACTTCGGAAAGCCGCAATTTGGTTCAACTTTTGATTACCTACCCTAATAGATATTTGACGTCATTTTGAAATCCAAGATAGCGGACCATGCAATATGGGTATTAGACCTGTTCACTTTTTTGACCTACCCGTGTCACATCAAATTATCAATCCAGCCTTGTTTTTGGGCTTCAGTCCAAAATTGAGCCAAATTGTTAAAGGGTTAGAGGTGTATCAAATCGATTTTGTGTTTTTTCGAGCATTTTTACGAAAATGTACATCAATATCCAGAAAATTGCACCAAAAAGGTACCGAAAATACCGTTAAAATATAGTTAGAACAATACTCTACAACTTTGCCGAAGACACTACGGTGTTTAAATTGCGTATTTCGAAGTTATTCAACAATTTTCGTTAAAAAATCACCAAAAAATACAATATTTTTACGACATTTCATGTAAAAGTCATGTAATTTTACATTTTTTTAGGTGACTAATTTTATGAGCTATTGCTCCTATGTGTTACGAACATTTCGTCCATACATCATTTTAGTGTAGAAATTCGTTTTCATTGACTAATTATCAAAAGTTTGTCACGTTGATACTAAAAATTGTACAGAGTTGCCAGCATAAAATAAAACAAAGTTACCCATGATTTAAACGTCATTACACTTCTTTTTCTCATCTGCATCAGTTTCAATTTGGTGCAGTTGGTTGAGCATGAGATTGTGGATTCGAAGATTCAAGGTTCGAGTCCTGGAATAGGATTTTTTTGCGTCTCGATTCTGCTATAAGTTGATGAAACTACGCACTGCATCTCATTGCAATTTGGCATCATAGCATTGTTTCGGAACCGTAGAGTGCATAGTAAGAATGAAGTTTCCCTTCATCGTGTAGATGTGCTGATTTATGGGTAGATAGATAACAAGTAAGCTCCACCCACAGTTGGCTGTAAAATGTTGCATCCAGAAGTAGTTCCAACATCGTATTGAATTGTTTTAGCTAAATTGATCATAATCAAACAGATGTTCAATATTTCGCCCAGATGATCTCGTCGACACGATTTATTGTCAACAAGTATAAACTAAATATCTAGCTAGTCCTGGAATGGGCTTAATTGGTAGGTACCGATCATTATTTTTTGGGAGATTGCGTGTAAGTCATGGCAGATTCATCATCCTAACTGCTACAAAAAAAGAAAAAAAAGTTTATCATGTATTTGAGCTTGAACCTGGGACCTTCTGATCCGCAAGCTCAAGCCTTACCATCTGCACCATTTCTGATATTTAAATCAAAAGACATTAGAATACGATGGCATGACGTCTTAATCATGGGTAACTTTGTTTTAATTCGTGCTGGTAACTCTGTGCGATTTTTAGTATCAACGTGACATACTTTTGATAATTAGTCAATGAAAACGAATTCCTACACAAAAACAATGTATGGACGAAATGTTCGTTATACAAAGGAGTAATCGCTAATTAATTTAGTCACCTAAAACAATGTAAAATTACATGACTTTTATATGTAAAATCGTAAAAATATCGTGTTTTTTCGTGATTTTTTACCTAAAATTGTTGAATAACTTCGAAATACGTATTTTAAACACCGTAGTGTCTTCGGCAAAGTTGTAGAGTATTGTTCTAACTATATCTTAACGGTATCTCCGGCATCTTTTCGGAGCAATTTTGTGAATTTCTGAGTAAATTTCTGTGAAAACGGCTAAAAAAACACAAAATCGATTTGATACACCTTTAAATCTTCATCAATTTGGCCCAATTTTGGACTGAAGACTTGGTTTTACATGTGGATTGATAATTTGATGTGTCACGGAGAATCGGAGAAAAAAAGTTTCAAAGTGAACAGGTCTAATGGGTATATCGATCAGGCTTGATGAATAGAAGTCTAAAATCGATATTGATCTTCATTTTGAAAATCATGATAGCGAACCGTGAAACATTCGTTTACCATAAAATATTTACAAGCATTGAAAAGATCGATTTTTTTTTCGCTGTCATATTTTTTCGTGCCCGCGAGTTTTTGATTTAAAGGCTTTTGCTTGAAAAACCAATGAAGAAAATATCCATTACTTCCGCGATCGAAAGATAAATCTTCGTGGTTCTGATTGTACCGAATTGTAATGGGATACCGCTAACGAAATCTGCCGAAAGTGTACTACATATATGCCAACGCGCGTCCGGGAAGTGTTTCACAGTTCCAATTGTCCCTTCGTGAAAATTTACGCGACAAAATGAAAAGTCATAATTGGAACTTTTGACAAAATGATCGTTTGTTGGATAGTGAAGGTGTTTCCGAATTCAGATATTAAAAAAAAAAACGTTTTTTTTTTATCAGAGAGATTTTTGCCAACACTTTTTTGGAAATTTTAGACGGATCATGCTAAAACCGAGCCCACAGAACGAGAACGATTGCGAGTTCTAATTCCCGAAGAAGATGTAATAAACACCGAAGCGTCGGATGAAGAACGATATTTAGTCGTTTGATTGCGTTTGATGACTGCGAAGCCGAAAAACTTAACCGGTTATCAAGAATTTTCAGTCGATAGCGCTCTACGATAAAGTCCTTAACGCAATGGAAAGACTTATATTGGTTGAACAAGAAAACTTAGACGCAGCGTTTCTCAAACTATGGTGGGTTGTGGCCTGATTTTTAGTGGGTCGTGAAGGTTTAGGCGTTGTTGTAATAAATGTCTTCCTGAACTTCCTTAACTTATGTCAAAGAAATTTACAAAAACTCTATTCAAGAATCGAGAGAAAAATTTGTGGAAATGAGGTTTCCCCTATATTTTTTTCTAACTCTTGAAGCTATTTTACACTCCAAAGTCGATTTTGGAACTGTTAAATTTATTATCAGGAGGTTTACTGCCCCTCTTCGCATGTCAGTCCCATGTTGTTTTTTTTTTCAAAGTGCCTACCTTTTGTGCTATAACTCCAATTATGTTCGGAAAAATGTATTCAATTCATGCATACCCTTCTCGTGGCATATAAAGCTGTGAAAGGAGGCGGGGAAGATATCAATTTTTTAAGTGACCTCATGAGTGAAAAAAATATGATTCGCATTAGAAACAACATGGGACTGACATGCGAAGAGGGCAGTTTAGGGTTCTGATTAAAATTTTCCAAATATTCTGTTCTTGAACGATAAGTTCAAATTTGATTGGTGCTTGCAGTTTTTATTTGAAGCTAGTTTTAAAATGCAAAGCTCAGCAGTTAGAATTTCACAAACAAATCGGGATATCGCAAATCAGGCATAAAACTACTGAATTTCGATAACAATCACTTGGTGTTTAAAAAAAAATCGGACATTGAAAGTATTTTTTTTATGTTCTGTAGAGGCATACAATAGCCATCATGTCTTAGAAGGCTTTGTGGAAATTTTATGTTTTCATTATTCTTAAAATATGTGGCATAATTCCTAATAATCTGTGGAGTTCTGTAGTTCTTGGAGTCCATGAAGCCAGAATGGTTCAATTTTTATTAGAAGCATACCAAGGTATCCCAATTTCTCAAGACACAAGGTTATTTTTTAATCTGTATTAAGATTTTTAGCCCTAGGCTAGTTCATCTCGGGACCCACGATTTACTTCCCTTCCGAAGGAAGGAGTGGGATTCTGGAGTGGGATCCGATCTCAGCGTGACAGCCACGTGCTTTAACCATCACTCCAGGTCCGCTCCAAGACACAAGGTTTACAGAAGCATGTGGATGTTTTAACCTTATTTTGTCTATTTTCGGAAAACGAAAAGAACGCTGAAATTTAAGAAGTTTAAAATATCTAAAAGTAAATGTTACGTAACGCAAGCTTATCGCAATAATTATCTTTTTTTATGAAGAAACTGTACTGGTGGGTGGCCAAATTCTATTACAATCTAAAGTTTGTCGCAAACTAGAAAAGTTTGAGAACCCCTGACTTAGAGTAATGCGGGGCAAAAGTTCGCAGTGGGTCTTTTTCGTCGCACGTCTGAGATATTTAAAAAAAAAATGTCGTTTTTCTGTATTTTTTGAGTTGGATACCAAAATATGACATTTTTTCAAATATCTCGAAAACCAGTGGAGATATCGCAATTTTGAGCACAAATTTGGTCCAATTGGGTTAGTTAGTTAGTTTTATTTTTTAACAAAAATTTAGGAAGAGGGAAAAGCCTTTTACTCTTTATGAAATCGTTCTCAAAAAGGCATAAAAACTCTTCATCTTTTCACAAAACATTTACAAAGGTAATATAGGGGGCTATTTTATAACTCGAGTCGACCGTAATTTCATGTGACTCGATAGTTGTCGAATTATACAAAACGAGTTAGTCGATGGATGTCGAGTAAATAGTCTAGCACAACGAATGCTCGACTCACTAAAACGACTCGATGAAAACGGTCGGCCACCTGTCATCGCACAGCAATCAGTGCCTGCTGCGCACAGCGATCAGACAGATTGATGTGAAATTTTGAATTTTTACCAACAACATGGCTTTGTGCGCGTAGGGATTTTTTTGCATTTTATTAGTAAAACTACTCTAGAATATTCATTGGAATCCGTTTTAAACCCTCCATCAGTCGCGCCAAAAAGAGATACACGAGCGATCGCGTCGGGTATTCAGTACACGGCATACGCTTTAAATTATGGTTGCAGTACTAGATAGCATATTGGTGTATTAGGCAAAAATGTCTAACTGATTATGAGTGTTTGGTAGCTTGGTTGGTAGTGGACATGTAGAACCGACCAACCCGATCTGGTCCTGTCGCGAGTGTCGGAATGGCCCCCGCCGAAACCTTGGCATTCAGTCAAGGCCGCCTTGGTCAGGACACCAAAGCTAGGCATGCGGCGGCTCTTTCTTGATGATTCATCACATCCATCATCTTAGCGAACCAACGGCCACCCTGGTGAACCCGTGGCCACCGGAATGTGCCCTGGAGAAGCTAATTTCAAAGAAATTTTGACAATAGTGCCAAAACTAGGCATGCGAAGGCCCTATATTCACCATTTTTCATATATGTACACCATCTTATTATCAATAAAAAAGATTAATGACCTCCCTGGCCAACCCGTGGCCACCGGAATATGCTCTGGAGGAGCCTGCTCCGAGGACGCTTTGGCCATAGCGCCAGATCTTCTATATAAAACTGAAACCAGGAATTGCGTCGGAATGAACCGATTACACTCAAGGAATTCCTCCAGAAATTCCACTAGGGATTCCTCCAGAATTCCTCCAAATATTTCTCTAGGAATTCCTCCAGATATTCCTCTAGGAATTCCTACATAATTCCTCTAGGAATTTCCCGGCAATTCCTCTGAGAATTCCTCTGGAAATTCCTCTAGGAATTCCTCTAGGAAGTCCTCCAGGAGTTCCTCTAGGAATTCCTCCAGGAATTGTTCTAGGAATTCCTTCAGGAACTTCTCTAGGAATTCCTCAAGGAACTCCTCTAGGAATACCTCCAGGAACTTCTCTAGGAATTCCTCAAGGAACTCCTCTAGGAATACCTCCAGGAACTTCTCTAGGAATTCCTCAAGGAACTCCTCTAGGAATTCCTCAAGGAACTCCTCTAGGAATTCCTCCAGGAACTCCTCTAGGAATTTCTCCAGGAACTCCTCTAGGAATTCCTCAAGGAACTCCTCTAGGAATACCTCCAGGAATTTCTCTAGAAATTCCTCGAGAAACTCCTCTAGAAATTCCTCCAGAAATTCCTCTAGGAATTCCTCCAGTAATTCCTACAGGAATTCCTACAAGAATTCCTCTGGGAATTCCTATAAGAATTCCTCTGGGAATTCCTACAAGAATTCCTACAGGAATTACTCCAGGAATTCTTTTAGGAATTCCTCCAGGAATTCCTCTAGGAATTCCTCCAGCAATTCCTCCAGGAATTCCTCCAGCAATTCCTCTAGGAATTCCTCCAGAAAATCCTCTAGGAATTCCTCCAGAAATTCCTCTAGGAATTCCTCCAGAAATTCCTCTAGGAATTCCTCCAGAAATTCCTCTAGGAATTCCTCCAGAAATTCCTCTAGGAATTCCTCCAGGAATTCCTCTAGCAATTCCTCCAGGAATTCCTCTAGCAATTCCTCCAGGAATTTCTCCAGAAATTCCTCTACGAATTTCTCCAGAAATTCTTCTAGAAATTCCTCTTGGAATTTCTCCAGAAATTCCTCTAAGAGTTTCCCAGAAATTCCTCTGAGAATTTATCCAGAAATTCCTCATGAAATTTCTCCAGAAATTCATCTAGGAATTTCTCCAGAAATTCCTTTACGAATTACTCCAGAAATTCCTCTAGGAATTTCTCCGAAAATTCCTCTACGAATTTCCTCAGAAATTAATCTAGAAATTTCACCAAGAATTCCTCAGAGAATTTCTCCAGAAATTCCTCTACAAATTTCCCAGAAATTCCCCTGAGAATTTCCCAGAAATTCCTCTAGGAATTTCTCCAAAAACTCATCTACGAATTTCTCCAGAAGTTCCTCTTGAAATTTAACCATTCTCTGGAAACTTCTCTAGGAATTCCTCTGGAAATTGCTTTGGAAATTTCTCTAGGAATTCCTCCTGGAATATCTCTAGGAATTCCCCTAGGAATTCCTCCAGAGGAATATTCGGAAGAATTCCTAGAGGAATTTCTGGAGGAATTCTGGATGAAACCCTTAAAGGAATTTGTGGAGTAATACCTTGAGGAATTCCTCCGGAAATTCCTGCACCAATTCCTCCGGGAATTTCTCCAGAAATTCCTCCAGAAATTCCACCTGAAATTCCTCCAGGAATTCCTCAGGAAATTCATCCGAGAATTCCTCTGGAAATTCCTCCAGGAATTCCTCCAGAAGTTCCGCCGGAAATTTCTGCAGGAATTCCTCCACGAATTCCTCCAGGAATTCCTCTTAAAATTCTTCAAGGAATTCCTCCAGAAATTCCTTCAATAATTCAAATTCCTCCAAAACTTCCTCTGGACATTTCTCCAGAAATTCTTCTAGGAATTTCCAGAGAAATTCCAAGATAAATTTCTGGAAGAATTTCTAGAGCAATTTCTGGAGGAATTATTAAAGGAATTCCTAGAGGAATTTCTGGAGGAATTCCTGAAGGAATTCCTAGAGGAAATCCTGAAGGAATTTCCGGAGGAATTCCTAGAGGAATTTCTGGAGGAATTCCTTAAGGAATTCCTAGAAGGAATTCCTAGAGGAATTCCTAGAGGAATTCCTGGATGAATTCCGAGAGGAATTCCTGGAGGAATTCCTAGAGGAATTCCTGGTGGAATCCTTAGAAGAATTCCTAGAGAAATTCCTAGAGGAATTGCTGGAGGAATTCCTAGAGGAATTGCTGGAGGAATTCCCAGAGGAATTGCTGGAGGAATTACCAGAGGAATAGCTGGAGGAATTCCCAGAGGAATTGCCGGAGGAATTCCTTCAGGATTTCCTCTAGGAATTCGTCCAGGAATTTCTCCGGAAATTTCTCCAGAAATTCCTCCTGGAATTCCTTTAGGAATTCCTTTGGTAATTCCTCCAGAAACTTCTCTAGGAATGCCTTCAGAAATTCCTCCAGAAATTCCTCCAGAAATTCATCTTGGAATTTCTCTAGAAATTTCTCTAGGAATTTTCGGAGAAATTCCTAGAAGATCTGAAGAATTGCATAGTGGAATTTCTGGAGGAATTTCAAGAGTTATTTCTGGAGGAATTTCCAGAGAAATTTCTGCAGAAATTCCTACTGGAATTTCTGGAGGAATTACTAGAGAAATTTCAGGAGAAATTCCTTGAAGAATTTCTAGAGGAATTCCTGGAGGAATTTGTGGAGGAATTCCTGCAGGAATTCCTGGAAGAATTTCCGGAAGATTTCCTGAAGGAATTTCCAGAGGAATTTTCGGAAGGTTTTCCGGAGGAATTTCTGGAGGAATTTCTGGAGGAATTTCTGGAGGAATTTCCGGAGGAATTCCTGGAGAAATTTCCGAAGAAATCCCGGGAGGAATTGCTGCAGGAATTTCCGGAGGAATTCCTCAAGGTATTTCTCCAAAAATTCCTCCAGGGTTTCATCCAGATTTCCTCCAGAAATTCCTCTAGGAATTCTTCCGAATATTCCTCTGGAAGAATTCCTAGGGATATATCTAAAGATATTCCAGGAGGAACTCCTAGAGAAATTCCTAGAGAAGTTTCCAGAGAAATTTACAGAGGAATTTCTAGAGGAATTTTCGGAGAAATTCCTAGAGAATTTAACGGAGGAATTCCTTGAAGAATTATGTAGGAATTCCTGGAGGAATTTATGGAAGAATTCTGGAGGAATTTTAAGAAGAATTTGTGGAGGAATTCCTTGAGGAATTCTGGAGGAATTCCTAGAGAAATTTGTGGACAAATTACTGGAGGAATTTCCGGAGGAATTCCTAGCGAAATTTCCGGAGGAATTATACAGGAATTCCTAAAGGAATTGCTGGAGAAATACCGAAAGAAATTTCTGGAGGAATTCCTAGTGAAATTTCTGGAGAAATGACTAGAAGAATGTCTGGAGCAATTCCTAGAGGAATTTCTGGGAAAATTCGTAAAGAAATTTCTGAGCAAATTCCTAGAGGAATTTCTTGAGGAATTACTAGAGGGTTTCCTGGTTAAATTTCTAGTGGAATTTCTGGAGAAATTCCTAGAGGAATTTTTGGAGAAATTTCTCGAGCAATTTCTGAAGAAGTTCCTAGAGGAATTTTGGAGTTTCTGGAGGAATTTCTGGAAAAATTTCTGAAGGAATTTCTGGAGAAATTCGTAGAGGAATTTCTGGAGAAATTCCTAGAGGAATTTCTGGAGAAATTTCTTGGGGAATTTCTGGATAAATTCTTAGAGGAATTTCTTGGAAATTCTTAGAGGAATTTCTGGAGAAATTTCTAGAGGAATTCCTCGTGAAATTTCTAGAGGAATGTCTGGAGAAATTCGTAGAGGAATTTTTGGAGAAATTCCTAGAGGAATTTCTGAAGAAATTCCTTGAGGAGTTCCTGGTGGAATTTCCAGAGAAATTTCCGGAGAAATTCGTAGAGGAATTTCTGGAGAAATTTTTTGAGGAATTTCTGGATAAATTCTTAGAGGAAGTTCTGGGAAATTCTTAGAGGAATTTCTGGGAAATTCTTACAGGAATTTCTGGAGAAATTCCTAGAGCAATTCCTGGTGAAATTTCTAGAGGAATGTCTGGAGAAATTCGTAGAGGAATTTTTGGAGAAATTTCTACAGGAATTTCTGGAGAAATCCCTAGAGGAATTCGTGGAGAAATTTCTTGAGGAATTTCTGAAGAAATTCCTAGAGGAATTTCTGGAGAAATTTCTGGAGGAATTTCTGAAGAAATTCATAGAGGAATTTCTGGAGAAATTCCCACAGGAATTTCTGGAGAAATTCCTAGAGGAATTTCTGAAGAAATTTCTAGAGGAATTTCTGGAGAAATTTTTAGAGGAATTCCTGCAGAAATTGCTAGAGGAATTTTTGGAGAAATTACTAGTGAAATTTTTGGAGAATTTCCAAAAGGAATTTCTGGAGAAATTCCTAGAGCGATTTCTGGAGAAATTCTTTGAGGAATTTCTGGAGAAATTCCTAGATTAATTTCTGGAGAAATTCCTAGAGGAATTTTGGGAGAAATTCCTAGAGGAATATTTGGAGAAATTCCTAGAGGAATTTCTGGAGAAATTCCTTGAGAAATTTCTTGAGAAATTCCTTGAGAAATTTCTGGAGAAATTCCTAGAGGAATTTCTGGAGAAATTCCTAGAGGAATTTCTGGAGAAATTCCTAGAGGAACTTCTGGAAAAAAAATCCTAGAGGAATTTCTGAAAAATTACTAGAGGAATTTCTGAACAAATTCCTAGAGGAATTTCTGAACAAATTCCTAAAGAAATTTCTGAACAAATTCCTAGAGGAATTTCTGAACAAATTCCTAGAAGAATTTCTGAACAAATTCCTAGAGGAATGTCCGGATAAATTCCTAGAGGAATTTCTGAACAAGTTCCTGGAGGGATGTCCGGATAAATTCCTAGAGGAATTTCCGGACAAATTCCTAGAGGAATTTCTGGAGAAATTCCTTGAGGAATTTTCGGAGAAATTCTTAGAGGATTTTTCGGAGAAATTCCTAGAAGTTCTGAAGGATTTCCTACTGGAATTTCTGGAGTAATTACTAGAGGAATTCCTGTAGGATTTCCCGGAGGAATTCCTCGAAGAATTTCTAGAGGAATTCCTGGAGGAATTGCCGGAGGAATTCCTGGAGGAATTGCCGGAGGAATTCCTGGAGGAAATTCCGGAGGAATTCCTGGAGGAATTTTCGGAGGAATTTCCGGAGGAATTCCTGGAGGAATTTTCGGAGGACCAGAGAGGAAAATTCATGAAAATAGAGCCGTCGCATGCGTAGTTCTGGCTCCATGGCCTGAACGTCCTCGAAACAGATTTCTCCAGGTCACATTCTTATGACCACGGGATGATCACAGTCGCCTGGCCATTGGTCCTTTTTATGGATGATGGATGTCACAAAAGTTCAGCTTATTATATGTAGTGGCTTGATTGCCCTAACAGCGGGGAGGAAAAAAAGATAATTAATATAAAGAATCAAGAAGATAGACCGTCGCATGCCTAGTTTTGGCGTTCACGAAAAAAGCACCTTCAGGACGCATTTCGATTGGCCAGGGAGGACATTGGACCTTTTTACGGTAATCAAGATGATGGATATGAAAAAGCATGAAGATAGAGCCGTCGCATGCCTAAATTTGGCACCATGGTCCAAAGGTCCTCGGAACAGGTTCCTCCAGGGTATATTTCAGTGGCCACGGGTTGGTAAGGAAGACCATTAGACCTTTTCATGGTTACTAAAATGATGGATATGAAAGATCATGAAGAAAGAGCCGTCGCATTTCTAGTTTTGACCGTATGGCCAAAACGTCCTCGAAATAGGCTTTTGCAGAGCACATTCCGGTGGCCATGGGTTGACCAATGGTTGGCCAGGGAGGCCATTTGACGTTTTACGGTGACCAAAAAGATTAATACAAAAAATAATGTAGACAGAGCCTTCGCATGCCTGGTTTTGGTGCCCTAACCGAAATGTTCACGATCCTGGTCCCCGCGGGTGTAATTTCGATGCCCGCAACAGAACCAGATTGGGTTGGCCGGTTCCACATGACCACTACCAGACACGCATCACCCAGCTGGACATGTTTGCCACAGACACCAACATTCAACGACGCGGCCGCTCGTAAAAAGCTTGTGAAAACAAAATTCCTCTCAGTAAACTGTCAAAATCGCGAATCGACCACTCTTCTGCTGTCGACTGTCGAGCTAGTCGGTTTCTGTAATCGCTTTTCTGCTCGACTCGACAGTGATAGCAGGCGACCCGATTTAATCGACTCGAGTTATAAAATAGCCCCCATAATAACTTATAATAAAGGCTCAAACGGCATAAACCCATAGCAGAGCCAAATCTTGAAAATGGGCCAAAAATCCTAATCTTGAATGAAAATGTCATCTACCGCTGAAATATCTTGCAAACTCTGAAACGAAAGATTTAGAAAAAAAGGAATATCATACTATATAGGAAATATCATTCAAAAATCTATAAAGTATTTTCATCAAACAAAGATTTTTGCTTCCCAAAATATCGCGAACAGATTCTGGAACCCTGTGATGATGTATCCTAATATCACCAATAAATTTAGTTCTAGGTACAGCATATCTAGAACAATTAAAAACAATATGGTCAATATCTTCATAGGTTGAGCAAAAATCACATAAATTTGAATCTTTTATATCAATACGATATAAATGACTGTTACATATATAATGATTAGACATAAGTCTCAAAAATGTACAAATGAAGTTTCGTCCAACAAATAAATTTTTAAACCATAAATTTTGATTAACTATGGGCCAAATGGAATGACACCAACGTCCCTTATCACTAGAATCCCATAAATATTGCCAACTTATTAACGACTGATTTTTCAACTCCGTAAAATATTCAGATGAAGCAATTTGTCGACGATATTCAACCCCATTACGAACACCTAGTTTGGCTAAAGCATCAGCTTGCTCATTACCATAAATATTAGAATGAGCAGGAACCCACACAAATTTGATAACAAAACCCTGGAGATGTAAATTATATAGTTCTTCTTTCAACTTCAAAATCATATGATGCGTTTTAAAATTAAAATTAGTGGATTTGATAGCATTCAAACAACCTAAACTATCTGAACATATAACAAAAATATTTGGCGATAAATTTCTGATCAAAGTACATGTATAATATAATGCACTTAATTCAGCAATAAAAATTGAGCAAGGAGATTGTAGTTTGAAAAAATATGTAGAAGAATAATTGTAAATACCAAATCCAGCTACATTTTGGATTAATGAACCATCAGAAAAGTAAAATTGATTAGGGTCCAAGCCAACAAATTTACGTTGAAATAAAATAGGTGCAAAAAGAGGATATTCATATTTTGGAATTTGTTTTAGTTCATGATAAAGAGACAAATCAACTAGAGGATGAAATGAATGAATATCAATACTGTAATTATGGAAATGACATAAGGGAACCGAACTTGGTATGATATTTACCGAAGAACAATAATTAAAAGAATCTAAAATTCTACAAGTAGGATTTATTTCAAATAAGTATTTTAAAATATTAACTACTGGATGATTATTATTGAAGCATTGCAACATAAATTTGCTATTTAATTCATTGAAACGAATTTTAAGAGGAAGGATTCCTGATAAGACTTCTACTGTTTGAGTATGAGTAGAATTCATTAATTTTAAACAAATTCTTAGACAACGAAATTGAATTTTTTCAAGTTTGGAAAAATGCGTTTTAACAGCACTAGCAAAAGCAAAACATCCATATTCCATAACAGAACGAATGGTTGTTTTATAAAGTGTAATTAAATCTGAAGGGTGAGCTCCCCACCAAGTCCCTGTTATAGTTCTATGAAAATTGATTCTTTTTGAACAAATTTTTTGTACGTATTGAATATGTTTATTCCACAATAATTTTGAATCAAACCATATTCCCAAATATTTATAATCATCAACTTGCTCGATTTCATGACCATTAAGATACAAATTAAAACTGACTGTAGAATGTTTACGTGAAAATATAATAAATTTGGTTTTTGAAACTGAAAATGTAAATCCATTGTTATGAGCCCAAACATCAATATTGTCTAACGTACATTGCATAAAATGTCGAATAATTTCTCTGTTTTTACCACTGATAGATAAAACTTTATCATCAGCAAATTGATAGAAATAACATCCATTTGGAATAACTGATGCCAAATCACTTGTAAATAAATTATATAAAAAAGGGCTCAAACAAGAACCCTGGGGAAGTCCAAAGTAGCTATATCTAATCAATTTTGAAGAACCATTGTGATAAAAATGCATAATTTTAAAAGAAAACAAATTATATATAAAATTACTTATTAAATAAGGAATTTTGAAATTATTTAATTTTTGAAAAAGTAAATCAATGAGAACAGAATCATAAGCTCCTGAAACATCCAGAAAAGTAGAAACTACATCCTGCTTCTTATTAAAAGAAAGATTAACTTGGGAGGCCAAAAGTGCAATACAATCACGAGTACTAGATCCTTTCCTAAAACCAAACTGCGATGAGGACAAAATGTTGTTATTCTCAGCCCATAATTCAAGACGATTTAATATCATTCTTTCCATAAGTTTCCGAAGGCATGATAATAAACTAATTGGTCTACGACTATCAACAAACGAAGGATCCTTACCCGGTTTAACTATACTAATAACCTTAATAGCACGCCAGTCTAAAGGTAAAATATTCTCAAAAAGAAATGAATTATATAATGCTAATAAATGTAATTTTCCATCAAGCGGTAAATTTTGCAGCACTATGAATTTTATACTATCAATCCCTGGAGAAGTGTTATTTGTTATGGATAGAGCTAAGTTAAATTCTTCTATAGAAAATGGAGCACAAAGCTCAGGAAAGTAATTATATGTTTGATGATTTTTGAAATTTATAAACGGAGGAACAAAATCTGGACAAATCTTAGATGAAAATTTATGAATCCAATCTTCAGAATATTCCAAAATTTTTGGAGAGGAAGAATTATGATTTCGCAAATTTCTGGCAACTGACCATAATGTAGATAAAGATGACTCTCTATCAAGATTTTCTACAAAATTTTTCCAATAATTTCTTTTTTTGAATTTAGTCATTCCAACAAATTGAGCTTCAGCCTTACAATATAAGAAATAATTTTCCCTAGAGCCAAAACGACGAAATCTTTTAAAAGCATCTGATTTATTTTTTAAAGCCAATGAACAATCACTATCCCACCAAAATGACAAGCGTTTATTTTTAGATGATTTGGAAAAATTCCTAAATTTTTGAGATTTACATAAACTACGAATTAATATTTCACAAAATAATTTATAGTTTTCAAGTGAAGATACAGAATAATCAAAGCTGATTAATGAAAACGAAATGAGATCAGCAAACCTAACCCAATCCACATTTTTGCACAGATCAGGAACACATGATTCATTAGATGGTTGATTATTATTAGAACTACAAATTTCGATCAAAATAGGCAAATGATCACTACCATTAGGATCATTAATAATCTTCCAGGAAGAAATAAATGATAAGGAATTAGAACAAAAAGATAAATCAATACACGTATGATGGACAGGAGGAACCGAAATTCTAGTGAATGATCCATCATTAAGAATATTTAAATTGAATTCATCAACCATATCCATAATCAAATTTCCTCTACCATCAGTTTTATCACTCCCCCAAGCAATATTATGTGCATTGAAATCTCCAATTATGTAAAATGGAGATGGAACATTATCTAGAATGTATTTAATATCTGATAGTGAAAACGATGAATTTGGAGGAATGTAAAAACATACAATGGAAAATTCCATGTTATTATATTTTAAAGAAACAGCAATGTATTCAATTGGTGGAAGCAATGGTAAATTTAAATATTTGAACTCAATTCCATTACGAATACCAATTAAAACTCCACCAGATGGAACGTCTCTATCTTTTCGAATAATGTTAAACGAAGAAATATTTAATTGTTTACATTCCACCAACCAAGTTTCATTTAGACAAAAAATATCTACGTTATGATTTGATAATAAAATTTTTAATCTGTCAATTTTAGGTAGTATACTACGACAATTCCACAGCAATATATTTAATTTGTTAGAAATTATGGAAGCCATTAAAACGAAAATAAGGAAGCAATGAGGGGTCCAAAAGAATTCAATTTTTCAAGAAGGGAGGCGAAAAAGGGTGAACATTTTTTTAATCAAATTTTTCCAAAATTCACTAAATCCTAAAATATCAACAATTTGTTCCAAAATGTTTAAAATAGAACCTTCATTTTTTTCAACACTATTTGAAGAATGATTATTATTATCATTTTTATCGGCTAATGGTTCGTGGCCATCTACTCTTTGAAACCCAGGTATTGTTTGAGAAGGAGATTTCAATGACGGAAAATGTCTTTCAGAAGATGTAGAAGGACATGGATTCAAATTTTCATTGTTTCTGCTAGATAATAAATTATTTCGTTTTCTCTTAGTTGGCGGTTTGTATACAAACTGACTAGAAGTTTCATCAAGTTCATCATTTTCACAATCAGATAATGTTTCATAAATATTAGGGGTAGTAAAATTATCAGTGTTCTTTAAAATTTCTGAATAAGATAATTGGTTTCTAATTTTAATTTGCTGGTTGAATTTTTTTTGGTTAGTTTTGTAAACTGAACAATCTTTGACTGAATTATGTTGTTTTTTGCAATAAATACAAACATCAGAATGTGTGACACATTCAGATGAAGAATGATTTTCTCCACATTTGGAGCATTTTGGTTTGTTGGAACAAAAGCTAGATGTATGTCCAAACAAAAGGCAATTAGTACAATGCATGAGCTTTGGAAAGTAAAGTCTCACGTCAAAAGTAACATTATTTACTGAAATGATATCGGGAAGTACTGACCCAGCGAAAGTAATCCTAATACAATCAGAATGAATGTATTTAGAACTATTGCCATCAAAAAATAATTTGGATAACCGATGACAATCTAAAACTTTTACTGGAGGGATAGATTTATTTTTGAAAATACCAAAACCAAAATTTGAAATATCTTCACAAGATAAAGTTTCGTCATAAATGACTCCACTTATTTCACATGCGTCGCAAGGTGCGTACACACGGTACAAATTGCCAAATAAATCAGATTCGAGGAGAGCATTAGCATCACCTCGAGAACCGAAAACTACCCTTAATTTATCCAAGGAAATCTTTTTGATTTCCTTAACGGATTTATAACGTTTATATACTTCTGCAGAAATGAGCAGAACATTAATTGGTTTATCCTTTTTTCTAAAATAAACAGGATAAGGACCAAGAAAAGTGGACGGAAAAATTTTCACCCTAGAAGATTTGGATGTTCCAGCAGGAGCTGCAGGATCATCCTTTTTGGAATTTGGAGAATCCCCGTCGGTTTCCATAATAGGAAATCAACGGGGAATACTGGTCAATAAAAATAAACTCACAAAAAATATAAAGGTATATAAAGGTAATAAAATAAAAAATAAACAATAAAAGAAATACTTAACCAAATCAAAATATGCCTTTCTTGAAAAGCTTCTTATCCAAGGAAATTCGCTTGAACAGCTTTCAACTTGAAACTCCTGTTCTCCAAAACGCAAGGAAATCCAGCCGCGTCACTCACGACACGTCAAAATCGAATCTTGCATTCACTTCCACCGCTACAGAATCTCCACCGCTGCAGAACCTCCAATCTTGCACCGCTACAGAAACCTTGAACCGCTACTGAACATCCAATCAATCGATTCGTAGTCGTACCTATCACCGTCCTTCAGAAATCCTCGGAAAAATCTTCACCCTGAAATGAAGGAAAACTGTCAGACGTGAAAAAAAACACCGCCTTGTTTTATCAAGGCCTACTACAGCAATGGTCCAATTGGGTTCTAGAATCACCGATTTAGTCTAGAAAAATTAAGTTTGAAAATTAAATTTGAAAAGTTTTTTGAAAGTTTGTTCTAGCAAACATTTCACTTGAACCCTTTGCGCCACCCCTAAATATCAACCGAAATCGCTCATTTTTGTACAGCTCACTTATTTCGACTAGTGGATCACTTTCCACTTGGGAAATCATATGATATATATCGGAGAGATTTTTTGAAATTAGCCCCACCCTAGTAATGCACCCGATTCTTTTTTTTTTGTACTGGTCGATTTTTGGCCATAACTTCGTTCAATTTTTAACTGATTCACATGAAAATGTGTACACAGGAAGACACCGTAAATACTATCCGTGTACGAAATATCAAGTCAAGTAGTTTAAAATTGACTGAATTGTCAATAATTTTCAACAAGTCATTGTTGATATATGAATAAATCGCTTTCTTGTTTTGGTTACGATTCAGACAGACAGACGTGTTTTATTGTATGGTACGACACTGCACTTCCAAGATTACACCAGTGAATCCTGAGATTCTTCCAGGAATTCTTTCCGTGGTTTCCTCACATGTTTTTATAGGATTCATCAATGAGCTATAGCTGAGATTATTTTTGGGGTTCCATTTGAAGTTTCCCCTGAGGTCCTCCCACGAGTTTCTTCTAAGATTCCTATCTCAGGAACTCCTTCAGGGATTCCTTCTGAGATTCCTTCTTCAGGGAATTTCTTCCGGGATTTCTCAAGGAGTTTCGGGAATGCTTCAGGAATTGCTGAAAGTAACTGCATCTTAATAGCTTCTAAGGAAAACCAATAAGAACTTGCTGGAGTATTTTCTCAAGGAATGTCTGTAGGAACTTCATGAGAAATTCCAAAACAAACACTGCAGGAAAAATTTCTTAAAATATTCCCTAATTGAACTCCTGGAGGATTTCCATTTGAAAGAACTGAAAGCATTGAACTCCAGAAAGAATGAACTTCCAGAGGAATTTCAGAATGATCTGGAGGAAACCAGAAAAAAGTTTCTAGATGAATTGTGGAAAGAGTTCCTGAAGAAATCCTAGAAGCAGTTTCTAAAGGATTCCAGAACAACGTCACATGATAAGTTCCAAAAGGAATCCCATAAGTTTCTAGAGTAATCCCACCAGGACTTCCAGAATAAGTTCCATCATAAACTGTGGAGCAATCCCAGCGCCAGCAATAATTCTTGGAAGAATCCTTAAAGAAATTTCTTAGCTAATCCGAAAAAGATATTGTTAAAGGAATCCCTGGAATAATTTCTAGGAGGAGGCGCTGACTTAATTTCTGGACCAATCCCAGGAGGAATTGCTCAAGTAACTCCAGCAGGATTGGCTTGAGCATTCTTAGTGGGAATTCCTGGAGCAAGCCAAGTATGATTTCATGCACACATTCCAACAGAAATTATTGAACCAATCACTGCACTACTAATACCTCCCAATGCACACTAAATGAACGTGTCAAATCAAAATGGACCATGACAGTAGAAAGAATTCGCTTGGTCAGGGTGGAATTACATCTTTGTATGATAGTGCGTGGAGGAAACGCAATGCTTGAATGAGTGTTTTACATGCTTGCCATCATCAATAGAAGTTTACTTTGAAGACCAGAAGGAACAGCGATTTTGTGTAATGCCAGACCAAAGGTCTGACTAGTTAGTCAGGTGAGCACGTTTCATGATGTTTTCTGCACGCTAAGAAAATGTTACTCTAAAATGAGTAAGATTCACACAAAACTGAGCTAAACTGGAACAGCTCAAAAAATGAGTAAATTGCATTTCCAGCGATAGCGCTGGCCCAAGTGCAAAAATCCAACTGGTTTAAGCCGTATAATATTCTTCGCATCATCAAGAATATTATACGGCTTAAACTTATGAGATTTTCGCACTTGGGCCAGCGCTATCGCTGGAAAAAAAATTTACTCAATTTTGAGTTGTCCCACTTTAGCTCGAAAATGAGTGAATTTCCTGACCGTGTGTTTAGACCATTTTTATTGCATTTTTAAACGATGTCACTTAAAAAAAGTTTGTTTTGCGTCAGTGGTGGGCCACTACTAGTGGCTTCTAAAAATACCTACATTGCTCACTGTGCAATGCTTTCGATGAAAATGCATGAAAACGCGCTGTGACTATGAATGTCTTTTCAGCCGTGCATCATCATTTGTTGGCCAACCAAAAATTGAAACAATATATGACCGGAAATATGTGAGCCACGCCATCTGTTCCCTACCGCACGATTCTGTTACCATACGCAACCACACAAATTGCCAAAATCTGGCCCCTGAAGTGATTCCAAATTTTCCAGTTTTTCATCGTGTATGTGACAGCCCAATTATAACGACTCCTACGCATTATTGCTCCTCAGTTCGCCGCATCCTTCATCCAACAACATTGGCGCCGCACCAGCCAACAACTTTTTAATAATAATAATTACAATGCAAACAACAATCACCCTCTCCTGCTGGCGGCAGCAACAACATGGAATATGACGAGGAAACAGCTGCGTGACAGTTATAAAATCATAAATTTCCAACTCCCACTCGTCTGGCGAAAAGCTTAACGCTCACCCACCACTCATGAGCCCGCCACCGCCAGCAGCAGCAGCAGCAGACAAACGATGATGGCGCGGTATAACAAGGTGTGCACACGCTTTCTGATAGGTAGGTGCGATGCGAATGCGTGCGTGGGTTGAACAGCCAAAATTAAAAGCAAATTAATTTCGATCAAACTTATTTAAACACCATCGTGGTTTGGGGATGAGCGTTGTTTCCATAGGACACGTCTGCATGCGCGCAAAAGTCCTTCATCAGGATGGCTGTCATAAACGGAATTCCCAGTAGCGGGATGACATTCGGGTGAAATGGGTACGTAGAGGGATGATTGAAGGGGATTAAACTTTTTTTTTTGGCGAGACATGGCTTTGTCTATTGTGCAGAGATTTTAAGAATGGGCTACATACTTTATCATTCAACAAACAGATAAGGTTTGGGAGGGTTCCTTGAAGCAGAATCTTTTGTGTTCACGCTGGTGGTTTAGTTGGGCGCCGTCTCGATTGAAATTTATATTGAAACGTTTTCGGCAATTCTTTAACAAACCTGGTGTAACGATATCTCAAAAGGATGTTAGCAAAACTGTCTCAAATTTTAATGAAATCCGGAGAATGTGAAAATCTTAGCCATAAAGTGCGCTTTGAAGATATAGTTTTACCAGAATGTACCTAGTTCTTAGAAGTTGTTAAATTATGTTTTGCGGTCCTCAATCTATACTTTGTTACCTCCTTCCCATATTTCCTGGATGACCGTTCGCTAGAAGGGTGATTACTTGGACGGAGAAACACTTAAATTAAGGTAAATAAAGAAACGGACATGCTCCATTTCCAGGCTGATGGGTTCCGGAACCGGTCAATATTTGCTTACAGAATCACCGAGAGCGGCTCGATTGTGTTGTTTAATTATATCCGAGAGTAAGGGTCGTCGGGTCTGTTTGCAAGTATTGTTGTGCTTCTGTGGGAGGATTGAATAGAAGAATAACAATTCCATCAGCATTAATTATATGCGGACGTGTAGCAATGGAGTAGTATTATGGGTATGTTTAACTGTGGCATATCTACTGGAGTCTTGAACGGAATATATTGAACTTTAAAGAGGTTTTTGCAGACGATGGTGACTTAAGCGCCACTATTGTATGCGAGGAATCTACGAGTCAGTTGAATTGCCCGATCTTGCTGAGAATTTCTCCGAGATTTTCGGGCAGCCGTTAGACTTGAACAAAACAGTCTCGCTTTTACTTTTGTATGGTATTAAATGCGCTTATTTTACTCCATTTTTAAATGGCATGCTATTTGTGAAAACCGTGTGAAAAATTGTAATGAATTCTGCGTAGTGATAAATCTGGTCTCTGTCGTCGGGTCATATTAAATTGGTGGGGTGTGAACAACGATGGTGTCATTCCCCTTGCCTGCCTTTCCCCTAGCAAGCATCAGTAACAGCAATACCAAACGTGGTACCAGCCGATCAACGTCGTTCAAATTGGAAGAAGCCCGAGAAGATTCGTCAGTCTGGGACGCAGCGACCCCTTTCCTGCGTAACGGTGTTTGGAAGAGAAATTTTGAAAGTTTATATAAACTGTAATATTTTGATGGGCTCCCTCTTTACTCATAGCGTTACGTAATTTTCGAACGACTTCTTATTAGTTTATCCCGACAATTTCACAAGAACTCATCCTATTGTTCGTCAGCAACAATTTCATCAGCCGGCTGCTGGCTAAGACGACAATCGCATTCCGCAAATTCCCACGAAAACCCCATTCCATAACCGCACGACAATCACTTTTGGGGAATTCGATTTCACCGCGACCCAGGCTCAATTTTTGCCGGCTGTTCGAGTCCGTATGAAGTTGATCATCAATATTAACTTCTTTTCTCGATCAGCCTAGATAGCTGTGTAGTGTCGGTAGCGATTGTCTCAATTGGCTAAGAATAACACTACGGACCACCTGTTCCGGTGGTAAGAATCCACCAACAGGTGACCCCTAATTCATGGTGTGATGCGGCTTTATGCTTACCGTGCCTAGGAATGAATGGCTAGGGGGGTCTAATAAAAACCTAACCGCTAACGGAGCCTGTGGAGTACCAGGGCGCCCTCCACAGTATGTAGCCCTTACTGCGCTAACCGGAGCAATGGTGCAGTGGACCTTGTGTTTCTCCGAGACAATCAGATGCCCTTCTTCAGTCTCACTTGAGGCTAAATAAGGGCGGGATTATGAAGATGTTGTTAATTAGTTTAAATTTTCACCTATATGGTTTCGCATTATGCGATTTACACAGTGTATTCTGTGTATCCTCGCATTTGGCGTTTTCCAATCGATACCGATTTGGTTTTATTGTTGCTGTTCTTTGTTGTGCTGTTGTTGCGAAGAGTTTAATCTTACCAAGTTTGGGTAGTGGCTACGGTTAGGATAGCTCAGATCAATCTGCAGCATAAAAGAACAGCAACGATCAATCTTTGCAGACTTATGCAAAATGGTACAGCCCAAGTGGCCTTGGTACAAGAACCTTACTTTCGTAAGGGAAATTTCTATCTAGGAAACCTTGTGAACCCGGTGTTTACCACTTTCAGTAATCATGAAATGGCAAACTCGCGCGTCATGCCTCGAGCCTGTGTGCTTGTCAACAACGCAATAGTTGCTACACTCATCTCTGAACTAACCACCAGAGATGTATGTGCTATCACAATTGATGTATCTGTTGGAAACCTCAACAGGAAATACGTCTATTGTTCTGTGTATTTACCGCATGATGAACCATCCCCTACGGATGCTTTCAAACAAGCCATTGCATACTGCACTTCAAAAGGCCTTCCGCTAATTGTTGGCAGTGATGCTAATGCTCATTATATCATCTGGGGCAGCTCAGACATTAACTTGTGAGGCTCCAGTTTGATGGAGTACTTAAGCAGTACAGATCTTGCATTACTTAACATAGGCAACCGCCCAACCTTCATGGTATCTGCTAGAGAGGAAGTGTTAGATATAACGCTTTGCTCTAGCATAATTAGACACGAGCTGACCAATTGGCATGTGTCAGATGAAGAATCTTTATCTGACCATCGCTACATCTTTTTTGAACATTTAAATGTTACTTCGCAAACATTGCGTTTCAGGAATCCTCGGTCAACAAACTGGGATCTTTATACTGATTTGGTTGCAGCCAAATTTCATGGATATTCATCATCCATTGACACTCCAAGTAATTTAGATGATGCCGTTGATACTACAACGACCTTCATCATGGAAGCTTTTGAAGAAGCATGCCCTCTACGGTCTGTGAAGATCACAAGAGGAACCCCTTGGTGGAACTCTGATCTGGCGAAACTCAGGAAACAATGTAGAAAGTTCGACTGGTTCGGAGGCTTTCAGGTCGGCTCGCAAGGCCTACAGGAAAGCTCTCCGGTCTGCTGAACGATCCGGCTGGAAAAACCTTTGTACAAATGTTTCCAGCTTGAGTGAAGTCAGTCGGTTAAACAAAATCCTTGCGAAATCTAAGGATTTCCGGGTGAACGAACTTCGTTTGCCAAATGGCGATCTGACTTCCTCTGATGAGGAAGTTCTGGAAGGCTTATTCAGCACACACTTCCCTGGATGTGTGGATATTACATCTTCGGATGATCCTGATGTCTTTTCTTGTAGTTATGATTCTTTAGCTTCGGCTCGGAGTATTGTAACTATAGAATCGATTGAGTGGGCTCTTAATAGCTTTGCTCCTTTCAAATCTCCTGGGGCAGATGGGATTTATCCTATTTTGCTTCAGAAGGGATTTGATTATTTCAAACATGTTTTGAAAAAACTACTTGTTTGCAGTTTTGCTACAGGGTATATTCCCAAATCCTGGAGGGATATTACTGTAAAGCTTATTCCGAAAGTGGGTCGTGCGTCGTATGAAGAAGCAAAGAGTTTCAGACCTATCAGTTTGACCTCTTTTCTTCTGAAATGCTTAGAACGCATTGAGGATCATCACATCCGTGATGTTCATCTGGCCAACGTGCCTCTTCATGTGAACCAACATGCCTACCAATCTGGTAAGTCCACTGTGACTCTTTTACACAAGGTTGTTTACGATATCGAGAAAGCATTCGCTCAAAAGCAATCTTGTTTAGGTGTTTTCTTAGATATCGAGGGTGCCTTTGACAACGTGCCTTTCGATGCCATATTGGAAGCCGCACGGAGTCATGGTTTATCTCCAATGATTTCCAATTGGATTCACCAAATGCTCAAAAACCGATATCTCTTCTCGACATAGCGTCTAGCAGGGATTAGGAAATTGAGTGTTTGTGGATGGCCCCAAGGGGGAGTCTTATCACCGCTTTTGTGGAATCTCGTAGCAGATACGCTATTGAGGCAACTCAATAATAGCGGTTTTCCTACTTATGGTTTTGCCGACGACTACCTAACATTGTTAGTTGGTATGTGCATCAGCACCCTTTTCGACCTGATGCAAAACGCCCTCCAGGTAGTTGAGGGTTGGTGTCGCCAATATGGCTTTTCGGTTAATCCGAGTAAAACATCTATTGTTCTTTTCACGGAAAGGCGAAACCGTAATGGCGTTCGACCTTTGCGTCTCTTTGATTCTGAAATCGATGTGACTGAACAGGTGAAGTACGTTGGAGTCATTCTTGATTCCAAGCTTTCCTGGACACCTCACATTGAGTTCAGAATCAAGAAAGCTTGTATGGCCTTCGGGCAATGCCGGCGTACTGGGGTCTAAAACCCAAGTATATCAAATGGATTTACACAACTGTGGTTCGGCCAATATTGGCTTATGGATGTCATGTGTGGTGGCAAAAGGGCGAAGTGAGAACGGTCCAATCAAAATTAGGCCATCTCCAAAGGATGTGCTTAATGGCGATGTCTGGAGCGTTCTCTTCAACTCCTACGGCAGCGCTAGAAGTTCTCTTTGACGTTGCCCCACTACACATTCATCTCAAACAAGAAGCCCTTTCTTGCACTTACCAGTTACGGGTACTCGGTCTACTAGAGGAAACTCCTGTGAACCGCACATCAACACACACCTCGTTGTTTCCACTTTTAGTGAATTGGGACAAAATTGTCCTTGCTCCAAGTGATCTTACAATTGCTTGTAATTTTCCATATAGGACATTTTCCACGAAATTCCCTTCCCGGGAAGAGTGGACATCTGGTTATCTGGAAAGAAATATTTCAGACGGCATCGTTTGTTACACTGATGACTCCCTTCTCGAAGGTCGAGCAGGTGCTGGTGTTTATTCTCGTGAGCTAAGGCTGTATCAGTCTTATTCACTTGGCAGACACTGCACCGTTTTTCAGGCCGAAATCTTTGCTCTTATGTGCGGAGTGCAATCAGCACTTCAGCAGCACGTAATGGGCAAAGTAATATACTTCTGTTCAGATAGCCAGGCTGCTATTAAAGCACTTGCTTCGGCCAACTCCAGGTCGAAGATAGTTATCGCTTGTCGAACTCAAATTGAGGAGCTGAATTCAGCAAACGCTGTTCACCTTGTATGGGTACCTGGCCATTCTTCCATCGCTGGAAATGAATTGGCTGATGAGTTAGCTCGCTCTGGAGCATCACATGACTTCATTGGCCCTGAGCCAGCTATTCCGATATCGAAGTGTTGGATTATGCTTCAGATTCACACCTGGGCTGTCACTCAACACAGACAATATTGGAATAGTTTGGAGTCATGTCGTCAAACCAAATTGTATAGTGCTGAGCCATCTCTACGGGTGGCGAAGTATCTAACTAATCTGTCTAAGCAGAATTGCAGCATGGTGGTCAAAGCATTGACTGGCCACTGCCGACTCAGCTATCACATGGCGAATATTCAGCAAGCTGATTCATTTGCCTGTGATAGCTGTGAATCCGATTATGGAACTTCGTATCATTTGATATGTAACTGTCCAGTTTTCGCGCAACTGCGTTTCCGAGTATTCGGTAAACACTTATTAAGTGAAACTGACTTCAGAAACCTGAATCTTCAGGATATTCTGTTGTTCTTAATCCGCTGTGGTAAAGAGCTATAGGCTCTCTTTCGCTTTATGCGTTATTACAGTGCCCTTTTCAGGGCGCTGTTTGAACCCATTGTGGTACGCTTGTGCGTTAGTACCGTAATCCGGGGTAACATTGATCAGAATTTTCGATCTTTCTTGAATAATGCTCTTGTTAAAGCAAATGTTACATGTTTTATACTTTTAAAACAAGTACTGGCCCTCTGTGTTAAGCTACTCGAAAAAGTGTTGTAAAACGTTTAAACATGTTTGAATAGGCTTTTTAATCTAATTTTTGATTTTGTTGATTTGGGGTAACATTGATCATGTCAGTGATTAATGTTTGTTTGTGTTGAAAATACCCTTACTTACTAATTTCGGGGTAGCTGATTTCGAATATGTTGTCCAAATTCTTATAAGTTATGTACTTTTTAAGTTATTTTAAGATTAAAATCCTCCAAACCGCAAAAAAAACGCCTAAAGGTAGGCAAAGACTTTAGGAATCGATAGCCTACTTTTAATAAATCGTATATTTTATTGAAAAAGAGCATTTTCATAAAAGTTTCGTTCATTAAATCTAATTCTAGGATATCATATTGAAGTAATACAGTAATTTCGAACCTTATACTGCATCTAGTATTCATGCTATGCATGAATGTTTGACAATGTATCTCATTGCGTTGCGAAACACAGTTATGGAAAAATCGATTTATTTCAATGTTTATTAAATTCAATTTTCATAAATTTCATGTCATTTAATAGCTAAATAATAGCAGATAACTATATACCATTCGATAGCATAATCTGATTCAATATAAAATGCTTGTTCGAACATTTCATGAGGTCGGTCAAGCCGATCAATGTTACCCCGCTGATCAATGATACCCCGTTTTACGGTACCCTCTTCCAGGGTATTTTTCCTATTTCCCTACCTGTCCCTATCCCCATCCAAATCCTTTTTCCTTCCTTTTCCCTCAGGTAGATGATGAAATATGCTGTTATTTTGGCGATGGCACAAATGTCCCAAATGGAGGATAACGTGCCTCTGGAGCCGGCCTTCTGATACCTGATACCAGCGACCCCTTTCCTGCGTAACGGTGTTTGGAAGAGAAATTTTGAAAGTTTATATAAACTGTAATAATTTGATGGGCTCCCTCTTTACCCATAGCGTTACGTAATTTTCGAACGACTTCTTATTAGTTTATCCCGACAATTTCACAAGAACTCATCCTATTGTTCGTCAGCAACAATTTCATCAGCCGGCTGCTAGCTAAGACGACAATCGCATTCCGCAAATTCCCAAGAAAACCCCATTCCACAACCGCACGACAATCACTTTTGGGGAATTCGATTTCACCGCGACCCAGGCTCAATTTTCGGTTCATTCGATTGGTCGCTGGATTTCGGTGCTGCTACGTGCGTGCCCATTTTTTTTCATTCTCTTCGCAAATAAAAGGCATTGAGTTTCGCCAAGAATGTTTCTTCCCTTTCCATCGAGACACTCGTCTTGCGAAATTAAATTCCAAGTTGGAACAATTTCCGGAACTCTCCTATTGGAAGTTTTGTTAGCGAACGCGAGCCCAAGGAGGTGCTAATTTCTTTGAACTTTTGATGAGAAGATGCCACTGGAACAAAACTTTTCTTCAATTGTTCCCAAAGATAGAATTTTACCTGGTTTTAGGAATTGTTTTAACCTAGTTGGAATCGTTGCTCCAAATTGTACTCGAAGGAGGCGCACGGTATTTTGTTACATATTTCGAAAATCCTACCGTGGCGGGCCCTTGAACACGAGTCGTCAAGTTAACGCCCGCCGCTTTGCAACGTTTGTGCGTGCCTTTCGTTTGAGGACTCCTGACGAAAAATTCTATTTTTAAAGTTCATCTGCAAAAGTATCTATTGCGTCTTTCGTTTCCGAAAACAAAATTGATTGTTTCTTCAACAAGCTCCATTCTTTTCTTGGATTCCATTCAAGAGGCTACGGAAGTCGCTCAGACATGTGGGCAATAGTGAGGGGCGAGTTACTTCTCGTCTACTTATCGAACTGATACGATTGCAATCTAGATTAGTTAGCGCTGTCTACCTTCCAGTCGCCGACGTCGCCGTCGTCAAAATAAAATCGATATTTTCTACCAGCGTACGACCTCCGTTGCTGTTCAACCGTTGAACAACAGCGACACCTGCTGACTGCGGCTATTAAAGGTTCGATTCACCGAGCAGCGGTGTCCTGTGGTCCTCGCCTCTTGTATTATTTCTGCGGTAATACCGTCGTTAGTGGCAGACATATCAAAGAGACCGCAAATCGATATCAGTCGATCTCCGTGCGGACAGTACATATATGGCTATGAAAGGCTAATCGTCTGCTTTGTTGCGATTGATTCGAACAGTGGCTTACTGCCCGCTCTCGAATAATAGCCCCATCTTTGCTAGGTTTTCTGTTCATATGGGGCTGTTATGCAAGTAGAGGCAGTTAAAACTGCACTGAATTGAGTTTGAATATGTGGAAGAGTATATGAGGGGGTTAGAAGCAACCCAGTCTACTAGTTATCGTATAAGATGTTGCATAAGATGCTAAAGTGAAAACGATATGCGTTAGAGATGGGAAAATGATTCAATTTTGAGAGTGAATCGCTGCCGATTCACTCTCAAAAAAGAGTCGACTCTTTTGACCGATTCAGTGACTCTTTTCCGTAACTTGATGAAAAATGTTTTTTCGATGTTAGCCGACTCCTTTTTTATATGTCCAGTTTTCTAGCTCGCAAGGTATGGACGTCGACTCAGCCATCGACGCAATAAATACAGGATACACAGATTTTCGTTCTTTCCATCAAAGAGTCGAATCACTAGCGCGAGCCGGCCATACAATATACGAATGAAAAATGATCGATTGGCAAAGATTACGTTGTTCTGTATCTAAATATCTCTTAAGTACGCAGTTAATCCAACTATTTTCGCCACTTGTTGTTCTCGAAACGAACTTCAGCGAATCGTAACTCTTTTGAAAAGAATCGTGATTCACTTACTCGGTTTCGCGAATCGGTTCTTTGAGTCGACTCGCGAGTGAGTTACCCATGTCTAAATTATGCGTACATTTTACAAGCGCCTAAATGGAGGCATGTACGCATATGGCATCCACGTTATCATCTTATGCAACATGCTATATGATTACTGGTTGCCTGGGAAGGGGATGTAAGGGACAACATCCACTTTCGAGTAAATTAAGCTCGAAATTTTTCGTCAATCTCTCATTCCATACAAAATGTATGAAGGTTCAAAATCAAAACAATTTTCACTGATTTAATGTCATTTTTCTAAGCAACGTAAAAATAATCTTAAAAGAGTTCTACGCTCGTATTGTGCAGCAAACTCCTGTAAATTTAACTTTTGATGCGGCCAAGGGTGTGGCTTGTGGGTGTGGTTGACTCTGCCCGCCTTCCGAGGACAAAGGGAGTGGCGAGGACCACTCGGGAAACTGGCTAAGCGCCAGCATGCTACCGTGATGGACTCTCCAAAGCGAGTCATCGATGTTCGTTGCTGCTAGGCTACGGCAGCTAACCTTGAGGGTGCGATATGCACTAGCCCCTCTCTGAAGCAATACCTTCTTGGTGGTTCCGGAGAGACGAAGGGTTTGGCGACCATAGGAATGGTTTAGTGGGTACGAGGAGAGAGTAGTCCTGGATTTTACTTTTGTTGTAGAAGACGGCCTGTCAGACCTACACTACCCTAACCTTCTGTTAGGGTGTCTGTTGAGCAGATTTTCCCCCTATGGTTGCTGACGGAATTCCTTTAGATGGTGGAGATGAAACATCTACGTTGGCTTCGCAGGCATATGTGACGATGTCCATCAGAAAATCCGTTAGCGTTCGCCGGGTTGTTTCCTCTCGGACCCTCCGGTAATGGACCCACTCCCACTTTTCGTGGTTTGGTAGCTTTCGACAAGTCAGCATTAGGTTGATCAGGTGATGTCGTAGATCCGCGGCTTCCAGATGACTTCAGAGTTGCTCCATCGTATTTCCGAAGAGAACAAAACTCTCCACATTGTCCAGCCTCGGGGATTTGAGTCAGTTCACCCTGTCCAGCAGGCTTCGAAGCAGTTGTTCTGGGCGGCCAAAATGCTGGCGCAGCTTGTCGATGACCTACGGAATGGATTCGGGGAGCAGTAACTGCCCAGACACCAGTACGAGGGCATCGTCTTCCAGTACTTCCTGAAGTCGCATCATTGTGGTTCATGTAACCACAGGCATCATTGGACGCTTTGTAGGCCGTGTAGAACAATGGTCATTGCACTGGTTTGCCGGAGAATTTTGGAAGTTTGTATGTCAACCCCTTCCTCGCGGCCAGCTGGGTCAAACTCTGGCTCTGCAGGTGCGAATTGTCGGAATAGTCGCCCTACTCATACTCTTTGGAGCTTTCGTAGCTTCACGCTAGCTTCCTCACGTTTGCGTTACTCATTTTCAACACGTTTTGGTCGATTATGCCTGAATGACCCGCTTTTGAAACACTTGCGAATACTTTCAGCACCGGTTTGGACTTTTGAGCCGACATTTCCGCCAACTCCTAATTCATGGCTGCCATCAGCAGCTCGAATGAGTCTTGGTTCGCCTTCATCCACCGAATCTGTTCCTTCTTTTCTGGAGCATTTCCGATTGCCAAACTCTCTGTTCCTCTTCTTCCTCATCGCACATCTGCAGCTCCATTTCCATCTTTCGCTGCTCAAACGCACGCTGCATCTCCCTTTCCTTTTTCTGTAGCGGCAGTTCTGCCTCCATCTCCTTGTACTGCCGCTTCTGCTTCTCCTCAAGCGCTCGCACCTTCGCTTCCATGCTAGACGAAGCTAGGCTATGTTATTGCTTCATTTCCCGAGCAGGAACGAATAATTGACACATAACTTCAGCCAACTTAAGTCAGGTATCATACCAAGACTAGGTACAGGTCGGACTTGATTATCCGGAGTCGGGTTCGGATGCTTCTCAAACGTACATATATCTGGGGAACGGAATGATCTTTAAAGCTGAAATTTTGACATTTTGTTATCCAACTTTGATTATTGATCAATCAAAATTTCAGCTTTTTAGAGCATCCCGTTTGCGAGATATTATTGTGGGAAGCGTCAGAACCCGACTTCGAATAATCGAGTCCGACCTGTATTAGTAAATAGGTTAGCCTGGTATTGGACATAGGGAAGTCGTCAACAATACCTCAATAAGTTATTTATTTCGTATTGAGGACTGTAATTATCCAGCTTTCTACACTTGATGAGGGATAATTCTTTTTTGACAGATCTTACCGACAACCCATGCAGCAACACAATAGCCGAAAGTTTCAGTTCATTGCTCCCCAATTGTCAAAAATTTAAACCTTGAACTTTTTCGGCTAGGTAGTAGGTAACATTTGTTATGCTCCAAAATTTATATATTTCGTTTTAGATTTGTGATCGTTGCCTGCCATTTTCAACTGTAGAACCCAGGAACTGTAACTAACTTTTGTTACGCACGCTCATTCCCAAGGACTCTCAATCCACTCAGGGTCGGCTCTTTCTGCCGAGGCTTCGTAAGAAGAGGGAAACCTATGAATTGTGGTTGACGGTTTTTATTACGAGATTCCAATCGTCCTTACGACCCTAACTATATCCTTCTACAACTGTACTTGTGGGTAACTCGGGTATGGTGTCAGTGTGGGAGCCTGATGATGCTGCTTGGTGCCGTAATGTTGCCCCATCGTCCCAACTTTCGTTTGGGCTTCATCTTTCTTTTCAAAACCTGGACTTACCTCCAGTTTTCGTCTGATGCTACGGATACATTCCTTTTGTGGGCCGTATGGCTGTCCATATTTTTCGGAATTTTTCGAGCAATCCCCAGTGAGAACTCTTGGAGAATTCCTCAGTTGGACTTCCTGGAATAATCTTCAGTGAAAATTCCGTCACGAATCCTCGCCCTCGGTGAGAATTCCGAAAGGAATATCGAGGAAATTATTGTTGGCAATACATGATGAAATCTCCGGTGGGAATTCCTGGATGAGTCTCCGGACGGAATTACTTGTTGAATCCCAAATAAAAATTCCTGGAGGAATTTCCAGTTGGAATTCCTAGAAGAATCTTCAAAAGGAAACCCTAAAGGAATTCAAAATTCTTACAGAAAAAGTTCACAATTTCCTTCCTAGAAGCTTTTAGCAGTTTCCCTCGGGAAATTCTAAAGTAGAGCCTTGTACCATTTCGGCAGATGTATCTATTTTGATCACTTACCGCTATAACTAAATCAATTTTAAACCTGAGTTTTTGTATAGAGTTAGATACTGTACGTGCCTAACTCTGACAAAAATTCAAATAAATCCGTATGAAATTAACTTAGTTATAGCGGCAAGTGCCCAAAATAGTTGCACCTACCCAAATGGTACAAGACCCAAGATCCTTCCGAGAATAATCTGGCAATTTTCCCCACTACCCGTGAACCAAGAAATCCTCCAACATTCCAACCTGAAGGAAAGCAAATAAGTTACTCCTAAAGCTTCCGAAGGGATCTCCATGAGAAGAAGTTGAAACCTTCAGCAGTTTTTTCTCTTCGGGGACTTTTCCATCACTTCCATCCGAGAATTTTACTGCGAATTTCCCCAGTAAACCCTTCCGGAATTCTTCAAGCAATTCCTTCAATCCTGCAACCATTTTTTATGAACACTGTATTTGTTGTGCTAAGTGGAGTGCGAACAAATAGAACTCCTGTGTCGTTCACAAGAAACTCGGAAGTTCTACAAGAAGCTCAACGCATCCCGCAAAGGCTTCGTGCCGCGAGCCGAATTGTGCAGGGATACGGAGAGAAGCATATTGACGGACGAACTTGAAGTGATCAAAAGGTGGAAGCAACACTACGACGACGATATGTATAATGGAGCGGGGAGCGCAGACATGGAGGTCCAAGGTAACAGAAGAAATGGCAACGTTGAGAGAAGTTAAAGATGTTATCCAGCAGCTCAAGAATAATAAGTAAGCTGGGAAGGATGGTATCGGAGCGGAAATCATCAAGATGGGTCCGGATGGCGCTCGAGCCTAGCTATTTAGCACTGTAGTTGGAGGAAATGTAATGCAGAACCCGTAGCTTCCGGGAAGGTAAGCCCAGCTCCCTGGGTTAGTGGGTTGGTGTCAGGCCCTGCGAGCCAGCCGTAAAAAAGACTAGCACTGGAAAATCAACAAGAGAAGAATGCGAACCGATACCAATGGCGACGACCACAGCGACGAAAAGGGACTTGCGATTGGAAGCTCGGTACAAAGAACTGCAGATCTCTCAACTTCATCGGGAGCACCCGCATACTCGCCGATATACTGAAGTACCGCGGGTTCGGAATCGTAGCGCTGCAGGAGGTGTATTGGACAGGATCTATGGTGCGAACGTTTAGAGGCAATCATACTATCTACCAGAAATGCGGCAACACACGTGAGCTGGGAACAGCTTTTATAGTGATGGGCGACATGCAGAGGCGCGTGATCGGTTGGTGGCCGATCGACGAAAGAATGTGCAGGTTGAGGATCAAGGGCCGATTCTTCAACATTAGCATAATTGTAGGGTCTGGATCAGTGACGCACTAACACAAGAGCACGGAGAGAGGCGAGACTACCTGACGAGGGGAGGACTTTGGCTAGGGGAGTGCGCGAGAATTTGTGTTTGGTGGCAGCTGCGATAAGGAAGCGGAGAATCCGGATTCTGGCGATTACCTGGACCAGAAGACGTAGTAGCGGAAACGATCCGAAATGCGATCACCGGCGGATACTACAATTGGCGACGAGGATGAAAAACCGTGAGTAAATAAAACGAATCAAACTTATTATTTGAAAGAAAAGCAAATGAAAACAAAAAAAAAAACGATGAGGGAGAGGTGCTGAGTGACGTCTTGCTGAATGCCCTACTGCAATTGAAAACAGGCTCGGATAAGGGCAGTCGTGACACATTAGAGGGTTTCGCTGATGTTGCATGGATGATAATTCACTGATTGTATGTCGAACAATTTGTTGTTTTTTTTTGGTTTCATAATGGATTGATTGGATAGCGTCTAAGGCTGATAACAGTATATACAAAATGTAAGAATAACTGTTTGTCTGTAGTTTTCCTATAATTTTAAAACGAAGCTTGACCAAACCTCGAACCAGAGCTTTGTGTACGTGGTAAAAATAAGAGGCAACTGATTCGAGCATTGCAAGTTTTGAGATTGTAGAATAAGCACTTTTGACCTGTTTTGGAAGTTATATATGTTTAACACAATGGATTGGGTATTGTTAATTTAGAAAACTATGAAATCCGTGGGTGGTGTTGAATTGAGGCTGTCAACTAGACCAGACATAAAAAACTCAACAGATTAGAAAGAGTAAACTAATTTAATTAAATGGGAGCGACAGCCGAAAAAATGTATGTATGTGCAACTAAATAAACTTTCGTTAAGTATCGTCATCAGTGCTTAATCTACAGATTTTGGAATTTATTAGTGTTTTCTGATTTGGGAATCACAAGGGGAATCAGTAGATTGGTTTATGAATCAATTGAAGTATGTCGATTTGGGAATCGACCTTAGCTGTTGATCAGTTGATTGGTTTGACAATCAAAGTATGTCGATTTGGGAATCGGCCTGAGTTAGCTGATTTGTGAATCATTAGATTGGTTTGACAATCAATTAAAATATATCGATTTGGGAATCGATTTGAGTTTGCTGATTTAGGAATCAGTATATTCGTTTGACAATCAATCAAAGTATGTCGATTCGGGAATCGACCTGAGTTAGCTGATTCGGGAATCAGTTGATTGGTTTGACAATGAATCAAAATATGTCGATTTGGGAATCGACTTGAGTTTGCTGATTTGGGAATCAGTATATTCGTTTGACAATCAATCAAAGTACAGGGGATAGACAAAATGATCGGGACAGGCAAAATTTTCACTTTTCAAAAAATGTTCAAATAGCTGTAACTTTTTAAAAAGTGCATCGAAAAATCTGAAATTTTTACTGTAAGTTGATCAATTAGTTGTGTATCGATGGTCCAATTTTGGAAAAGATCGCGCTATTCTGTACGAAGGTATAAATATTCTAGAAAAAGTCAAAATTATTCGATAGCTAATTTTGAACTGTTATATCTCCGGATTCAATTAATCAAATACAATGAAACTTTGAGCGTTTATGACTTATATGATAAACTTTGAAAAACTTTTAACATAACCTAAAATTGTTCACATGGAAGAAAATTATAACGATTAGACTATTTTTCTAATAAAACACCAAATATTCCAAAACTTCAACATCGTTTCAAAATTCAAGATTCTAACTATAGTTCAATTAAATTCCCTTTAATTGACTTGCATATAAATATGTTTTGATGGAAAGTAACAACATAACCGGTAATGAATTGAAAAAGTAATGGGATGCATATTAAAAATAGACCAATTTTCTGAAAAATAATAAAATAAATGAAATTGCCATAACTTTGTCTCTTGTTAATAATTTCAAGTTAAGTCAAACGTTTTTCAAAGCTCATTACGTAAGTCATAAATGGTCAAAATTTCATTGCATTTGGTTTATTTCATCCGGAGATATAACAGCTCAAAGTTGGCTATCGGATAATTAAACCTTTTCCTAGAATCTTTATAGCTTCGTACAGAATAGCCCGATCTTTTCCAAAATTGGAACATCGATACACAACTAATTGATCAACTTACAGTAAAAATTTCAGATTTTTCGATGCACTTTTCAAAAAGTTACAGCTAATTGAACATTTTTTGAAAAGTTAAAATTTTGCCTGTCCCGATCATTTTGTCTATCCCCTGTATGTCGATTCGGGAATCAGTTGATTGGTTTGACAATCAATCAAAATATGTCGATTTGGGAATCGACTTGAGTTTGCTGATTTGGGAATCAGTATATTCGTTTGAGAACCAATCAAAATATGTCGATTTGGGAATCGACCTGAGTTAGCTGATTTGGGAATCAGTAGATTGATTTGACAATCAATCAAAATATGTCGATTTGAGAATCGACCTGACTTAGCTGATTTGGGAATTGGTTGAACAATCAATCAAAATATGTCGATTTGGAAATCTACCTGAGTTAGCTGATTTGGAAATCAGTTGAATGGTTTGACAATAATTCAAAAAATTTCGATTTGGGAATCGACCTGAGTTAGCTGATTTGGAAATCAGTTTATTGGTTTGACAATCAATCAAAGTATGTCGATTTGGGAATCGACCTGAGTTTGCTGATTTGGGAATCTGTTGATTGGCTAGAGATTCAATTGAAGCATGTCGATTCAGGTGTCGATTTGGGAATCGACTTGCGTTTACTGAGTTGGGAATCTGTTGATCAAAATATATCAATTTGGAATCGAACTTAGTTGCTGATTATGAAATCAGTTGGTTAATTTGAGAACCAATCGAAGTATGTCGATTTGTGAACCGACCTGAGTTTGCTATTATGGGAATCAGTACATTGGCTTGAGAATCAATTGAAGTGTCTATTTTGGAATCTACTTAAGTTAACTAATATGAGAATTAGTTGATTGGTTTGAAAATAAATTTTGATTTAGGAATAAACATTGGTTTGAGAAAAACTTATCCATTGAATCGAAGGTTGATTTGGCATTTAGTTCAACTATTTGAGATTCCATAGGGTAGTGTTGATTTAGGAGTCGTTGAGGCATAGACAGGATTGAAATAATTTGGAATCCGTGAGCCAATTGAAAACAAAATCAAGTGTATAAAAGTCCATTAAAATAAATGCTTTGGAAACCAGTTAGTGGATTTGAGAACCAGTAAATCATCACGATTAAATTGAATTAGACTAGGAACCACTGATTTAATTATTTCTGTTAGCCGATTTAAGAAGAACTGACTAGTATTTATGCTTTATTGGTTCGAGAAGCAAATATGGAGTTACAACTAAGATGAATAAGAAAAATAGAAGTAGTACGAAGTTCAAGTATAAGATGATCAACTTCACCAATGGATTTAAACAATAGTCAACCGATAAAAAAAAATGAATGTAAGAGTCCTTTAAGGGCTTTTAATTGGTGTATCGGTTAATCAATTAGTCCTTGGTTTACTGGATGAGAAGTTAGATTTTTTTATATTAGGATAAATTTAACAATTTGATTTGGTGATCGATTTCTGTCTAACGATTTATAATTCAGCTAATTGGATAAGACTAATGGAGTTATGTATTTGGATCCGAACATCGATTGGTTTGTTGATACTCCAACTGCATATGGTTCGATAATTTATGGATGGAGGAAATGGAACAATAAGTTAACAAATATAGCATAGAATTATGGTTTTAACCTGGTTTTACCTATATGTAAGAAAAAACTTAGAAAAAGCTAAATGGTGAAGATAGTTCACCAGCTACAAATGACTGTTCGGGAGGTTGTATTTCTGATATTCAGATAGCACGTTTGTTATTATTGTAAACTAATTAGTTTAAGTTAACTGTTGATGCGTTTTTTTTTAATGTTAGTTTTTGAGATGATGAGGTGTACAGTTGTAGATTTGTGATTTTTTCTTAGATATATTTCTAGGATAGAGATAAGCTAAACGAACATGGCAGTTGAGAGAGCCTGGGAAATAAATGCAAACTGCTATTCAGCGAACTACAGTTGACGTTCGATAACTGCAACATGTTAAAGTTTTACTTAGCGAACGGTGCAGTAACTGCAACGTCTGACAGACGCCAACTTTCAATATATTAAAGTTAAACTAACGTTCAACTCACCAGGCTGTTGATTTGGGATAACTTGGGCACATCATTATGACGGATTGTGGTGCGATAACTGCAAATTTGTTGCACTTAACAGACTTGAAGTTAAAAAGTTAAAAAGCATTGTAGTTGAACTGTTTGCACATACCAAACGTCTACTGTAGTCTGAGAGCTTAAAAAATACTCTGCATGAAAGGGCAGCATAGGTAAACCTGCAATAGAAATCAACTATGATTTTAACAGTTTTTCTACATTTGAAATTTCACGGAGACAGCATTTTTTCGATATTTTTTTCTCAACTTATATGCTGTATATAAGTTTACATTTTTAACGCGCTACAGTGCCGTGCCATTAAAAAAAAGTATATTAAAAAAAATTAAAAATCATGTGGAAGGAGGGGAAGTATCATACTTATTGGGGTATGTCATACACAAGCCCAATCATTAGGAAATTCCGGATAATATAAGATAGGAACATGCACATAATCATTGCTTATGGAAGTAGGTATTCGTCATACGATAAGATGCTCGGTAGAATGAATTGAGATAGAAAGACTGCACTCAATTATGAGGTATTTTATGACATCAGGGATGATAACAATATTCTTCGGCAAGTTGTATGGCGTAGCCTCCTGTTGAATTTTCATTCATAGAATGTGCGACCAGCTGAAACGAATCGGCTCGTAAAATGAAGTATTATAATATTCATATTTTTCTTGTTTTAGAAGAAAGGTGAGATGTAGGGTCTGGATCAGTGACGCACTAACACAAGAGCACGGAGAGAGGCGAGACTACCTGACGAGAGGAGGACTTTGGCTAGGGGAGTGCGCGAGAATATGTGTTTGGTGGCAGCTGCGATAAGGAAGCGGAGAATCCGGATTCTGGCGATTACCTGGACCAGAAGACGTAGTAGTGGAAACGATCCGAAATGCGGTCACCGGCGGATACTACAATAATAAACGTGCACAGCCCTCACTCCGGAAGCACTGATGATGACAAAGACGCATTTTACGCGCAGCTCGAACGCGAGTACGACCGCTGCCCAAACCACGACGTCAAGATCATCATAGAGGATCTAAACGCTCAGGTAGGCCAGGAGGAGGAATTCAGACCGACGATTGGAAAGTTCAGCGCCCACCAGCTGACGAACGAAAATGGCCTACGCCTCATCGATTTCGCCGCCTCCAAGAACATGGCCATTCGTAGCACCTTCTTCCAGCATAGCCTCCCATATCGTTACACCTGAAGATCACCACAACAAACGGAATCGCAAATCGACCACGTTCTGATAGATGGACGGCACTTCTCCGACATTATCGACGTCAGGACCTATCGTGGCGCTAATATCGACTCTGATCACTACCTGGTGATGGTTAAACTGCGCCCAAAACTCTCCGTTATTAACAACGTACATTACCGGTGGCCGCCCCGGTACGATCTAGAGCGACTGAAGCAACCGGATGTCGCCACCGCATACGCGCAGAATCTTGAGGCAGCGTTGCCGGACGAGGGTGTGCTCGATGTGGCCCCTCTAGAGGACTGCTGGAGTACAGTCAAAGCAGCCATCAACAACAAAGCCGAGAGCACTATCGGGTACGTAGAACGAAGTCGACGAAACGATTGGTTCGACGAGGAGTGCAGAGTGGTTCTGGAGGAGAAGGATGCAGCGCGGGCGGTAATGCTGCAGAATGGAACCCGACAGAATGTGGAGCGATACAGACAGAAGCGGAAGCAGCAGACCCGTCTCTTCCGGGAGAAAAAGCGCCGCCTGGAAGAAGCGGAGTGCGAGGAAATGGAACTGCTGTGCCGTTCACAAGAAACACGCAAATTCTACCAGAAGCTCAACGCATCCCGCAAAGGCTACGTGCCGCAAGCCGAAATCTGCAGGGATAAGGACGGGAGCCTTCTGACGGACAAACGTGAGGTGATCGAAAGGTGGAAGCAGCACTTCGACGAGCACCTGAATGGCGAAGAGAATGTAGACACGGAGGACCAAGGCAGCGGAGGAAATGACTATGTTGGTGCAGCAGAAGACGGGAACGAACCAACTCCCACGCTGAGGGAAGTTAAGGATGCCATCCACCAGCTCAAAAACAACAAAGCGGCTGGTAAGGACGGTATCGCAGCAGAACTCATCAAGATGGGCCCGGAAAAGTTGGCCACCTGTCTGCACCAGTTAGTAGTCAAGATCTGGGAAACCGAACAGCTACCGGAGGAGTGGAAGGAAGGGATAATCTGTCCCATCCACAAGAAAGGCGACAAGTTAATGTGTGAGAACTTTCGAGCGATCACCATTTTGAATGCCGCCTACAAAGTGCTATCCCAGATCATCTTCCGTCGTCTTTCACCTAAAGTAAATGAGTTCGTGGGAAGTTACCAAGCCGGTTTCATCGACGGCCGGTCGACAACGGACCAGATCTTCACCGTACGGTAAATCCTCCAGAAATACCGTGAATACCAGGTCCCAACGCACCACCTGTTCATCGACTTCAAAGCGGCATACGACAGTATCGACCGCACAGAGCTATGGAAAATTATGGACGAGAACAGCTTTCCCGGGAAGCTGACTAGACTGATAAGAGTAACGATGGACGGTGTGCAGAACAGCGTAAGGATTTCGGGTGAACTATCCAGTTCATTTGAATCTCGACGGGAACTACGACAAGGTGATGGACTTTCCTGCCTACTATTCAACATCGCCCTGGAAGGTGTTATGCGACGAGCCGGGCTCAACAGCCGGGGTACGATCTTCACGAAATCCAGCCAATTTGTCTGTTTTGCGGATGACATGGATATTATTGCTAGAACATTTGGAACGGTGGCAGAACAGTACACCCGCCTGAAACGCGAAGCAGCAAAGGTCGGACTGGTGGTGAATGCGGCTAAGACAAAGTGCATGCTGGTAGGTGGGACTGAGCGAGACAGGAAAAGCCTTGGAAGCAATGTTACGATAGACGGGGATACTTTCGAGGTGGTAGAAGAATTCGTCTACCTCGGTTCCTTGCTAACGGCTGACAATAACGTGAGCCGTGAAACACGAAGGCGCATTATCAGTGGAAGTCGTGCCTACTATGGGCTCCAGAAGAAACTGCGGTCAAAAAGGATTCACCCCCGCACCCCGTACAAGACGTTAATAAGACCGGTGGTTCTCTACGGACACGAGACATGGACGATGCTCGAGGAAGACCTGCAAGCACTCGAAGTTTTCGAGCGATGGGTGCTAAGGACGATCTTCGGCGGCGTGCAGGAGAACGTTGTGTGGCGGAGAAGGATGAACCACGAGCTCGCTGCACTTAACGGCGAACCCAGCATCCAGAAAGTGGCCAAAGCCGGAAGGATACGATGGGCAGGGCATGTTGCAAGAATGCCGGACAACAACCCTGCAAAGTTGGTGTTTGCTAACCATCCGGTTGGTGCAATAAGGCGTGGAGCGCAGAGAGCACGATGGGCGGACCAGGTGGAACGTGATCTGGCGAGTGTTGGGCGTGACCGAGGATGGAGAGCTGCAGCTGCAAATCGAGTATTATGGCGGCAAATTGTTGATTCAGTATTATCATGAATTTGATGTTAACTAAATAAATGAATGAGTCCGGAAAAGTTGGGCACCTGCTTGCACCGGCTAATAGTCCGGATCTAGGAGACTGAACAGCTGCCGGAAGAGTTGAAGAAAAGGTGACAAGTTGGAGTGTGAGAACGTCAGAGCGATCACAGTTCTGAATGCCGCCCACAAAGTGCTATCCCAAATCGTCTTCCATCGTCTTTCATCTAAAGTGAATGAGTTTTTGGGAAGTTTTTATCGGCTTCGTCGAAGGCTGCTCGACAACGGACCAGATCTTCAACGGTAAATCTTCCAAAAATGCCGGTAAATTCTCCAAAAATGCCGCGAATACCAGGTCCCAACGCATCACTTATTGATCGACTTCAAGGCGGCGTATGATAGTATAGACCGCACAGAGCTATGGAAAATCATGGTCGAGAACGGCTTCTCCGCGAAGCTTACTAGACTGATAAAAGGGACGATGGACGGTGTAAAAATCTGCGTAAGGGTCACGGGCGTTCTGTCTGGTTCGTTCGAATCTCGCCGGGGACTACGACAAGGTGATAGACTCTCATGGAACGATGGCAGAATTGTACAGTGTACACCTACCAGAAACGTGAAGCAGCAAAGGTCCTACTGGTGGTGAACACGACAAAAAACGAAGTACACTAAGGTCTTTTTTTACACGGTTTTTTTTTACACGGTTTATTTTTACACGGCTTTTTTTACACGGTTTCGCGAATTAACACGGTTTTTTCAACTTTCTCGCGCTAAGTGTCTAGAAGGGAACTCTTACTGAAAGGAAAAAATGGGATTTATGGGAAAGGGTTGCAAGGGAGTTGAAAGTGGTGTGAGGTGAAGGCGGATGATGATGTAAGAGGTCTGCAGGAAAGGGATGTGTGGAGGGGGGGTCTGTTTCTTGAAGGGAGGGTGTTGGTGGGGGTTAATATATGGGGGCTAGGAGGGGTTAAATGGGGGGCTTCCTAAAGGTGATTTCTGGAGTATGGTTCAGCGTCCTACAGGTCCATGGAGCATACTTCTGAAGAGAAGTAATTTTTAAGAATATTCTAGGGCATCCAAGAACTTCCGCGAGTAGTGGCCTTAAAATCTACAAGTGTAACCGATGGATTGTAGTTACATTACTGATACGGTGTTACATCCTACATGCCCATGAAGCATTGTTCTGAAGAGATGTTGTTTTCAAGGATATTCTAGGGCATCCAAGAACTTCCGCGAATAAAGGCCTTAAGATCTATAAGTGTAATGGATGGATTGTAGTTACATTACTGATACGGTGCAACATCATACAGGTCTTTAGAGCATACTTCTGTAGAGACGTAGTTTTTAAATATATTCTAGGACATCCTAGAACTTCCGAGAGCTCAGGCCTGAAAATCTACGGGCGTAATCAATTAATTGTTTCTATATTATTGATACGGTGTAACATCCTACAGGTCCATGGAGCATAGTTCTGAAGAGAAGTAATTTTCAAGAATATTCTAGGGCATCCAAGAACTTTCGCGAGTAGTGGCCTTAAAATCTACAAGTGTAATCGATGGATTGTAGTTACATTACTGATACGGTGTTACATCCTACATGTCCATGGAGCATAGTTCTGAAGAGATGTTGTTTTCAAGGATATTCTAGGGCATCCAAGAACTTCCGCGAATAAAGGCCTTAAGATCTACAAGCGTAATCAATTAATTGTTGCTATATTACTGATGCAGTGTAACATCGTGCAGGTCCATGAAGCATAGTTCTGAAGAGAAGTTATTTTAAGGATATTTTAGGACATCCAAGAACTTCCGCGAACAAAGGTCTTACGATCTACAAGCGTTATCGATGGATTGTAGTCACATTACTGATACGGTGCAACATCCTATAGGTCCTTACAGCATAGTTTTGTAGAGACGTAGTTTTCAAAGATATTCTAAGATCTCCAATAACTTCCGAGAGTACAGGCCTGAAAATCTACGAGCGTAATCAATTAATTGTTTCTATATGATTGATACGGTGTAACATCCTATAGGTCCTTACAGCATAGTTCTGAAGAGAAGTAATTTTCAAGGATGTTCTAGGGCATCCAAGAACTTCCGCGAATAAAGATCTTAATCTACAAGCGTAATCGATGGATTGTAGTCACATTACTGATACGGTGCCACATCATACAGGTCTTTAGATCACAGTTCTGTAGAGACGTAGTTTTCAAAGATATTGTAGGACCTCCAAGAACTTCCGAGAGTACAGGCATGAAAATCTATGAGCGTAATCAATTAATTGTTGCTATATTATTGATGCGGTGTACCATCCTACAGATCCATGGAGCAGGTTCTGTAGAAAACTACTTCCTAAATATGCTCTAGGTCATCCAAGAATGTCTGCGAATAAAGAATTCAACATCTACAAGCGTAACAAATGGATTTTTGTTACATTACTGATACGGTGTAACATCCTACAGGTCCATGGAGCATAGTTCTGAAGAGATGTTATTTTCAAGGATATTCTTGGGCATCCAAGAACTTCCGCGAGCAGTGGCCTTAAGATCTACAAACGTAATCGATGTATTGTAGTTACATAACTGATACGGTGCAACATCCTACAGGTCCTTAGAGCACAGTTCTGTAGAGACTTACGTTTCCAAGATATTCTAGGACCTCCAAGAACTTCCGCGAGTACAGGCCTGAAAATCTACGAGCGTAATCAATCAATTGTTGCTATATTACTGATGCAGTGTAACATCGTGCAGGTCCATTAAGCATAGTTCTGAAGAGAAGTTATTTTAAGGATATTTTAAGATATCCAAGAACTTCCGCGAACAAAGGTCTTACGATCTACAAGCGTTATCGATGGATTGTAGTCACATTACTGATACGGTGCAACATCCTATAGGTCCTTACAGCATAGTTCTGTAGAGACGTAGCTTTCAAAGATATTCTAAGATCTCCAATAACTTCCGAGAGTACAGGCCTGAAAATCTACGAGCGTAATCAATTAATTGTTTCTATATTATTGATACGGTGTAACTAGACATGGGTAACTCACTCGCGAGTCGACTCAAAGAACCGATTCGCGAAACCGAGTAAGTGAATCACGATTCTTTTCAAAAGAGTTACGATTCGCTGAAGTTCGTTTCGAGAACAACAAGTGGCGAAAATAGTTGGATTAACTGCGTACTTAAGAGATATTTAGATACAGAACAACGTAATCTTTGCCAATCGATCATTTTTCATTCGTATATTGTATGGCCGGCTCGCGCTAGTGATTCGACTCTTTGATGGAAAGAACGAAAATCTGTGTATCCTGTATTTATTGCGTCGATGGCTGAGTCGACGTCCATACCTTGCGAGCTAGAAAACTGGACAGGAAAAGGAGTCGGCTAACATCGAAAAAACATTTTTCATCAAGTTACGGAAAAGAGTCACTGAATCGGTCAAAAGAGTCGACTCTTTTTTGAGAGTGAATCGGCAGCGATTCACTCTCAAAATTGAATCATTTTCCCATCTCTAGGTGTAACATCCTACATGTCCATGGAGCATAGTTCTGAAGAGATGTTGTTTTCAAGGATATTCTTGGGTATCCAAGAACTTCCGCGAATAAAAGCCTTAAGATCTATAAGCGTAATAGATGGAGTGTAGTCACATTACTGATACGGTGCAACATCCTAAAGGTCCTTAGAGCATTGTTCTGTAGAGACGTAGTTTTCAAAGATATTCTAGGACCTCCTAGACCTTCCGAGAGTTCAGGCCTGAAAATCTACGAGCGTAATCAATTAATTGTTTCTATATTATTGATGCGGTGTAACACCCTACAGGTCCATGCAGCATAGTTCTGAAGATATGTTGTTTTCAAGGATATTCTAGGGCATCCAAGAACTTCCGCGAATACCCAAGTAACACATTTTGTTGTATAAGTGAATAAAATACGCACTTAATACAAATCTCCATGTTAGGCCTCCATGGCGGATTATACAACATCTTCGATGTTATATAAGATGTTTTTCAGTACATCGTCAGAACATAGCTATATGTATTTGAGAAGTATTCAAAAGTGTTGGCAATACCTACTTGTTCTGATCATGTTAGCAGGAACTAAGTTATTACCAAATGAAAATCCGTGTATGATGTTTGCCGCCGCAGTTCAAAACAAAAATAAACTATCCTTTCAGCTTCTCCTCTACGAAATGCTAATGGCCAAACATTATTTTAGAGCTCCCAAGTTATTTTGATCTAATAATCATGTTGTCATTTCCCAGTACTGTGATGAAATCTTTTGTACGAGCCCAGATTTATGGTGAAATAAAAGATTTCATTGACCATAAATTCAAGCGCCTTCAATCAGATGTTTGATGTTTTAAATATACAGTCAGTTTTTTTACATATTGAATAATGTGGATTCAAGTTTACATGAAGAGCAACATGGTGGCACTCTATTACAGTGCCATCCAAAAGTGTTGGAACAGAAAATATTTTCGAAAGTAGCATTTCTTATGTTGTAGTTTTTATAAAGAAAACATCAATAATGTCCCAATTTTATCTATTCAAAATTATAATATATAAAATTTGAATATACTTTTAATTTGATATAAAAATTTATATTTTTTTAGAAGGCACTGTTAGTTAGTCTCAAATTGATCATTGATCGCCTAATAAATAACAATCCTATAATGCGTTTAAACTACATCTTTTTAACATCTTAGTAACATGCTATTTTGTTTGTCATTGAATTACCTTGAAATAACATCTTCGCGGCGTATTTTAAACAACCACCCAAAGAAGTTGTAGTATGTAGTTGTAAGTTGTTTTTGACTGGTGCTGAATACCTTGTTCCAACAATAATATAACATAATCATATGAAAGGCAGCTAGTAAAATCAAAACAAACAGGTCAATTGTCAATCCTGTGAGTTTAGTTTTAGGAATATTTTTGCGGTTTGCGTTGGGGTTTTGAATGAAAAAAGTGTATTTCCAGGTAAGCGAATTAGTTTAATTGAGCTCCTGATCTCGAGTGTTTTGCACTTAGGTTTGGTAAAGTGTCGGTTGAAGATTATATACTACAAGGCTGATGTCGAAATACTCCAGGTTACCAAGCTCTTCTTCGTGCGCTATACGTGTGCATAATTCCATCAGCTATTGTAAAATGTTATCCGCTAACTATATTGACGACAAATATTGGAACTGAGCGAGCATGAGCTTGGAACTGAGCTTTTGGAACTAGAGCTATTGCAACTGAGCGGCTCAAAATTAAAATTCTCATGGGAGATGTTATGAAACATCTAAATTTAAGAAGTGGTAATGACTGGATTTGTGTACCATCAACGTAGATTCGACGTAAAAATAACATGTTCAGTATGTCAAGTATAAATTATGTTCTATTGAAGTTTCACAGAACATGTCAGTAAGAGAAAAATGATAATATCTTTAACATGTCTATTTTATGTATTTCAAACGTTGAAGAAACTTAAAAATATATTGATAACATTATTTAAATGCTGGTTGTCGCTATACTTAGTAAGAACATATTTTCAACTAAAGATGTTTTGAATTGCACCTATAATCCATATATAAAACATCTTTTTTAAGTTCTAATTCAAAAGATGTTTTCTGTGTTACTTGGGTAAAGACCTTAAGATCTACAAGCGTAATCGATGGATTGTAGTCACATTACTGATACGGTGCAACATCCTACATGTCCATGGAGCATAGTTCTGGAGAGGTGTTTTCAAGGATATTCTAGGGCATCCAAGAGCTTCCGCGAATAAAGGCCTTAAGATCTACAAGCGTAATTAGTTACATTACTGATACGGTGCAACATCCTACAGGTCTTTAGAGTCTAGTTCTGTAGAGACGTAGTTTTTAAAGATATTCTAGGACCTCCAAGAACTTCCGAGAGTTCAGGCCTGAAAATCTACGAGCGCTATCAATTAATTTTTGCTATATTATTGATGCGGTGTTTTATCCTACAAATCCATGGAGCATAGTTCTGTAGAAAAAAACTCCCCAAATATGCTCTAGGTCATCCAAGAATTTCCGCGAATAAATAATTCAAGATCTACAACCGTAATAAATGGATTTTTGCTAAATTACTGATACGGTGTAACATCCTACAGGTCCATGGTGCATAGTTCTGAAGAGAAGTTATTTTCAAGGATATTCTAGGGAAACCAAGAACTTTCGCGAGTAGTGGCCTTAAGATCTACAAGCGTAGTCGATGAATTGTAGTTACATTACTGATACGGTGTAACATCCTACAGGTCCATGGAACATAGTTCTGAAGATAAGTTATTTTCAAGGATATCTTAGGGCATCCTAGAACTTCCGCGAGTAGTAGCCTTAAGATCTACAAGCGTAATCGATGGATTGTAGTTACATTACTGATACGGTGCAACATCCTACAGGTCTTTAGAGCATAGTTCTGTAGAGACCTACTTTTCCAAGATATTCTAGGACCTCCAAGAACTTCCGCGAGTATAGGCCTGAAGATCTACTAGCGTATTCAATCAATTGTTGTTACATTATTGATACGGTGTAAAGTTATACAGATTTATGGAACACGGAGATGTCATTTGCAAAGATGTTCTAGGTCATCCAAGAACTTCCGCGAGATAAGACCTTAAGATGATAATAAAAAATAATCAATAGATTATTGTAATATTACTGATGCGGTACAACATCCCACAAGCCCATGGAGCATGGTTCAGTAGAGATCTTTTTTTCCAAAAATGTTCTAGGTCATCCAGAATTTCCACGAGTGCAGAGTTTAATATCTACAAGCGTAATTGATGGATTTTTTTTACATTTTTGATTCGGTGTAACAGGTCCATAGAGCATGGTTCTGTTATTTTCATATATAATCTAGTGATTCAAAAAACTTCTGCGAGTAAAGACCTCAAGATCTATTAACAAAATCAATCGGCAATTGTTGCATTACTGATGCCGTGTAACATCCTTTAGGTCTATGAAGCATGGTTCTGTAGAGATCTACTATTCAAGAACAATCTAGATCATCCAAGAACTTCTGCAAGTAAAAGTCTTAAGGTCTACAAATATTAAAATGAAATGTTGTTACATAACTGATGCGGTGAAACATCCTAGTTCCTTGGCGCAAGATTCCGTTAACGTGTTCTAGGTCATCCAGAACTTCCGCAAGTAAAGGCCTGAATCTACTAGCGTAATTAATCAATTGCTTTTACATTACTTATACGGTGTAACATTATACAGATTTATGGATCACGGTTCTATGGAGAAGTTATTTTCAAAGATTTTCTAGTTAATCCAAGATCTTTCGCGAGTTAAGGCCTTAAGATCAATAAGCATTATCAATGGACTTCTGTTGCATTACTGATGCGGTACAACATCCTACAGGTCCATGGAAGACAGTTCTGTAGAGTCTTGATTTCCAAGAATGCTTTATGTCTTCCAAGTACTGTTGCGGCTCATGGAAGTTCTTGGAGTACCTAGAAGATGTTTGGCAATTATTTCTCAACAGAACTATGCTCCCTGGACCTTTAGGACGCTATACTGTATCAGTAATGTGACAACAAACCATTGATAACGCTTTTAGATCTTCAGGTCTGAGCTCGCGGAAGTTCTTGGGAACTTGTATTGATTGCGCTTATAAATCTTAGGTCTTTACTCATGGAAGTTCTTGGAGGACCTAGAACATCTGTGGAAATTATTTCTATACAGAAAAATGGTTCATGGACCTGTAGCATGTTACAACGTATAAGAAATGTAACAACAATCCATTGATTACGCTTGTAGATCTTAAGGCCTTTACTCGCGTAAGTTCTTGGAGCTCCTAGATCATCTTTGGAATTTTTTTCTCTACAGAACTATGCTCCCTGGACCTGTAGGACGCTACACTGTAACAGTAATGTGGCAACACACCATTGATAACGTTTGTAGATCTTAAGGCCTTTACTCGCGGAAGTTCTTGGAGGTCCTAGATTACCTTTGGAAATTATTTTTTTACAGAACTAGGCTCCCTGGACCTGTAGGACGCTACAATGTATTAGTATTGTGACAACAAACCATTGATAACGCTTGTAGATATTCAGGTCTTTACTCATGGAAGTTCGTGGAGGACCTAGAACATCTGTGGAAATTATTTGTATACAGAAAAATGGTTCATGGACCTGTAGCATGTTACAACGTATTAGAAATGTAACAACAATCCATTGATTACGCTTGTAGATCTTAAGGCCTTCACTCGCGGAAGTTCTTCGAGGTCCTACATCATCTGTGGAAATTATTTCTCTACAGAACTATGCTCCCTGGACCTGTAGGACGCTACACTATATCAGTAATGTGGCAACAAACCATTGACATAGCTTGTAGATCTTCAGGTCTTTACTCGTGGAAGTTCTTAGAGGACATAGAACATCTATGACATTTGGTTCCTTACAGAAAAATTGTTCTTGGACCTGTAGGATGTAGAACAGTATCAGTGATGTAACAACAATCAATCGATTACGCTCGTAGATATGAAAGCCTTTACTCGCGAAAGTTCTTGGGTGTCCTGGAACATCTTTCTCTTCACCACCTAGCTCCGTGGACCTGTAGAGTGTTGACAGTCTCCTTGATCCTTCGTTTCGTCCGTCTAGACAGTCCTTATCACCTCAAAATATCCTCTACGATCTTTCTTGGAAACAGTATGCACTCTGCTCCCCATAGCCCATCCCTTGTCCCCTTCCCCACTAACCCCTAGATTCAACCCTTACTACTACTCCCCCCCCCCCCCTTTTCTTATTACTCTCTAAAACAAACCTCGGATATCTGAAGGTGAGGACATTTCAAATATTTTCAGATTTCCCTCAGTTTTTTTACACGGATTCCCGAATTAGCACGGTATTTTTTTACACGGTTTCTCAAATTAACACGGTTTTTTTTTACACGGATTCGCGAATTAACACGGTTTTTTTTTACACGGTTTTTTTTTACACGGGACGTATCCCCCGTGTAAAAAAAGACCTTAGTGTACATACTGGATGGATGAACCGTGAATCACAGGGTAAGCCTAGGCAGCAGTGTTATGATAGACGGAGATGCCTTCGAGGTGGTGGAGGACGTCGTCTACCTCGGATCCTTACTAACGGCAGACAACAACGTTAGTCATGAAATACTTTCATCAGTTGAAGTCTTGCCTACTATGGGCTCCATCAAATGCACCATGTACAAGACGCTGATAAGGCCAGAGTTGCACTCTGTCACTGTCAATGGTAGGCAAATCGATGATTTTGATAGGCCGACTGCGATCCAAGTCAGCGTGTGCTCTATTGAGTCACCGTCACTTTTCTTGTTCCAACAGAACTGGATTGACTGTGATGGTTTAAAAATCCAAATAAAGATTTACCAAGATGATATTTTTATATGTGGTACAAAATTATTGGGCCGTTCTTTCTATAATAGCGGAAACTATAGTGTGAGAAATAACTGTAGACAAAATAACTTTATTAATTAAACTAAACTAATGAATGAATCAACACCGAACGTGTGCTCGCAGGAATGGCGATTTACTGAATGAAAGCACCGAAAGCACATTGAATGAATGCTTGTGAATGGCGTGTAAGGGAATCGCGCCGCCGCAGCAGCAGGCCGTGCTTTGTGCTGCCAGATGCGAAAGCTCACAGTTGTCAGCACAGCCGTAACGGTTACAACATCTCGATCGTTGCTCCATCCTATAAAAATAACAAGTTTTGCATGTTGGTCACAAAAATGTTTGAGTTTTGACGAAAACCACTAAAATATCACATCATTTGCAATGATTTTGATCTAGAGTGCTGTTCAATATCAAGTCGTTGCCTGTCATTGTCGTTTTGATATTGATTGGTCTGGGAGTGATAGTGACGATGGTGCAATATCAGTAGTCACCTGACAAGACTGATATTGCGCAACTCTGGATAAGACCGGTGGTCCCCTACGGGCATAATACCTGGACAATGCTCAAAGAGCATATGCAAGCACTCGAATTGTTCGAAAGTCGCGTGCTTAGGACTATCTTTGGCGGAATTTAGGAGAATAAAGTGAATAGACGCTCGAAACGTTGGCTTCAATTTAACAGTTGTTTTATAAGCAATCCGAAGACCGAAAACACACCAGCAACCGCTATCAAATTACACTAGTTTACAGCATTTTTGAACTGGGTAAGCTAATGATCGTTTTTGGTGTAGAATCATGCCCTGAGTTCGAAAACGCGAAGGAAAAAAATACAGTAGAAAGGATTTTTTTTTTCGATTTTCCATTCAAGGTTGATGATTTGAAATCGATTTTTGTTCCATTTTTAAGCAAAGTTCACTTCACACATCTCATTCTCCGTAATCAATGCTCCGATTGAGCTGATTTTTTTACTGTAACTCGCCTACATATAATATGTACAAATAAACGTTGAAAAAGAATTTTTAAATTGTTTTTTTTTATTGAAACAATACATTTCTTCATATATTTTTGAAGGATTGTCCCTAAAACTAGCCAATATCTTGAGTTTCATCAATCTGACGCAAAACCTGCTTTCAAATGATCGAATGGATTTATATTCAGCTTCTATTTATGGAAACATATGGTATCGGGATGCTTCGTTGGCATAGTCCCCTCGTTCGGCCTATTTTAACGTTAACCAAAAACTCAAACAAACACGCGAAAACAACTGTAACATTTCGATTCAATTTTAGCACTTTGGAGCATTAAAATTGAATGAAAATGTCACTTTTTTAGCTTTTGTAGATGCCATGATTCTTCGGTTTAGTGGGTAGTCTATACACATGATCATAAATGGCATGATTCTGGAACATTTCGAGTTGACTTTTCGATAACTGATCATTTTATGCGACGGTCAAAGACGCTGTTTTGAACTTGTATATTTGTTTTCAACGAAAAATAATTATTTTAAAAATTTAATGTGGGCCGAATATTGGGGACATGTTTTTTTCACTATATACCCAAATCTTGACCCATCTGTAAAGTGACGTCAACAACAATGCTTGCGAAAGAACCAGAAAGAACGAACAGTAAGAAAGATTTGTAAATATATAACACAATAATAGGGCTGCGTTGTTTTCGTTACTAAATTAAGAAAGAACTTTAGTTTAAGTGATTTGTTTATAGTTATGTGAAAATTTGGCTCCGAAAATGTAATTTGAAAGCAAGATTGGTGAACAAACAGTGATGATACTTCAGCAGAAATATTAAAAAATGAAAGAATAAAACGATGCCCATCAATGCGTGAGTAAACCCAAATTGGCGACCGCCTTCATAACGCATGAACCCCACCAACGTTGCCAAATCGGTTTTAAAATGACAACCTACCTTCCCGGTGAACAGTGGATTCATATATTTAGCAACCAGATCCAACCGTTGCTATAGCGGTTGATATCACTTTCTTCATGATTTCAATCTGACTAACAAACAAAACAAGACAGCTTTCTACAAGTAAAATATAAAAAATTGATTATCGTTGGTAATTTTTAAAACTGCTGTTCACTCATGCATTTAGGATTGCGTTTGTCACAAATGGACACATATTAAAGATAAAGCTGCACGAATACGGATTCCCGGATAAACTGATACGGTTGATCAAGGCGACGATGGATCGAGTGATGTGCGTAGTTCGAGTATCAGGGACACTCTCGAGTCCCTTCGAATCTCGCAGAGGGCTAAGGCAAGGTGATGGTCTTTCGTGCTTGCTGTTCAACATTGCTTTGGAGGGTGTAATAAGAAGAGCGGGGATAAACACGAGTGGGACGATTTTCACGAAATCCGTTCAGCTGCTTGGTTTCGCCGATGATATTGATATTATTGCTCGTAAATTTGAGACGATGGCGGAAACGTACATCCGACTAAAGAGTGAAGCCAGGCGAATCGGACTAGTCATTAATGTGTCGAAGACAAAGTACATGCTGGCAAAGGGCTCCAGGGAGGAATCACCGCGCCCGCCACCCCGAATTCATATCGACGGTGATGAAATCGAGGCGGTTGAAGAATTCGTGTACTTGGGCTCACTGGTGACCGCCGACAACGACACCAGCAGAGAAATTCAGAGGCGCATTGTGGCAGGAAATCGTTCTTACTTTGGACTCCGCAGAACTCTACGATCGAATAAAGTTCGCCGTAACACGAAGTTAACCATCTACAAAACGCTGATTAGACCGGTCGTCCTCTATGGGCACGAAACATGGACCTTACGTGCAGAGGACCAACGCGCCCTTGGAGTTTTCGAACGGAAGGTGTTGCGTACCATCTACGGCGGAGTGCAGATGGAAGACGGGACTTGGAGAAGGCGAATGAACCACGAGCTGCATCAGCTGCTGAGAGAACCAACCATCGTCCATACCGCGAAAATCGGGAGGCTACGGTGGGCGGGTCACGTCATCAGGATGTCGGATAGCAACCCGACTAAAATGGTTCTCGAGAGTCATCCGACCGGTACAAGAAGACGTGGAGCGCAGCGAGCTAGGTGGATCGACCAAGTGGAGGACGATCTGCGGACCCTACGCAGAGTGCGGAACTGGAGACAAGCAACCATGGACCGAGTGGAATGGAGGCGGCTACTATGTACAGCAGAGGCCACCCCGGCCTTAGCCTGACCGGTAAGGTAAGTAAAGATAAAGCTTAAGGCGAAACTGGAAGCATTTCTTCACTTTTTGGTTTTTGATTTTTTATTAAATAACGAAGCAATATTTTCAAAATCGGTTTTCATACACATGTAGAGTATGGATCAAGGAATCTTCTGAATTTTTTTTTGTGGTGGAAAATACAGGGGATGGCCAAAATGTTTGGGATAGGCAAATTTTCATCAAAATTCAAACTGACGTAACTTTGCGAAAAATGCACCGATTTTAAAAATTAAAAAAGCAATGGACGCGGAAATTCATCTAGTTTCAGGATATTGCTTAAGATTGAGGAACCATGCACGGATACCGGAGATGTTCCGGATTTTCCAAAGGTATGTCAAAAGGACATTTTTTCCGCAGTCCGCCATTTTGTCTGACGTATATTTTTTGATACTTTTATATTTTTTCTAAAAACTAGATTCCATTCCCCGGCCAATCACGCAAAAAGATTGAAAACCCATCAAGAATTCGCTGAGATATGGCCATTTCTGTAAAAGCGGTTCTGGACGCTTGGCCAAATCTCTGATTGATCGAAATCATCTCCATATGGGTATCAAACTCTATGATTTTAAGAGGCGGTGGATACACGAAGATTTTAATTTCTCAGAAGCATTGGCCATCTTGTAGTAGATTCCGCTTGAGCCCCGGGGAAGTGGTCAATTTTGAAATTTACCATAACAAAAATCAAACCAATATGGGACATCACATTATTAGCCTATAACACGTGATAACTACGCATACTTTTATGCAACTCACAAACACTGTAGCAGGTTTAGGAAGCCTCCGGAGAAGTGACCAATCTTTCAACAAACTACAAGCACAATGATAAACTATGCCCAGGGAGTCGAAAAAATTTTCTCGACCGGAACGGGATTCGAACCCGCCGTCTCCGGATTGGCGATCCATAGCCTTAACCACTAGGCTAACTGATTGTAAACAGCTGTTGTTTTGTCTGCCTGTTTCATTACAAACACATCCAGTTGTGAAAGTGTTGCCGTTTCATCAAGAACCATTCGAGGCGTTCCGATGTTGACGAAATTCGATCGTGGCCGAATCATCGGAGCCCGGAAATCCGGCGCATCAATTTCGGAAATAAGCAAGTTAGTAGGAGTGTCGCCATCAACAGTTTGTAGGATTATGGCCAAATATCGAGAAGGAAAGTGCTCTCCTAATAAAAGTACAGGACGGAAACGGATACTGAATAGTCGTCAGCAGCGTTCGCTTAAGCGTATTGTCAAAACAGACAGGAGGATCTCGACAGCAAATGCTACAGCTACTTTGAATAATTCCCTGGAAAACCCAATTTCTAAACGCACAGTCCGAAGGGAGCTTTATAAGATGAATCTTCATGGTCGGGCGGCTATTTCTAAGCCGCTAATAAGACCACAAAATGCCGTTATCAGGAAGCGCTGGTGTAAACAACATGTCGGGTGGACGTCGGACCAATGGAAAAAAGTTGTGTGGTCCGACGAATCCTCGTTCACCCTTTTTCCTACTACTGGCCGTGTTTATGTTTGGCGCTCACCAGGAGAAGAATATAAAAAGGAGTGCTTGCTACCAACCGTGAAACACGGTGGCGGGTCGGTAATGGTGTGGGGTGCGATATCCTGGCGGGAGCTTGGGCCAATTATGGCCATTAAAGGCAAGATAAAAGCCACCGACTACGAAAAAATCTTGGATGAACAGGTAATGCAAGGGTGAATGATACTTAAATAATTGAATTTCTATGAAATTCTGTTTTTATTTTTAATGTTGGATTAGGTGCTACCCATGATGCATGCAATCTTCCCTGACGGTGACGGCATTTTCCAAGATGACAACGCTCCGATTCACACCGCTAAGGTCATAAAAACGTGGTACGAAAATCATGGAGATGATTTTGAACATCTGGTATGGCCTGCACAATCGCCGGATTTGAATATCATTGAACCGGTATGGTCCACCTTGGAAGCAAGAATAAGAAGCGTTTTCCCTCCACCATCATCCCTCAGAGAATTAGAAAGAATCCTAATTGAAGAGTGGCACAAAATACCAATGGATGTTATCCAATCTCTGTATGAATCAATCCCAAGAAGGATTCAAGCAGTCATTGCAGCAGATGGTGGACCCACTCCGTATTGATAAAACAAGATTCTTCTTATTGAATGAATTATCGGTAACATATCCAAACATGCTATGAAATATGTTTGAAATATTAACTTGAATATACATTGAAAATAAAAACAGTTGAATAATAAAGAAGCGTTTATGATTGAAAAAATATACTCTATCTTCTCGCCGATATTGTGACAGGATTCAGGGGAACATTGTAATGTCCCTGTATACAACGCCTCGCAAAGCCATGAACACTCATTTCGAGATGGTTTCGATCAATCACAGATTTCGCCAAGCACCCAAAATCACTTTTACAGAAATGGCCATATCTCAGCGAATTCTTGATGGATTTTCAATCTTTTTGCGTGATTGGCCGGGGAATGGAATCTAGTTTTTAGAAAAAATATAAAAGTATCAAAAAATATACGTCAGACAAAATGGCGGACTGCGGAAAAAATGCCCTATTGACATACCTTTGGAAAATCCGGAACATCTCCGGTATCCGTGCATGGTTCCTCAATCTTAAGCAATATCCTAAAACTAGATGAATTTACGCGTCCATTGCTTTTTTAATTTTTAAAATCGGTGCATTTTTCGCAAAGTTACGTCAGTTTGAATTTTGATAAAAATTTGCCTATCCCAAACATTTTGGCCATCCCCTGTATATTTCGTTTTTGTAGAAACTATTTTTGAACAAAATTTTACAAAAAATGCTTCCAGTTTCGCCTTACTGCTGGTGAGGTTTCATGTGCCGAAAGATTCGATTGTCCAAACGAACCGAAGAACGGTGAATTTTTAGAAATGAATATCCGAAAACTTCCTTGAAATGTCCAATGGGAACGTGCAAATGGCTTCGGGAATCCGCAACCCCCGAGTGGAATAAAAAATAGGTGACATTCAATTAACCGTTATGTGGCCGGCAAACTTTTTGCTTTTTTCTACATCGTGTATTTTAAATGGGTGCTGGGTACCCGCGTACCCTGCCGGCCACATAAGGGTTAATAAAAGCGTCAGCTAATTTACTGACTGCATGGCTCCAATCAACACTCGTCCGCAAAAAAGTGCTGCAGCAATTCCTTTAGGGATCTCTCCAGGCATTTCTTGGCGAATTTCTCCAGGTGTTCCTTGAGGTTCCTTGAGATTCTTTCACCAATTTCTTCAGGGTATCTTTTAGGAGTTCATTCTTGGATTATAATGGGAGTGCATTCCGAGAATTCTCCAGGAGTTCCCTCAGAAATTTCCTAGTCATTTCACCAGGAAAGCTTCATCCGTCCGTTTAGATCCGTTCGTCAGAAGTTCTGTCTGGGGTTCCTGCAGATTTTTCAAGGATTTTTCTAGAAATTTCGACAGGAAATCCTCGGAGCATCCTCTAGGATTTTTTTTCGGAAAATCCTCAAGGAATTCCTTGGGAGAATTCTTCAGGAATTCCCTCAGGGATTCCTCCGAGAATGTCCTCGGAGATTCATCTAGGAATTTCTTCCAGTCCCTTTAGAATTCCTACCTGGATTCCTCCGGGAATTTCTACCGGGATTCCCCCGGTAATTCTTTCAAGGATTACTCCGGGAATGCTTTCCGGGATACCCGGGGATCCCTTCCGAGTTTCCCGGGAATTCCTTTCAAGATTCCCCGGGAATTCTTTCTGAGATTCCCCGGGAATTCTTTCTGAGATTCCCCGGGAATTCCTTCCGAGGTTCCCCCGGGATTTCCCCCGGCATGTCATTTGGGATTTCGCCGGAAATTCCTTTCGGGATTTTTTTTTCGGAATTTTCCCGGCAATTCCTTGCGGGATTGCCCCGTGAATTTCTTCCCGGATTGCACCGGCAATTTCTTCCAGAGTTCCCCCAGCATTTCCTCCTGGGAATTCCTTCCGGGATTTCCCGGAATATTTTTCCGGGATTACCATGGGAATTCTTTCTGGAACTCCCCCGGCAGTTTCTTCAGAGATATCTTCAGAAATACATTCAGGGATTTCTTCAGAAATTCTTTCAGGGATTCATCAATGAGTTCATTCAAGGATATCTCTAGGAGTTCCTACAAGGAGTTCTATCATGGATTCTTCCAGGCGTTTCTTCAGGGATTCCTTCAAAGATCCCTCTAGGAATTTCATCAGAGATTCCTCAAAAATTTCTTCAGGGATTACTCTAGAAATTTCTCCAAGGACTCAAAAATTTGAACGAAACACTTGAGGAATTAATTATCCACATTCTATCCCAAGCAACCAAAAGTTCGGATTCCACTTGAAGAACGAACTCAGAAGTTCAAGTTCGCAGGGTGTCTACTACCTGGAAAAACCTGGAAAACCGGGAATCCTCAGGGAATTTTATTTAACAGGGAAAAACCTGGAATACTCAGGGAATATCTTGAGTACTCAGGGAAATTTTACTCCGATAAAAAAAAAACATTGGGTCGTATGAATAAAAAAACCTGGTAGTAAAAATTCCTATAAAAATTTCGCTACAAGGATTTTTTCCAGAAATTCCGTCAGGAGTTTTTTTTTGGAACATCTTTAGAAATACCTCCTGGAATGTCTCCCAGGATTTCTTAAAGTTCCTTCCGCATTTTTAAAGCTATTTTTCTTGGTACTGAGATGTCTCTCAGAGTTTTCCTTAATTTACCCTGGACTTTCCCTAAGATTTTTTTTTCCAGAATGCCTTCTGCGATTTCAACAAGAGTTATTGCTGATATTGCTCATTGAATTCTTCTCTTGCATTCTTTCAGAGCCAGGCTGTTCCTTGCAGCTGTACCGGATTCCTTGCAGTGATCTATCTGAGATTTTTTTACAGATGTTCTCTGCATTATTTCCAAAAATTTTCCCGGAATCTACCAAAAAATTTTCCGAGATTCTACTCTATAAGACCCTTATTTTTGGCCCCGGAACCTCTCGGCTCGGTTTCAGAGGGAAACCGGCCCAAAACCCCAGGCTGCTGGTCTGAGCCGGCGGCAGCCTCTGGGGTGTGCTCTCACGGCCTCTTCTGGAACCGGGTCTCAGGGCGAACGGACGAAGGGGGAGTTTTCGGAGTGCAGGATCCTAAATAATAGCAATACTCACAGTTAAACGGTTTATTGTAGATCCGTATAAACGCCGACCCTGGGCAGACACGCTTCTCTGACGATGCGGATGACTTCGGTGGCGGGCGGCGGGGCGACGACGGTGGCAGCTTGGAGCCGTGGCGGTGGCAACGGTGGGGAGCAGTCCGGGTTTCCAGTATCGAGCGCTCGGTCCGGTGATAGCTTCGGCCCGAGGTGATCCAACTGGGGTTGCCGGGATCGGGGAGACAGACCTTCGGGCGCGTGGATTGGCCGGCTGTCGACGGCCGGGCGTGAAACGTTGGGTGATGGCGGCGACCGGAGGAAATGTTCTTTGCGTGGCCGATAGCAGGTGACCAGGCCGGTGGTGGAGCTTCGGACACGTGGAACTGCCGGAGCTTGGGACCAAAAGGGCCGGCTTTCGACGGCCAGGCACTGAATGAATGGCCGGGATGGCGATGGCTTCGGGCACGTGGAATAGAACTTCAGTCCTAGTTGGACGACTTGCGACGACCGAGCCTCGATCGGCTGGTTGCGAAGGTGATACGAACCGGCCGGAAGATGGCTGGCCGCGAGGGTGATACGAGCGCCGAAAATGAAAAGGAGGGGCACGGCCCTCGATGATCCCGGGCCACGAGGTTTCGCACGGGGCCGTAATACGGTGGACGATGGAGTGTCGGGCTCGCGCCCGATCGTGATCGAAGGGTGCCCACGGAGGTCCCGTGAGGCAAATTCCACTCTTCACAGCCTTGCAACTGGCCTACTTTTTGCTTCGCTTGGCCAACACACACTTTTTCCTCACTAAAACGCGGCAGGATTACGGGAGGGTTATAGTGTCCGATATCTTTCACCGCTTTCTTTTGCTGCTGTCTAATCACTGACGACTATTTTCCTCGCCGAGTCTATCTCCGCCTCCGAAGGTGCGCTCACTCTCTCGGGTCCTCCTTTTCCGCCTCCACCCAGTTGCGGTTCAGTGGAGACAGCCACCCACCGTACTCAGGCGGGATATCCCCATACGCGTGCGCATCACCGCCCAGGCGCGGAAAACAAAACGACCGTTGGAGTTTGCGCCACCTTCACATTAGTTTCCCTAAATTCCCGCACTCATCAAACTAATATTTTACGGCAAATGTTACCCGCCGGTAACATATCCCCCCACTGGTCGGAGCAAGCGAAAAGCGTGTAACATAAATTTCTTTTTTCATTCTATACACTAATTAGAACTTAATAGGATGGTAAATATATCAAATAACGACGCAAATATAAGCAAACAAAACATCTTCTATGATAAACTAGTGGCCACTAACAATACGCATGCAAATAACAAAAAAAAAACAAAACAAGCTATACGATTAGATGCCTACATTGGTTTGGCGATCTAGCAACGGAGCGATATACACACATACGCGTGAGCAACGACGTCGGTTTTCTCGCAAACGACTAACCGGATTGGGGCTCATCCAGCGGAGCCCTATATCGCAACAAAAATCAAAACACTTTTTATTCACACGACCGCCGGTTATCTTAGACCTCGGATCACAATACCGTACTGTGTCGACGCGCGTCGGGGGTTCGATCGCAACTGATCGAACACTCCGATGATAGCAGTAGGTATTTCCAAATGAGCACAAATTTCTGACGACTATAAACGACGACAAAACGAAAGAGAGATCGCGTAGCACGAAAGAAGGTGAGAGTTACAGGTAGTAGAATAAACCTATCATATCATACTCACGATTACCCTATTCTTCAAGCGTATAACGATAATTTTCGAACAGTTTCACGAAGTACCATGGGACTGTGTAGTTCATTGCCTTAGTTTATCAAGAGCTCTTGATCCGTACGGGTACAAGCACGCGCGCGCGTTTTCTAAACTTTTACTGATCGATCTTTAAATTGAAATCGTAGAAATAAGCATGTTGTGAAAAGCCTGCGAAATCAGGATTCACTTCCAATACCCCGCGGAAAGTATATGGAAGCTTGAACGCTTAGTTTGAGGCGTAGGTAAGCATGTCTTACTCTTAGATTCCCGTTTAGTTGCTAATTTGTAAATCTCGAACTATGCATTTCAGAGACTGAGAACGGTTGACGGCTTGACCTTTGATGACCTATTCAGGCTTCAATAAATTGGCCGGCCATATTCCTATATTGCGGCCATCAGAGTCCATCAATTCGTATGACGACGAACCGTGCCTGGCAAGGACAGTACAAGGTACGAATTGACTTCCTAACTTAGCACTGTAGAACTCTTGCGCATTAGAAAGTTTCACGTTTTTCTTATAAACGGTTTGCCCGACCTGAAACGGTTTTGCGGGCTTACGCGTTCGCAAATTGTAGGTGTTGGCTGCCTGAGCATGTGCTTTAGTGAGATTTCTCTTTACTTGTGCGAATAACTTTGGATTTTCTTCACAAATCCTGGCCAATCGAGCTTCAACGGTACACTCGTCTTCATTCTCATATCTTTTGTGGTCTGCTCCATTGAGCACCACTTCCTCCCCTTTTGCGACTTTGAACGGGCTGTAACCGGTCGATGAATGAACTGTCGAATTTATAACTACCTCCACTTCAGGCAGCCGCGTGTCCCATTCGCGCTGGTTTTCTCTTGCGTATGAACGCAGTGAAGTATTAATCGCACGGTTCACCCGTTCGACGGGGTTTGCCTGCGAATGGTATTTGGACGTAAACCAGTGGGTTATATTATATCGGGCCAGCAAGGAATCAAACTCCTTCGAAGTGAAAGTAGTTGCGTTATCTGACAAGATAATCGATGGAACCGAATTCCTGAAGAACCAGTGTCGAGTGAGCTCTAAACAAAGTGGCTTGGAGCTAATTTTTGAAAAGGGATGCAACTGCACCCACTTGCTAAAAAAGTCCATTGTAACTAGCACATACTGATTTCCCGCTTTGGAGCGCGGTAAAGGCCCAATATAATCTAAAGCGATTATCTGCCATGGCCTAGACGGCACTCTCATATCCCCCATTGGAGGTGCGGTGGCGAAGTTTGCGGGTTTGATTTCTTTACAGACCTTGCATTTTTGTACGTAGGTACGGATTTGGCTGACCATTTTCGGCCAATAGTACTGCTGGCGTACCTTAGCTAAGGTCTTTTCTGTTCCAATATGCATGAAATCATCATGGCAAGCTTTAATGATTGCGTGGCGAGACTCTGGACACGGAATTACCTTCCAGTCATACCGGTGGTCTGCCAGATCGTTGTTAAAAACGAATTTCATCAATTGGCCATTACTGACACGAAAGTCGGGATAGTCATCTGGCCTATTTTCGATAGAGACTTTCAACTCATGGTACCAAGAGGAAGGGGTTTTAGCAGACACGGTCATCACGCTACGCGAGAGCGCATCGGGGACTACATTGTCCTTCCCCCTCCGGTGGACCACCGTCATATCGTACATTTGGAGGGACAAACTCCAACGACTAAGTCTCGAGGAGGTTTTCCACTTAGTGCGCATAATGTACGTTAAGGCCGACGAATCCGTGACTAGCACAAAATGACTTCCTTCTATGTACCCCCGAAAGTGTTCAATTGACAATAACGCTGCGAGTCCTTCCTTCTCTGTCGCGTGATAGACTCGTTCCTGGGTGGTCAATTTCTTGGAGAAATATTCAATCACCTTTTCTTGACCATCCAGCTTTTGGGTGAGCACACCGGCGATAGCATGATCGCTAGCGTCGGTATGGATAAGGAACTCCTGGTCAAAGTCAGGGCTTGTCAGTATTGGAGCCGTGATCAATTTTTCTTTGATCGCCTGGAATGCTTCTTCTGCTTCTGGCGTCCATCTCACAGTCTTCGTCTGCGATTTCAGAAGCTCCGTGAGAGGCGCAGTTATTCGGCTAAACTCGGGAATGAATCGCCGGTAGTAATTGGTCATTCCAATGAAGCGGCGCAATTTTGTGATGGTCGTTGGGCGACCGTATTCCACAATGGGCCTTATCTTCTCGTGGTCAACTCGCAGACCTCGAGAAGAAAGTATGTACCCCAGGAATGGAATTTCTGCTAAACAGAAATGCGATTTTTCCAATTTAATGGAAAGATTTGCTTCTCTCAAGCGTCTCGCAACTTCCATGAGAAGCTGTACGTGCTCCTCGAACGTCTCTGATACTATGACGATGTCGTCCAAGTATACAAAGACGTTCGGTTCCAGTGCACCATGGCCCAACACTCGGTTCATCAAACGAGCCAGCGTAGCTGGACTGTTGATCAAACCGAATGGAAGGCGGGTGAACTGGAACATCCCCTTCCCTTGCACACTGAACGAACAGAATTTCCGCGATGCTTTGGCCAACGGTATTTGGAGAAAAGCCTCGGTGAGGTCTATGGTAGATAGATAGTTGGCCCGAGGCAGGCGGCCAAGTATTCGTCCAGGGTGCGGAAGGGGATAGGCATCACGTACAGTCCTCTCATTTAACTTGCGAGCGTCAAGACATAGTCGTATCGCCCCCGAAGCTTTCTTGATTGGCACGATATTCAGCGACCAATCAGAGTTCGATTCCTCGATAATTCCACGTTCGAGCAATCTATCGATTTCGGCAAATAAACCTTGTTGGATTTTTGGGGCGATCGGGTAAGGGTAAAGTCTTATAGGTTTGTTCGTTTGACACTCTTCTTTGAGCACTATCTTGTGCTCACAAAGATGAGTAGTTTCGAGAGTGTCAGCCTCTGCAATTTTGAACAACCTTTTGGCGTGTTCTAGTCTATCACGCTGGGCTGCTGTTAAAGTGGGCTGTGGAGTGTTCTGATCCGCTTCCGTTTCTCCATTCGCTGCTGAGATAGTAGCAACAGCGGGGTAAATTTTAAAGAGTCCCCAAAAATCCATCCCACAAATACAATCTTTTGTGAGCCTGGGGGCCACCAGAGTGGGCAAAACCCGTGTTTTTCCGTTAAAAGTGAACGGAATCAGAACCTCTCCTAACACTTCTAAAGGCGAGCCGTCCGCTGTCTGTAACTCTACAGAATAATCCGGCTGTTTGAGGCGAACATTTCGAAGTTTTTCGAAGATTGTGGAGTTTATAAATGTTAAATTGCTACCACAATCGAGCAGAGCATTTACTGGCAAATCGTAGATTTTGATTTTTGCATGGGGACGATTATCGGTGCCAAGGTTCAGGGTGATTTTGTGAATTTGAGGAGGTTTCTCATCTTCTTCCATGCTATCTGATCTGCATTCGTAGAAACGATACAAATCAGGCAACCATGGTTCTGATGAGAGCTCCACAGGCGCATCTGGAAGTCCCTGCGGCTTTAGGGCTTCCCCTTGAAGTTTTTTATGCAGTATGGGCAATTGTCTGATGTAAACCCCTTGAGGGCACACCTTCTACAAAATACCCTGCGAGGGACCGGGCATTTCGCTAATTCGTGGTCATCCCCACAGTTGAAACATTCAAACTCACTTGGCGGCCGATATTCTGATACAAGTTTTGCCAGGAAGCTCGGTTTGCCAACTGCTCGTTTTTGTTCGGTCGGGCGAACTTCGTTAGTTGTTCCTTTTCCCGAGAAATTTTTGTTCGGTGGATGCTTGCTGTCCCCTTTGGGGTTGTTGAAACTCGGTTTGCTGGACTTATTCGGGGTTTGATTACCAGCAACGTCGTTTTGCCGATTCCGGTTAGTGAAGGTCCGAGTGGCTGTAACGTTTCCATTACTGGCATTTATGGCACAGTTTTCTCGTTTGGCCGTACCAAACACTTTGGAAAAAGCCGAGAAATCTGTGGCATCAAGGTCCTTCCCAATACCAATTAAATCTTGGAGCGTTGAAACCCGCCTACCAACCAACGCCTTCCGACCATCGTAGCGTAGATTGGTCTTCAGGACCTCCACTTTTTCAAGGTCCGACATGGGAGTGCTCATCGCTTGGAAAAGCTTACTCATTTGGAGATAGTATTGTTGAAAAGACTCCCCTTTCTGCTGGCGAGTCTGGTAAATTTTTGTTCGAAGAACGGAGTCTAGATCCGGATGCCGAAACTCTTTTCTCAGTTCCTCCGTAAAATGTAACCAATCTCGGAGCGAACCCTGGTTCCTTCTTGTAGAGTACCAGCCCAAGGCGGGTCCCTCAAGGAGATGAATGGCGGAGTCAAACAAATCGGCGTCACTGGCGCGCTCAGAAATGGCCAGCTGTCGGACATGGGAAAGGAACTCATTCAGCTCCAATCCATGGTCGGTGCCAGCATATTTCTTCACTTTCCACTGTGACACTGGCATCATTTTGCGCGGTGGTACGACCGGTGCTAGGACCGACGAATCCACCGGTGGAGGTACTTGTGGTCTCGTTGGTTGTGCCACGGGATGTCTTACTGGCTGAGACGGCTGTGCTACCGTGGCAAGTGGTATATACGGGGCCGGTACTTGGGAAGGTTGAGTAGTCTGATCATCTCCCTGGTTTGTACCATTACCCCCCATCCAAAAGGGACTGAATGTAAAAGCATCGATTTTCCGACAAAACGACTCATTTTCATAGGCCGGGTTGGGAATTTGTCGTGGATATGGAATGCTACCCAGATTTGTGGTAGTTGGTAAGACAACGGGGGCTGTTCCACCGACATTTGTAGGAGAACTGCCGCTGACCGGAAGAGAAAATGGGTCATTATAATTCGTCTTTGCTCTGGACGCAGTCGACGAGCTAATGACATTGAAGTCAATCAGCGAAATGCTGCTCGCAGGCATTGGATTAGAAATTGCAGTGTGTGATGCTGCAGTAATCGCGACAGGCGGGATGCAATTGGCAGAAGAAGTTTGGCCCACCCCTGGAGTTGGCAGTGCTTCCTCTGCTAGGAAGGGATTTGTTCTATTGAGAGATGTTCGGGGAGCGGGTGTTGGCGGTTTTCGTACCTCCTCCCTTAGCCCTGTCAACTGATTTGAAAGCGCCTGAATAAGGCTTCCAATATCGGTCATCGCCGATCTGAAGTCATCTTTGGTCACAAAATTCGACACATCGGGTTGCTTCGGGATCGCCCCAGTGGGTCTCGAACCACTAATCCGTGGTGGATTTCCCCCAGCCGCCTCATCTAGAAGCTCTTCTGAGTCGGAGCTGGACTCTCCGCCGGTAGTGAAAAACCGATCTTCGGTCCAGAAATACTCAGAGAACAGCTCGAGTACTCTGTTGAATTCTGCGTTACTATGGGTTTTGACGTCCCCCACAGCGTGGTTCTTGATTACCGCTAACCGATGGCCGAGATGCAAAAGTCGAGATTTACAAAAACGGACCCTATCCACAGGGTTAGACCTCAAAACGCGTTCCAGCTGTGCAGAAATGTTCTTGCACGCTTCCAAATCCATTTCTGGATCCAAGTCATAATGGACAATGAATTCGTGCCCTTCTCTCTCCTCCTTCAAAATTTGTTTCAATCGACGACGACGCTTGCAGCGTGATTCATCGTCCGCTATCAGTACATTTCGGAGAAGCAATTCATAGTCGAGCTCCCCTGGCTCGAGGTGGTCAACACGCAAACTACGGTAAAGTGATCCAAAATCCGGACCAGATACGGAGCGACGCGCCATTCTGAAGCAAAACGCGCAAAAAAAAAAAAACTCTACTTAGGCTTTTCAAACACCGATCGAAACCCGAAACCGATACGTTGTTTACGATTTCTCCTACACGATCGAAGCTTTGTATCACTCACTATGAAAATCAATAACCAATCGGCCTCACTATGTGGTTCAATCTGCCCACCGCGAATCAAAGGATAGTGCCACTAATTTTTCATACGAAAATGCGACCAGTGTGGGTATTTAAAGCAAAGTTTCAACTAACTGGAAAACTCCCCCAAACATGCAGAAGGAAAAAATATCCCAAGATATTTTTCCCCTCCTGAGAACCTTTTTATTTAACGTTGGGCGCCAGGTATAAGACCCTTATTTTTGGCCCCGGAACCTCTCGGCTCGGTTTCAGAGGGAAACCGGCCCAAAACCCCAGGCTGCTGGTCTGAGCCGGCGGCAGCCTCTGGGGTGTGCTCTCACGGCCTCTTCTGGAACCGGGTCTCAGGGCGAACGGACGAAGGGGGAGTTTTCGGAGTGCAGGATCCTAAATAATAGCAATACTCACAGTTAAACGGTTTATTGTAGATCCGTATAAACGCCGACCCTGGGCAGACACGCTTCTCTGACGATGCGGATGACTTCGGTGGCGGGCGGCGGGGCGACGACGGTGGCAGCTTGGAGCCGTGGCGGTGGCAACGGTGGGGAGCAGTCCGGGTTTCCAGTATCGAGCGCTCGGTCCGGTGATAGCTTCGGCCCGAGGTGATCCAACTGGGGTTGCCGGGATCGGGGAGACAGACCTTCGGGCGCGTGGATTGGCCGGCTGTCGACGGCCGGGCGTGAAACGTTGGGTGATGGCGGCGACCGGAGGAAATGTTCTTTGCGTGGCCGATAGCAGGTGACCAGGCCGGTGGTGGAGCTTCGGACACGTGGAACTGCCGGAGCTTGGGACCAAAAGGGCCGGCTTTCGACGGCCAGGCACTGAATGAATGGCCGGGATGGCGATGGCTTCGGGCACGTGGAATAGAACTTCAGTCCTAGTTGGACGACTTGCGACGACCGAGCCTCGATCGGCTGGTTGCGAAGGTGATACGAACCGGCCGGAAGATGGCTGGCCGCGAGGGTGATACGAGCGCCGAAAATGAAAAGGAGGGGCACGGCCCTCGATGATCCCGGGCCACGAGGTTTCGCACGGGGCCGTAATACGGTGGACGATGGAGTGTCGGGCTCGCGCCCGATCGTGATCGAAGGGTGCCCACGGAGGTCCCGTGAGGCAAATTCCACTCTTCACAGCCTTGCAACTGGCCTACTTTTTGCTTCGCTTGGCCAACACACACTTTTTCCTCACTAAAACGCGGCAGGATTACGGGAGGGTTATAGTGTCCGATATCTTTCACCGCTTTCTTTTGCTGCTGTCTAATCACTGACGACTATTTTCCTCGCCGAGTCTATCTCCGCCTCCGAAGGTGCGCTCACTCTCTCGGGTCCTCCTTTTCCGCCTCCACCCAGTTGCGGTTCAGTGGAGACAGCCACCCACCGTACTCAGGCGGGATATCCCCATACGCGTGCGCATCACCGCCCAAGGGGAGGAAGTGGTGCTCAATGGAGCAGACCACAAAAGATATGAGAATGAAGACGAGTGTACCGTTGAAGCTCGATTGGCCAGGATTTGTGAAGAAAATCCAAAGTTATTCGCACAAGTAAAGAGAAATCTCACTAAAGCACATGCTCAGGCAGCCAACACCTACAATTTGCGAACGCGTAAGCCCGCAAAACCGTTTCAGGTCGGGCAAACCGTTTATAAGAAAAACGTGAAACTTTCTAATGCGCAAGAGTTCTACAGTGCTAAGTTAGGAAGTCAATTCGTACCTTGTACTGTCCTTGCCAGGCACGGTTCGTCGTCATACGAATTGATGGACTCTGATGGCCGCAATATAGGAATATGGCCGGCCAATTTATTGAAGCCTGAATAGGTCATCAAAGGTCAAGCCGTCAACCGTTCTCAGTCTCTGAAATGCATAGTTCGAGATTTACAAATTAGCAACTAAACGGGAATCTAAGAGTAAGACATGCTTACCTACGCCTCAAACTAAGCGTTCAAGCTTCCATATACTTTCCGCGGGGTATTGGAAGTGAATCCTGATTTCGCAGGCTTTTCACAACATGCTTATTTCTACGATTTCAATTTAAAGATCGATCAGTAAAAGTTTAGAAAACGCGCGCGCGTGCTTGTACCCGTACGGATCAAGAGCTCTTGATAAACTAAGGCAATGAACTACACAGTCCCATGGTACTTCGTGAAACTGTTCGAAAATTATCGTTATACGCTTGAAGAATAGGGTAATCGTGAGTATGATATGATAGGTTTATTCTACTACCTGTAACTCTCACCTTCTTTCGTGCTACGCGATCTCTCTTTCGTTTTGTCGTCGTTTATAGTCGTCAGAAATTTGTGCTCATTTGGAAATACCTACTGCTATCATCGGAGTGTTCGATCAGTTGCGATCGAACCCCCGACGCGCGTCGACACAGTACGGTATTGTGATCCGAGGTCTAAGATAACCGGCGGTCGTGTGAATAAAAAGTGTTTTGATTTTTGTTGCGATATAGGGCTCCGCTGGATGAGCCCCAATCCGGTTAGTCGTTTGCGAGAAAACCGACGTCGTTGCTCACGCGTATGTGTGTATATCGCTCCGTTGCTAGATCGCCAAACCAATGTAGGCATCTAATCGTATAGCTTGTTTTGTTTTTTTTTTGTTATTTGCATGCGTATTGTTAGTGGCCACTAGTTTATCATAGAAGATGTTTTGTTTGCTTATATTTGCGTCGTTATTTGATATATTTACCATCCTATTAAGTTCTAATTAGTGTATAGAATGAAAAAAGAAATTTATGTTACACGCTTTTCGCTTGCTCCGACCAGTGGGGGGATATGTTACCGGCGGGTAACATTTGCCGTAAAATATTAGTTTGATGAGTGCGGGAATTTAGGGAAACTAATGTGAAGGTGGCGCAAACTCCAACGGTCGTTTTGTTTTCCGCGCCTGGGCGGTGATGCGCACGCGTATGGGGATATCCCGCCTGAGTACGGTGGGTGGCTGTCTCCACTGAACCGCAACTGGGTGGAGGCGGAAAAGGAGGACCCGAGAGAGTGAGCGCACCTTCGGAGGCGGAGATAGACTCGGCGAGGAAAATAGTCGTCAGTGATTAGACAGCAGCAAAAGAAAGCGGTGAAAGATATCGGACACTATAACCCTCCCGTAATCCTGCCGCGTTTTAGTGAGGAAAAAGTGTGTGTTGGCCAAGCGAAGCAAAAAGTAGGCCAGTTGCAAGGCTGTGAAGAGTGGAATTTGCCTCACGGGACCTCCGTGGGCACCCTTCGATCACGATCGGGCGCGAGCCCGACACTCCATCGTCCACCGTATTACGGCCCCGTGCGAAACCTCGTGGCCCGGGATCATCGAGGGCCGTGCCCCTCCTTTTCATTTTCGGCGCTCGTATCACCCTCGCGGCCAGCCATCTTCCGGCCGGTTCGTATCACCTTCGCAACCAGCCGATCGAGGCTCGGTCGTCGCAAGTCGTCCAACTAGGACTGAAGTTCTATTCCACGTGCCCGAAGCCATCGCCATCCCGGCCATTCATTCAGTGCCTGGCCGTCGAAAGCCGGCCCTTTTGGTCCCAAGCTCCGGCAGTTCCACGTGTCCGAAGCTCCACCACCGGCCTGGTCACCTGCTATCGGCCACGCAAAGAACATTTCCTCCGGTCGCCGCCATCACCCAACGTTTCACGCCCGGCCGTCGACAGCCGGCCAATCCACGCGCCCGAAGGTCTGTCTCCCCGATCCCGGCAACCCCAGTTGGATCACCTCGGGCCGAAGCTATCACCGGACCGAGCGCTCGATACTGGAAACCCGGACTGCTCCCCACCGTTGCCACCGCCACGGCTCCAAGCTGCCACCGTCGTCGCCCCGCCGCCCGCCACCGAAGTCATCCGCATCGTCAGAGAAGCGTGTCTGCCCAGGGTCGGCGTTTATACGGATCTACAATAAACCGTTTAACTGTGAGTATTGCTATTATTTAGGATCCTGCACTCCGAAAACTCCCCCTTCGTCCGTTCGCCCTGAGACCCGGTTCCAGAAGAGGCCGTGAGAGCACACCCCAGAGGCTGCCGCCGGCTCAGACCAGCAGCCTGGGGTTTTGGGCCGGTTTCCCTCTGAAACCGAGCCGAGAGGTTCCGGGGCCAAAAATAAGGGTCTTATACCTGGCGCCCCACGTTGGGCGCCAGGTATAAGACCCTTATTTTTGGCCCCGGAACCTCTCGGCTCGGTTTCAGAGGGAAACCGGCCCAAAACCCCAGGCTGCTGGTCTGAGCCGGCGGCAGCCTCTGGGGTGTGCTCTCACGGCCTCTTCTGGAACCGGGTCTCAGGGCGAACGGACGAAGGGGGAGTTTTCGGAGTGCAGGATCCTAAATAATAGCAATACTCACAGTTAAACGGTTTATTGTAGATCCGTATAAACGCCGACCCTGGGCAGACACGCTTCTCTGACGATGCGGATGACTTCGGTGGCGGGCGGCGGGGCGACGACGGTGGCAGCTTGGAGCCGTGGCGGTGGCAACGGTGGGGAGCAGTCCGGGTTTCCAGTATCGAGCGCTCGGTCCGGTGATAGCTTCGGCCCGAGGTGATCCAACTGGGGTTGCCGGGATCGGGGAGACAGACCTTCGGGCGCGTGGATTGGCCGGCTGTCGACGGCCGGGCGTGAAACGTTGGGTGATGGCGGCGACCGGAGGAAATGTTCTTTGCGTGGCCGATAGCAGGTGACCAGGCCGGTGGTGGAGCTTCGGACACGTGGAACTGCCGGAGCTTGGGACCAAAAGGGCCGGCTTTCGACGGCCAGGCACTGAATGAATGGCCGGGATGGCGATGGCTTCGGGCACGTGGAATAGAACTTCAGTCCTAGTTGGACGACTTGCGACGACCGAGCCTCGATCGGCTGGTTGCGAAGGTGATACGAACCGGCCGGAAGATGGCTGGCCGCGAGGGTGATACGAGCGCCGAAAATGAAAAGGAGGGGCACGGCCCTCGATGATCCCGGGCCACGAGGTTTCGCACGGGGCCGTAATACGGTGGACGATGGAGTGTCGGGCTCGCGCCCGATCGTGATCGAAGGGTGCCCACGGAGGTCCCGTGAGGCAAATTCCACTCTTCACAGCCTTGCAACTGGCCTACTTTTTGCTTCGCTTGGCCAACACACACTTTTTCCTCACTAAAACGCGGCAGGATTACGGGAGGGTTATAGTGTCCGATATCTTTCACCGCTTTCTTTTGCTGCTGTCTAATCACTGACGACTATTTTCCTCGCCGAGTCTATCTCCGCCTCCGAAGGTGCGCTCACTCTCTCGGGTCCTCCTTTTCCGCCTCCACCCAGTTGCGGTTCAGTGGAGACAGCCACCCACCGTACTCAGGCGGGATATCCCCATACGCGTGCGCATCACCGCCCAGGCGCGGAAAACAAAACGACCGTTGGAGTTTGCGCCACCTTCACATTAGTTTCCCTAAATTCCCGCACTCATCAAACTAATATTTTACGGCAAATGTTACCCGCCGGTAACAACTCCTTCAGGAATTTCTCCCAAAGTTATTGCAGGGATTCTTCTACGGGTTTTTTTCTCAGAATGTCTTCTGAGATCACCTACGAAATTACCTTATAGGAAATTCCTGGAGAAATATTCGAGGGAATTCAAATAAAATTTTGCGAGAAACTCCGCAAAGTGTTATTGAAGAAATCTCGACAGGAACTTCAGGAAAAAACTGAGGAAAGAATGAGACATCTCGAAAAAAGTTCTAGGTAATAGTAATCCCGAGAAGAAATATTAAGTACATCCAAGGAGGAATTCTGAAAACCTCATAGAATCCTGAAAGCAGCTACGGGCGAAGTTCTGCGAGGAAAACAAGAGAAATATTGGAAAACTATCGGTAAAAATCCCGACATAAACTATTGGATAGTTATCCCGGATGGATCTTCAGGAGGAATCCAGCGAGAATCTCTGGAAGTTTATCGGAAAACCTTTGCAAGAAATATCGGGACGTACTCAAACAGATATCTCGTGAAAGAATCCTAAGGAAAGCCAAGAAGAAACTTTGGAAGCAATTCCAGGAATTACGCTCAGAAATCTTGAAAGATCTTTTGAAGAGTAGGGGAACTTACATATTTTCGGCAGTTTTGTTCTTTTCGTCATGTGGTTTTTTTTTAAACCTGTTGAACTCAGAGTTGGCATCTAGTCCGTCCCAACCAAGCTGAATATGATCAAGTTTCAGGCAATTTGGCCGACATAGATCCCTCATGACGAAGAAAACAAACCTGACGATGATACCCTAAGTCACCATTTATAATTTTTAGAAAATTTGGGTTATTTTTCGAATTGTAAACTTTCAAAATTTTATCTGGAAAAACCTGGAAAACTCAGGGAATTTTATTTTGAGCTATGAGTAGACACCCTGAGTTCGGTTCAATTCCGGTTTCGTTGAACTTAATTCCCCAAAAAGTTACTCTTGTATTGTTTATGAACCTGGAAGTACATGTACAAGCTTTTGACTTCTCTTCAAAACGACATTAAAGTCGAAAAAAGGTTCAAAAAGAACTTATGTTGAACTTTAAAACAGAGTTCAATCGAATATTAATCGAACTCATGTTGAACTTTTGCGTGCCTTTAAAATTCAAATATAGTTCATTTGGACATATTCCAACAACTTGCAATAATCTGTTCCGAACATTTTTCGAACTTGTTTTGAACTTACTACTCAAAGTTCGGATAAATATTATTCGTACCAAAAGTGAACTTCACTTGAACTTCGGCGACAGCGGGGCCGGGGAGAAGTTCTCATTCAATTAAATCACTCGAAAATCGAGCCCAGCAGCCACAGCTTTTGTTAATTTCACAAGTACACTTTGTTCCAATATAATATTTCAACGTACTTACTTGTAAACAATTCACAGGATCCGTATTGTGTGGCTCAAAGGCTGCCCCGCAGCGGATAACTGTTCCCCCCAGGATTCCGCCGGGGGTTTTTCGGCTGCGCACAAAAATTTTCCAGCTTTGCTGGATCCACTGGAATCCAAGCTGAAAACTTATAATCTTTTCTTAAAGTCGATACACTGGCTCTAATTTATTGCTTTGCACTACGAACCACGACAAACTGAAAATGTCAAACTGTGTAAGTTCACAAGAAGTTCCACGTGAACTTCTTTCGAACTTTCGACTTCAAAAAGTATTCCAAGTTCAGGGAAAGTTCACACGCGAACCTGATTGAGCTCTACTATATGATATCAGCACATTGAGTAAAATCCCGCAGTGCCTAACAACACATACATGGAGTAGTGGTTAGGCACCGACTTTCAACGAGGAGAACCCGAGTTCAAATCTCAGTAAGTAAAAAACATCAAAAATTATTTCAAGGTATTAGTCAATTTGGATTCCACATGAACTAATGTTTCTTAATAATAAATTACTTTTGAGGACTAAACACATTTTTTTTTTCATTTTTCGAAGTTTATTTTTAAGCTGAATAGCGTTCCTTTCAGCGTCAAAAGTGTACTTTTTGTAAATTCGAGTTCGGTTAATTACTTAAAAGTGAGCTGAATAGAATGCTTTTCATCTTCCTTCGAATAGCTGATTAAGCCCAAACATGCTATTTTATCCGAACTTTTGGTTGCTTGGGATAACTTTCGTACAATCGAATATGATAATATGAGGAACAAAAATTATGTTGTCATTTATTTGCTTCTCTGTAATTTGTTTACGATATGAAGTACTACTACCAACCACCGGTGGGGAGATGAGGTAGTATCTTACCAACGATGCGAAAACGGGTGGGTATCAGAAATAGAACCGATTTGCACACCTCTACTACTCACCGACTTACTACGCACTGGTGGGGATAGTCTAAGTGGTTCTAGCGCTTGGAAAGCAATAGGCCAACGTTGTATCCACTAATAGGCCAATTGTCGTACCATAGACCAACGTTGCATACCATCGCATCGATTTTTTTCAACGTAATTAAGTAGGTTCTTGAATATTTACGCTAGTTTACTTCCAATTGGAGAAACATGCACTGCCTAGAGTGCGTGATAGGGTCAAAACATCATTTCTAGTGCTATTAATTTACGAGTTATGGTCAAAGTTGTCAAGGCGGCTGGCATATTAGGCCAAGGAATGGTACACATACCCTATTTAAAATTGGTTGAACAAAACGCAAGATATTTCAATTTTAATAAATTCCATATTTTAAATAGTCAAAATTTTTGGTCATTGACAGAGGTTCACGACTTTCGTTTTATTTTGTAAACTACTGTTATCAAATACGGTCGTTAGTTAATCTCCGAAAAATCTCAAGGAGCAAATTTCTTTCCTCTTTGCTGTTGGGGGAAATTAAGTCACTGCGTCGAATAAGCTGAACATTTGTTGAATAGAATGCATTGTGTAGACTTCAATGATCAATTATAATATTAATGAACAATTATCTCATGTGACGCGTTTTAGTCAAATAGACTAAAAGAGGTTCTTGAAATAATCAAAAACCAAAATAAATGTTTCATTTCGGCATACTCCAATAAAATATCTATAAAAGTTATAGTCGTATCTTAGCTCGAATTAAAAGAGCTTGTATGGGATCACCATTCACCATTCTCCTTATTTTTATGCAAAACGATAGATATAAAACCCGAGATGCCAATCGATAAAGCCGAACATTTGCGAGGAAATCTATACAGCCTACAGCCAGCACCTCATATTATGGAAGAACATAAAACCCACACTTTCCATATTTAGTACCTTGTCATCGTTATGTTTCAGCTGTCATACATGAGAAATCCCCCACCGTATGAAAAATGTATCCTTCAAAGCATTTCTATTCAAGTCCCCACCGCTACCAGCAAAAACGAAAAAGTTCACATCGAAGACCAACGCGAAACGACTGCACTGAGTTTATAATATTCTCGGCTTGCTTCTATTTCTATTCCACCCGTACCCGAAGAGCGAATGAATTCTCGTGCCACCTCCGATTCACTGCCGCCACGCCGGTGGAAATTTTGCATTAGGGAATAATCGCCAATCGAGCGGCGAATATTCACTGACTGCTTGCTTTTCAGCTGTCACGTGCCGAACGACTGACGGGACGGGCTGCCAGATCAATGAATCCACCTTTGATCCTCGTTCAACTTTTGCACGATTCTATCCGTGATACATGAAATCCAATATATAGTTGCGTCCATACGTAGAAAATATGACAGTTATCATCGATCCAGATAGAAACACTAGAAACAATGCGAAGCGTGCTTTGGTGAGACCGTTCCATTTTTTAATTCGTCTGATATCATGCTTTTCCACCGAATCACCTAAAATCAGAAACAACTCGGTCAATAACATGCACATATTGCACGCCCAAGTTCCAGTATCAGTTTGCCGCCACTTTGCCAGTCGATTGGCAGAGCGAAAAGAAAAAAAATCACGAGAAAAATTGGCAGCCGCAAGGGCGTGAAAAATTTATCGTCACATGCATAATTTATTGAAGTGGTCGCACGGCGCGAGGCGTGGGCGACACAAGAGGAGACCACTTTTCCAGGAACTATGGCGGCGGAGGTCCCATACGTCGTGGCATGCAAAATGGAAAGGATCAATATGGATGTGGTTTGGGAATGTAGGCATATTATTGTTCGAACGGTGGCGGCGGCGCGGCTGCTGATGGCACGATGTGTTTGACAACCGGTCCCTGCTAGAGGATCTGCTGGTATGGGGAAATTCTTAGAAGGAAATTTCGCCTGAAAAAGGCAAATAAACTGGCTGTAGACCGGTGTGAGTTGTTGAGTTTTCATTTCAGGACTTGCAACAACTTTGAAATAGGTTAAAAATAATCTTTATTTGTACCATATGTTTATCTTGTTCCAGAATGTGAAAAATATGTATGGTGTATTCAGAATTTGTGGGAAAATCGCTTGAAATAAAGGTGCCATTAGACTGTTTATCATTATGTCAAATATTTGCCATTGAAGTCTGACATTTATCCAAGGTTGCTATCATTCACATTGTATCGGTCATTTGTTGGCCGCAAGGATGGGAACACTCACTTGCAAAGAGTTACATTCACTTGCAGTTTTCTCAGCTCAGAAGCGTAAAAAACGATGTACACTCATTGCACAATTATGGGTCACACACAATTATTAGTGACTTTTCACTTTAATGGATAAATGCTAATTAATTGCAAGCTTTTGTTAGTCATTATCATTTTTCGTACATAAGTGGATTTGTTTTGTGTCACTATACGTATCGCACACAGGCTTATACGTCAAAATATACACAATTTCACTATTTTTTTTGTTCGGCGCAAAACCATCTGTCAAAGTGACGCTTCGATTGTGGATATCGGAATGTGAGTGTGCAACTTTCCTAAGCTGTGTAAAAGCGGGCTTTAGTGATTTTCAAGTGCGAATTGGTATCGCCATCAGAACAAAGGTATAATTTACGCTCTAAATGTAAAAATTCATGTGACTGCAGCTAATTCAAGCTTATTTTAGGCTAAATTTAAGTGACTCATTATTGTTCCAAGGAAAACTGAAAATCACACAATTATGGGTCACTTTTTGTGCAGGATAATATTGAGAGTTCTGCGTACATGGGCATAGCATACTTTTAGGCGTTTATCGGTGGTTGTGTTGGAGACTTTGTCCCAATTTTGAAAAATTGATTCCAAATCGAGAAAACACGCTTCGTTAAGAGGTTTGAGACCAGTTTTTGATTCTACTATTGTTGATCTATCGAGAATAAGTGATCATTCATTGAAAAAATAGACAAAACATTATTGTTGAGCCGATTCCTCTTGAGTGGCCCATAATAGGTAACAAATTGACCCATAATTGTTACACAGCCAATTTTGACCCATTATTGTGGTTTTCATTATTCCCCAACATTTTAGTAATTTTCACCGCCTAAAGTAAATTTTACAAGCAGATTTTCATAGAAAACAATAAAAAAGAGTTTCAGTGAAGAGAATATAAAATAAAAATAATGAAAGTGTTATTTTTGTACGAAAAACGATTCATATTATGAAATGATTGTTCCTTGAGTGACCCATAATTGTGCAATGAGTGTATGGACGACTTTTGCCTGGTGATTTTGTCTAAAAGACCCCTAATCTATTCGGCAAACTTTTAAACAAAACCACAAGGCAAAAGTCGTCCATACATCGTTTCTTGATTGCACGCTTCTGAGCTGAGAAAATAGCAAGTGAGTGTAACTCTTTGCAAGTGAGTGTTCCCATCCCTGGTTGGCCTTGTTTTTCCAAATATTTGTCATATGGGATGTTAAATGGGGGCACGGTAAAGGCTGGGTATTAAGGTGGCCCACACTTATATGAAAAACGAAAATTTCGAAAAAAATGCCAAGTCTTACCTCCTCAATCAGTTGTTTTGGACTCCCAGAAGCTACGTTCAAAATTTGAGCAAAATCGGTTGAGCCTAAGGGGGCACTCAAAACGCTTGAAATTTGTATGGGAAAACTTGGCCAAATGTATGCATAAATTTTAAGTTTTCGAATTTTGCCGCTAGGTGGCGCTGTTAGCGTTCAATAATCAAACCCTTTGGTATTATTGTAGGTGACTATGTGCCAAACAACTTTGTCGAAGACCGCAAAGTGATCCAACGTCTGTGAAAAAAGTTATACTCTAGGAAAAGTGAGGATAAACTTTATTGTTATTTTTCCAATACATAAGGAATAATATTAATAATAAAATCTCAATACTTTGCATTACTTTGCCTAGGGTATAACTTTTTTCACAGCTGTCGGATCACTTCGCGGTCTTCGACAAAGTTCTCTGGCATATAATCACCTACAATAATACCAAAGGGTTTGATTATTGAACGCTTATAGCGCCACCTAGCGGCAAAATTCGAAAACTTAAAATTTCTGCATACATTTGGCCAAGTTTTCCCATACAAACTTCAAGCGTTTTAAGCGCTCCCTTAGGCTCAACCGATTTTGCTCAAATTTTGAACGTAGCTTCTGGGAGTCAAAAACAACTGATTTACAAGGTAAGACTTGGTACTTTTCGAAATTTATGTTTTTCATATAAGTGTGGGCCACCCTACTGGGTATGCTGCGCAATTCAGATCCCATTGTGATCCACTAGCCTCTGCCCAGCAACTCCTATCCCTACCTCCACGCGGTACCGGCCGGAAACTATGAGCAACCTTAGGGAAGATCGGGTAACCAACCCCGGTGGGAGCTTTGGTCGTAGGCTGACAGGGAAAGGGGGGGAGGGGGGTTTGCTTCGGCAAACCTGAGCGTCTGTTCTCTAGGAGGAGCGGCTCACAACAGCGTCTGATCCCCATGTTAGGGGCGGCTGATCAACGTCCTCCGGAAAATAGGGGGTTGGTGTCAGGCCCTACGAGCCAGCCGTAAAAAACCATTGTAGCGGAAAATCAGCAACAGAATAATACGAACCGAGACCAACGGCAACGACCCCAACGAACAAAAAAGACTTGCGATTGGAAACTCGGTACGTGGAACTGCCGATCTCTCAACTTCATTGGGAGCACCCACATACTCGCCGATCTACTGAAGGACCGCGGGTTCGGCATCGTAGTGCTGGTGTGTTGGACAGGATCAATGGTGCGAACGTTTAGAGGTAATCATACCATCTACCAGCTTTCATCGTGATGGGTGATATGCAGAGGCGCGTGATCGGTTGGTGGCCGATCGACGAAAGAATTTGCAGGTTGAGGATCAAGGGCCGATTCTTCAACTTCAGCATAATAAACGTGCACAGCCCACACTCCGGAAGTACTGATGATGACAAGGACGCATTTTACGCGCAGCTCGAACGCGAGTATGATCGCTGACCAAGCCACAACGTCAAGATCATCATAGGAGATTTGAACGCTCAGGTAGGCCAGGAGGAGGAATTCAGACCGACGATTGGTAAGTTCAGCGCCCACCAGCAGACGAACGAAAACGGCCTACGACTCATTGATTTCGCCACCTCCAAAAATATGGCCATACGTAGCACATTTTTCCAACACAGCCTCTTTTATCGTTACACCTGGAGATCACCACAGCAGACGGAATCTCAAATCGACCACGTTCTGATTGACGGACGGCACTTCTCCGACATTATCGACGTCAGGACCTATCGTGGCGCCAACATCGACTCCGACCACTATCTGGTGATGGTCAAACTGCGCCTAAAACACTCCGTCATCAACAATGTACGGTACCGGCGACCGCCACGGTACAACCTAGAGCGACTGAAGCAATCGGATGTCGCCTCAGCATACGCGCAGAATCTCGAACCCGCATTGCCAGACGAGGGCGAGCTCGATGAGGCCCCTCTCGAGGACTGCTGGAGTACAGTGAAAGCAGCCATCAACGACGCAGCAGAGAGCACCATCGGGTACGTGGAACGGAATCGACGGAACGAATGGTTCGACGAAGAGTGCAGAACGGTTGTGGAGGAGAAGAACGCAGCGAGGGCGTTAATGCTGCAGCACGGAACTCGACAGAACGTTGAACGTTACAAACAGAAGCGGAAACAGCAGACCCGCCTCCTTCGGGAGAAAAAGCGCCGCCTGGAAGAAGCGGAGTGTGAAGAAATGGAACTGCTGTGCCGTTCCCAAGAAACAAGGAAGTTCTATCAGAAGCTCAACGCATCCCGCAACGGCTTCGTGCCTCGAGCCGAAATATGCAGGGATAAAGACGGAGGCCTCTTGCCGGACGGACGTGAGGTGATCGGAAGGTGGAAGCAGCACTTCGATCAGCACCTGAACGGCGAGGAGAACATAGGCACGGGAGCCCACGGCAACGGAGGGAACGACTACGCTAGTGCAGCGGAGGACGGAAATGAACCAACTCCCACGCTGAGGGTAGTTAAGGATGTCATTCACCAGCTCAAAAGCAACAAAGCAGCTGCTAAGGATGGTATCGCAGCTGAACTCATCAAGATGGGCCCAGAAAAGTTAGCCACCTGTCTGTATCGGCTGATAGTCAAGATCTGGGAAACCGAACAGCTATCGGAGGAGTGGAAGGAAGGGGTAATCTGCGCCATTCACAAGAAAGGTGACCATTTGGGATGTGAGAGCTTCAGGGCGATCACCATTTTGAATGCGGCCTACACAGTTCTATCCCAGATCATCTTCCGTCGCCTGTCACCTATAACAAATAAGTTCGTGGGAAGTTATCAAGCCGGCTTTATCGACGGCCTGTCGACAGCGGACCAGATCTCCACCGTACGACAAATCCTCCAGAAATGCCGTGAATACCAGGCCCGAACGCATCACTTGTTCATCGACTTCAAAGCAGCATACGACAGTATCGACCGTGCAGAGCTATGGAGAATTATGGACGGAAACGACTTTCCTGGGAAGCTGACTACACTGATTAAAGCAACGATGGACGGTGTGCAAAACTGCGTAAGGGTTTCGGGTGAACTATCCAGTTCAATTGAATCTCGCCGGGCACTGCGACAAGGTGATGGACTCTCCCCAGACAACCAGAAATCGCATAAGGATGTACACTGTATATCGTATAAAGTACTATTTTAACTCACTATCGCATATATATACGGCTAAATGACAATTTTCATCGCATATGATGTTATTTTTTGAACTTATTGCGATGTATCTGGTAAAATTATATAAGAGTGCAAATTAACTTTTATAATGTATAACTACATCGTAGTAGACGATATTCTGATGTTTTATTGCGACGAACTTAACTTATTCCCAAAAGAGTTCGAGCGGACTTGCAAAGTGTCAATTGAATTCGCATAATTGCGCACTGTGATGATTATACGACTTCATTTGATACTTATTATGTCTGTGCAACAAGCATTGGTGTACAAACTATATCGCATAAAAGTAAAAATAAACTCGTTAAAATGTGCATACATACTCGCATAAGCTAGAATCGTTAACGTTGGTATATGGCGATGTGATATGTGATAACAATGTAAGGGGTGCTGTTGGAGTGCCAAAAAGCTACAAGAAAGTTAACAGTCATAATTATGGTTACAAAATAAGTTATAAAGTCATCATTTTTGTTTAAATGACCTGATAATTTATAATGGATGGTGCAAGCAACAGAGAGGTAGTGATAACTGTGCGGGAAATCACGTTTCGTCATTTTGAGCTCTAGATAGCGTACGGAAACCAAGTGCATTCCAACACGGAGGTGAGTTAGAAGGTCATGCCATTAAATCAGTGTGATTCATAAGTAGAATTTGGTGTTCAGTGTGAAGTGTGGCTCGAAAATCTAACGGTTCTTAGTTCGATACTGAGGTGAGAAGAATTGTTTTTTTTTTGAATATTATTAAGTAGCATAAGATGATATATTACGTCGCAATAGTGCACACCGTGCATCGCATAAGATATCGCCTGAAGTCATAAAGCGTTATTCTTTTTCCTTCAATGCACGTTATAGCGCCTCCACTTTTGTACGCGTAAGGCACTTTTACTGCATCTTATGCGATGTAAGTTTACCGCATAAAACTACGTATAACATGAACATAAACTTCATTATACGTGTAAATTGGTTGTCTGGGTCATGCCTACTCTTCAACATCGCTCTGGAAGGTGTGATGCGACGAGCCGGGCTCAACAGCCGAGGAACGATTTTCACAAAATCCGGACAATTTGCGTGCTTTGTGGACGACATGCACATTATTGCCAGAACATTTGGAACGGTGGCAGAGCTGTACACCCAGAGCCGTAGCGTGCGGTTGGCCAGGTTGGCCCCCGCCAAGGGCGCCAGCCTCAGAGGGGCGCCGAAAAGACCTAAAGCTAGAGGAAAACAGGATGATGCTATTGTTTTCTTGAATGTTATCAATGCTTCACTAGTTTCAGTATCTAAGATCGGTTATTAGTTCTTTAGTTTTCCGTATTCTCTAATTTCTTTAGTTTATTGTAGTTTATTTTAAACAAGCACCATAATGTTATCTGTATTATTTGTTACTTAGGAATTTATCTATTATTTTATTAACTAGTTTAGCTTTTTTAATGAGCAATGCAAAATCAAAATGCTTTCAAAATTACAGTGATGTTTATTTCAAAAATATCCTAAATATTCTCACTGAGGAATGTCTTGCGGTTACATTTGAAGATTTCCTTCGCATTTATTGAAATTTTTCTTTTATTCCTTTGGAATTCAGGAAGTTATTTTGGAATCAATTCAGAAATTAGTAAAACGGTTCATCCTGATATTTCCCAAGGATTTTATAGACAATTTTCCACAGTTTCCTTAAGAAATTTCGGTAGTTTATTCTTTCAGGGACAAAATTTGTAAATTTTCTTCAAGGATACCTTCAGAAATTTACCTTCAGATTACTTTGAAAATTCTTCATAACTCTATTTCTTAATACTTCTATTTAACAATTTTCGTCCAGGAGTCCTTCTGGAAAACTTTCAATTAATTTCTTCTGGAGTTTCCTCCAGAAATTCTTATTAGAAACTCTTCAATAAATTTCACGAGTAATTCCACCATGGATTCCTGTACAAAATTCAGCAGAGATTCCTTGAGAAATCCCTCTAGGGATTTTACCAAAGCTTCCTTCAGCAAGTCTTTGATAGATCCCGTTCAATAGAAGAAATCTCTCATATCACTTAGAAAATCTTCCATTGATTCCTTCCGAAATTGTTCCGTGTTCACTAGAGGTTGATCCATAAATTTCTGGTAGAATTCACTAGAAAACCTTTCATGACCTCATAAATTCGTTGAGTAAATTTGGAATTTCTTCAGAAATTTCTCTAGATGTTACGCTGAAAAACCTGTAATTGAAATAATACAAAAAATTTCCAAAGGATACTTTTGAAAGCCTTCTATGGATTCATACAGAATTTCTTCATAAAACATTCTTGGTATTATTTTAGTAAACTTTCATGAGATTTCTTAAGAAACTTTTGCAGGGTTTCATTCAAAAATTCTTTAAGTATTCTTTCGGGGATTCTTCCAGTGGTTCTCCACATTTTTTTACAAGAATTCCCTCAGGCATTTCTTTACGAACTATTCCAGGAGTTCCTGCAAGAATTACTTCGTGAATTCCATTTAAAATTGTTGCTGAAATGTCTCCCGGATGTTCCTGCAGGAGTTCCTCCTGAGATTCCAACAGAAACTCATGTAGAAATTTCTTCAGGAACTCCTCCCGGTATTTATCCAATATTACAGATCTTCTAGGAAATATTTTGATCAAACTTAAAAAAACCTTCGGTAAAGTTATTGGTAAATTCTGGTAAAACTAAATGAACTAATCGCCCAAAATTGGTAAAATGGATCATTTGAAAATTCCTGAAATCCACTGAAATTCAAGTATTTTTGAAAATAAAATTTAGTTGAAAATAAAAACCCAGAAAAGAAAAAAGCTAAAAAAAGCTGGGCTAAGTGTGATTCTTGAAATGCAAAATGTGTTCGTACGTATACTAGTAGAATTCCAATTGTAATGGGGCGCAAATCTGAATGCTTGCCAAGGGCGCCATGGGACCACGCTACGGCTCTGTGTACACCCGCCTGAAACGCGAAGCAGCAAAAGTCGGACTGGTGGTGAATGCCTCAAAAACAAAGTACATGCTGGTAGGCGGAACCGAACACGACCGGATTCATCTGGGTGGTAATGTTACGATAGACGGGATACTGTCGAGGTGGTGGAGGAATTCGTCTACCTCGGATCCTTACTGACGGCTGACAACAACGTAAGCCGTGAAATTCGGAGGCGCATCATTAGTGGAAGTCAGGCCTACTACGGGCTCCAGAAGAAAATGCGATCGAAAAAGATTCATCCACGTACCAAATCCACAATGTACAAAACGCTAATAAGACCGGTGCAAAGTGGGATCATTCTGAAAAAAGACGATCAAAACCTCTAAGAGCTGTTAGATGACATTTGAGCATATAGGTGTCTTTGGAAGATATGTCCAGAAACATCTTCTCTATTTTTATGCATATTCACTGTATGGTAAAACTGTAGGGTGAACCCGAGCAAAAAATTTTTTCTTCAAAATAATTTTTTAGAGGGTAGATGTCTTCAGTAAAGTTGTAAAACAAGTAATTTCAAGTAACTTTGCTGAAGACACCATATAGCTTGGATTTCATTTTTGGGGAGTAAATATGAAAGTTTAAAAAACAACCTCAAAATCAGTTTTTTGAACTTTTCCATGATTATATCGTAAAATTTCAACGTGATATGTTCTACAAGTTTGTAGGTACTACTAGAATACACTATCTTGCTGAAGACACCAACTCTGTAAAATTGAAAATTGCTGCAGTAAACCATTTTTTTGAAATTTTTTTACTATTGAATATTTTTTGAATAGGCACTTTTTGGCAGCCGTGCTATCAAAATTTCAATGCTTTATCATGTCCAGAATAGATCAAAAGTGACTTAACAATCGGGTCTGATAAAGCACTTTGATTTCTGATGCTATTTTAATAGTCATTTTTCAAAAAAAATATTCACAAATTTCATACAAATCATTTAATACAAACTGAAAACTCACGAAAACTTTTCGACATTAATATTTGTTAATCAAAATAGTATTTTTGTTGAAATAGTCTACATTTCTAACACTGTGGTTGACTTTACATTGAATATCCGACAAAAAATACAGTAGTTTTTCGATTTTGTCACGGTTCTATTTAATCACGCTCCATTATATCACTCTCGATTCTAGCACGATATTTTTTTCGATTTTATCACGCTATGATAATTGATAGAAATATTTCCAAATACATATTCCAAACTAGATAGGACATATGAATTGTCATAAGTATGCTACTTTTGCACATTAGTAGGGTTCGCGCACCAGTTTTGGTTAATTCAAGGGAAACCATTACTAAAAGAATGACTAATTATCCAATTAAAACTACCAATTCCAATATGAAAGGTTTCAATCTGTATTATGGCCAAAACTGATGCTGCTACCCTAAATGGTTCCAGTGACAAAGGTGATAAGGAATTACAGACCGGGTACTGAACTTGATTATCTAGAATTGCATTCAAAAACATCCCAAATATTTACAAAACTAACAAAAAGCTGTATAAAACTGCAATTTTAACTCATTTCAATCAAAGTTGGTTTGACAAAATGTGAAAATTCAAGCTTTAAATGGAATTCCGTTCGAAACTTTATATAAGTTTAAGAAAATTCCTAGCATAAGAAAATCCAAAGATGTTCGTCACAATAGACCGTTAGAATCACTTAAACGGCTACCGTGAAAATACCGATAGCACGTATGTCATAACTTTAATAATACTCGAGATTGAAAATGCTACTCATTGCTTGCTCACTCGAGGAAACTATTGAGTGCCATTTCAGACTTCATGCGTTTCACTTCATGTGGCTCCATTTCGTCTTCACTAGTTAGTTGAGGCGTTGAGGAGATATCTTCCCACTGCTCTACACTCTCTCTCTTCTTGGCGTTACGTCCTCATTGGGACAAAGCCTGCTTCTCAGCTTAGTGTTCTATGAGCACTTCCACAGTTATTGACTGAGAGCTTCCTCTGCCAATGACCATTTTGCATGTGTATATCGTGTGGCAGGCACGAAGATACTCTATGCCCAAGGAAGTCAAGGAAATTTCCTTTACGAAAAGATCCTGGACCGACCGGGAATCGAACCCGTCACCCTCAGCATGGTCATGCTGAATACCCGTGCGTTTACCGCCTCGGCTATATGGGCCCTTCCACTGCTCTACAATTCAGCATAAATACAGTCTAGGATGACTACTTCATGATCTTCATTAACGGCTGCCTAATTTTTTTTTTTCAAAATACTGCCTGAAATTTTTAATTTCCATTGCGTGGTTTGATGTTTCGTTCGTTTTTCATTTGCTTTTTTGTATTTAGGTGTATTTTGAGTAATATAAACACTCGCAAAAAATATGTTTCAATTTTATCACGCTCCAGTATATCACGCGATAATTTTTTTCATTCGTGATATAATCGAAAAAGTACTGTATCGCTTTTTAAATTTTTAGATAAGTTAAAAACTCACTATTGAATATTTTTTGAGTAGGCACTTTTTGGCAGCCGTGCTGTCAAAATTTCTATGGTTCATTATGTCCAGAATAGACCAAAATACAACTCATACAACCTTTCGATATTATTTTTAGCTCATCCAAATAGTAATTCTGAATTTTGAAAGAGGGAAAAGCCTCTTTGAGTGATTTCCTCATCTACGAAATCTTTCTCAAAAAGGCACAAAACCTTTTTATCTTTTCAAAAAATCGTTATAATATAAACTTAAAACTAAAGGCTCCTCCGGAAAAGTATCCATAATCGAGCCGTGATCTTGATGCGGATTTGTCAAGGAATTTTGAAAATCATGGACAGGAATCGACCTAACGAACGCAGTTCTTGAAAACTGGAAAAAAAATTTAAAGAGTATCAAACAGCATAACCAATTTCAATAAAATATCTGTGAAGAATTTTCATCATGACGTAAGATTTACAACCGAGAATATCTCTAACAGATACTGGCTATTTCAATGTGATGTAGCAATGTTTCACTCGTTTTATTTTATTTATTTTTTTTTTTTCTATTTTCAACACAAAACTTGTAGAGGCATTCATTATATTTTCGCCTTTTTAGTTTTTTAACCGAAGTTATAATGTTAACATAGCAAATGAAAAAAAAAAATGTTATCATTGTTTTAGTTGATTGATTAATGTATGTATTTTAACATAAACAAATGCATTGCGAATTACAATAAAAAAATAGATAAAAAACACAGTTTTTAATTGGTGTTAAAAACTCATCTAAAAATTTAAAGAGCGATATTTTTTGTCGTATAATCAATGTAAAGTCAACCACAGTGTTGGAAATGTAGACTTTTTCAACAAGAATACTATTTGGATTAACAAATATTAATGTCGAAAAATTTTCGTGAGTATGTATGTGAGTGATTTGTATGAAATTTGTGAATATTTTCTTTGGAAAATGATGACTATTAAAATTGCATCAGAAATCAAAGTGCCTTATCAGACCCGATTGTTAAGTCACTTTTGGTCTATTCTGGACATGATAAAGCATTAAAATTTTGATAGCACGGCTGCCAAAAAGTGCCTATTCAAAAAATATTCAATAGTGAAAATAGTGAAAAAATTTCAAAAAAATTGGTTTGCTGGAGCAATTTTCAATTTTACAGAGTTGGTGTCTTCGGCAAGATAGTGTATTCCAGTAGTACCTACAAACTTGTAGAACATATCACGTTGACATTTTACGATATAATCATGGAAAAGTTCAAAAAACTTATTTTGAGGTTGTTTTTTAAACTTTCATATTTTCTCCCAAAAAATGAAGTCCAAACTATATGGTGTCTTCAGCAAAGATACTAGAAATTACTTGTTCTACAACTTTGCTGAAGACATCTACCCTCTAAAAAATTATTTTAAAAAAATATTTTTTGCTCGGGTTCACCCTACAGTTTTACCATACAGTGAATATGCACAAAAATAGAGACGATATTTCTGAACACATCTTCCAAAGACACCTATATGCTAAAACGTCATCTAACGGCTCTTAGAGGTTTTGATCGTCTTTTTTCAGAATGATCCCACTGTGCGGTGGTTCTCTACGGGCACGAGACATGGATCATGCTCGAGGAGGACCTGCAAACACTCGAAGCTTTCGAGTGACGCGTGCTAAGGACGATCTTCGGCGGTGTGCAGGAGAACGGTGTGTGGCGGAGAAGGATGAACCACGAGTTCGCTGCACTTTACGGCGAACCCAGCATCCAGAAGGTGGCCAAAGCCGGGAGGATACGGTGGGCAGGGCATGTTGCAAGAATGCCGGACAACAACTCTGCAAAGCTGGTGTTTGCAACTGAAGTCGTGGATTGCAGAGAGCACGATGGGCGGGCCAGGTGGAGCGTGACCTGGGGAGCATTGGACGCGACCGAGGATGGAGAGAGGCAGCCACAAACCGAGTATTGTGGCGTATTATTGTTGATTATGTCTTGTCTTAATGATGTTGAACAAATAAATGTATGTATGTAATGTATGTACGGAGGAACTAATGAAGAATGTTCTTATTCTTACCAGCTACTTTGTTGGTTTTGAGCTGCGAATGTCCGCGCTTTTGTTAGCTTATGGATACTAGGTTCCCTAAAGTTGCAACAATTTGAGCAAATTATATATACATGTTATGAGTCGTCTGCCCATCACAATGAACTCCACGGTTTCTAGTTTATCACTCTCAATCACTAATTAGGTGAATTAATGAGCACTCCCACGCTGCTCATTGTCTGCCAATCTGCTGGTTGTTATAAATTTTATGCAAACTCATTATGCCGCCCATCCATTCGATTGGAAAAAAATAACTATCACTCTGTGATTGGCAAATAGCTTCCCCCGCAATCGAAACAACAGGGCCACCCTCAGCAGACAATCAAGCACGTGAAAAATTAATCACTTCAATTATGAGCGTTTAATTTCCACCAGATCACTGACTCTGCTATTTGTGGAGATATAGATAGGTCCCTAGCCACTATCTCCCATTGTCCAGCCCAGCCATCCTTCCGATAGTTCGGGGAAACTTCCAATGTGTATTCATTGTCATTTCCGGGCCCACGCAATCCACACTCGTCCACCCACCCACCCACACAAATCGAGTGCAATCAGTTGGAAACAAGGACGACGACGCCTCTGCTCCTGCTCCGACGGTCCGACGATTGGTGGTGGTGGTTCCATTATAGAACGCAATGCCCGGCCACCCGTGCACAAACCTACACACACACTCACTCTCTCAAATGTGGCGTGTGGCATCCGAAATATTTCACGAGTTTTTGCGACTGGGAGCTGAGATTGGGGACGATAATTTACTCGGTCGTGGAATCCTTTCCCGCGCGCTGTTCAAGGATGGATTGTGAGTCGCGAAAATATTAGAATGGGTATGTGCGAAAAGCGTATGGTATTTTATTATCGAAGTTGTGGCCTGTCCTTAAGCTACGTAGATTTTGAAGGGAGGAGAGGGGGGTCTGGCGGAAGTCTACAGTCAAATTTCGATAACTTTGTATGTAAAAAAATACGAGGAGGAGAGATCTGAGATGACCAAAAATAAGTCTACGTGATTTATGAAAAGCCCCTAATATGTTTTCTCAATATTTCTTCCAATATCAAAAGAAGTTCTTAGTAAGGGAGTTAAGGTGAGAGCTCTTACCTTTAAAGTGTAAAAACCAGGTTGAGATAACGGACGCGGAAGAACCAGTCACGACACTGACTGCGACAACAGTCGAGGTTCCGATGAAAACCGCGGCCGCCCGGTATCGGAGAGGTCTGTTAGGGATGCAGGTGGTTAGGATTCGGCTACCTGTGGTAGACGCTAAGGCGTTCATGCGAATTGGAATTCTCAAGGTGGACTGCGTCCTCGAAGTACAACATCAGCAAGGACCTTAAGCAGCCCCTACTGAGACTTCAAAAGTCAATGATGGCAGCCAAGTAAGGCCATGAGAGACCCATAGAAACTGCGGCAGCGGCAGAACCCGCGGAGTCAAAGTTTTCGAGGTCTTCCAGGAGGCCTTCACCTTCGCGAGTAGTCCAAGGAATGCGACAAATGCGATTGCTTTTGACAAGCTTTCACAGAAGCATGTGAGGCAGCTGTCAGGAGAGAAGCTATCAGGCGGCGCCCGCAAGGGTACATAGTTATCAATCCCAAAAGCTGGCAAAAATGTCGTTAAGTCGTCCTGGAAACCTGGGAAGGGTGAGCCTGAAAAGGCCGGCACAAAAGGGCGGGTCAGAAAGAGGACACCCCTTGAACCAAAGTAGAGCGGAAAAAGAAGAAGAAACCACAGGAGATGCAGGAGCGAAGGGACACCAGGCCAAGTAAACGTAGGAGGGCAGGTACCAAGAGTGAGAAGGGTGACGCGCTCGTCATCAAGACTGGACAGTAAAAGCACTCTAAAGCTTTAAGACAATGAGGAGCGACGCCAATCTCTTGCATTGGGGAGCCAACATGCGCAGTAATAGACGTACTCGTTCGGGTGAAATGATCCTCGAGCCCAAGCGCTATAAGGAACGCAAGGGCGCCGTCTACAAATGTCTGGCGGATGAGGTCCTTGGTGAGGGCGTTGAGGTGAAGGCAAGGATGAGGGCTCTTACAGCAGAGGCGACTCTGAAGGTAAACAACCTAGACGAGATCTCTGACGCAGAAGAGTTCTTCACGGTACTGCGGCAATAGTGCGAGATGCAGGTAGTCACCACAGCCGTTCAACTATAGAAGGGCCCGGCAGGGAAACAGCTAAACCTGAACCACTGTAACGTATATAGCTCAGCAAATGCTTTGTCTGGCAGTTTTTGAGTGGGGGACGGATATCGCTGTCATACTTTTACTACTACTTATGGGGGCCTCGTAGTCTCCAAAGTGAACAGGGTCTTCTTCAGTAGCTGCTATGCGCCTCTGCGGTGGTTGATCGACCAGATGCTGCACTGTATGACGACCGTGCCTAACAAGGCGAAGGCCGGTGGTAATGGCGGGTGACTTCAATGCCTGGGCCGTGGAATGGGGAAGCCGTTTTATGAAGCAGCGTGTTCAGATCCGCAGACACTGGTCATACTAGATGTCGACCTGGCTAATGTCGGTGTCGAGCCTTAAGTCGGAGCGGTACGGAGCTGATTATTGACGTTACTTTTTGTAGCCCTAGCCTAACAAGTAGTTCGAACTGGAGAGTAGACGATAAGTACACTCACAGCGATCATCAGGCGGTTCGACTACAACAACAGGCAGCGGGTAGAGGAAGAGGCGAATAGGCAAAGGCCAAAGCCCTCGTTGGTGTAAGACATCATACTTCAACGACGAAATATTTAGCAGTGAATCGCGCATGTGCGATGCGACAATGCCTAGACAAGTCCACCTCTTCCCAGAGTACCAAAGGCGGGGAAACCACTCAGAGATCCACCGGCATATAAACCAATATACTTGATCGTCACTGTTGTGATTGACTAACATTAAATGTATTTGGCAACACTGTAACCGATATAGAGATTATTAAAGTAACGTTCTCCTGTACACGCGTGTTTGATTTGCAATCGTAACGTTTGGCGACGAAGTTGGGTTTTCGATTAAATTCGTGGAGAACAGGATTAAATTCGATCAAAAACGAGTGTTTCGATTCCGGTGCTGTGATGTTCCGATCAAGATTCCGATAGGAAAAGTGAATTTCGAGGGATCCGGAAAAGTCGATGTGAGGAGCACCGGTCAAATAGTGAATAACCTCCAAATTTCGGCCGAGCTGCAGCCGCTGTTGAGTGTATGCGTGCAGGGCGAAGAAAGACGTTAAAGTGAACACGCAAAAGTTGCGAAAAAGAAACAAAACAGAAAATGGAAAACAAACCGTCGCACAGTGGGAAAAAATAGGTATAAAACGCGAATAAATTCAATATCTCTGCTCGGAGTGGATAGATTCGAATGAATTTTTGACACAAACTGCAAAAATCTCTACAGTTTCAGATAAAAAGGGTACCATTCGCCGCACGATGCTGGAAATCAGTGTATTGAGCTCGTTTTACCCCGCGCTCTCTTTTCCACACCTTTTTGAGAAAATCCTCATCTATTCCCGACTAGCGTGCAAAATAAATGACTTATTTAACTCGTATTTGTGTAGAAACTTCCATTGTATCGAAAATTTGACATAAGATTGCTCCTTCTCTTGTCCATTGAATTCCACTTCGGGTGGAGATGAATGTGAAAATTTAAAGAAATAGGGGATATCGGGGTTATTTGAAGATATTTCAATTTTTAAGGCCGTGCGGTGAGCCAAACCAGCTCCATTCGATACTACGGAAGTTTTAACACAAACTCGAATCAAACAAATCATTTATTTTGCACTTCAGGATTTTTCCAAAAAGGTGAAAAAGAGAGAATGGGGTAAAACGGGCCCGATACACTGGTTTCCAGCATCGTGCGGTGAATGACCCCCTCCTTATCCGAAACTGTAGAGTTTTTCGCAGTTTGTGTCAAAATTTCATTCACTCCGAGCAGAGATATTGAATTTATTCGCGTTTTATACCTATTTTTTCCCATTGTGCGTCGTTATCACAGTTCGATGTTTCGGATTCGTCATCGATCGGTACTCGCTGGACAAAGTGGAAGCGGTCATTGGAGCTATTCCTGGATGTAAACTACATCGCTCTTGCCTCTCGGAAAAAGTCCTATTTGTTGCATTTCGCGGGATCTGATGTCCAGGACATTTTCTACGAGATTGAAGGCCACAACGCAGCACCTCCTGCCGGTTCTGATGTGTACAAAGAAACCATTCGACTGTTGGATGTCTACTTCGCACCTAGGCGAGTATTCCGTATGACAGGTACGTGTTCAGAAGCATGAAGCAAGAAGACGAGTCGGTGGAACAATTTGTCGGACGATTACGAGAGCAGGGACGACTTTGATCGGATGAGCTCTTGACATGAGAATCACGGAACAAGTGTTCGATAATTGCCGGTCTGACGAACTATGTGAAATAATCTTGAAGAAGAAGCTGTTGACGGTACCTGCAATTGTGGAAGAAGCTCGTATCCTGGAAATCGTGAAGCGTAATAAGGAAGAAATGAAGAAGCTGTCCACCCCCTTGGATAAACCGCAAGCATATCAGGTGAAGCGTGAAAGAAAAAAAGAGGTGTGTTTCCGGTGTGGCAATTCCGGACATTTTGCCAATGATAGGGGATGTCCGGCCAAGAACAGGATTTGCGACAAGTGTAACCTTATTGGACATTTCCGAAAAATGTGTAAAACAAAACTAGATGGCAAACAGATTGCTGCAAAGAAGAAGAAGAAGAACCGAGTGCTGCAAGTTCGTGAATCCGACGACGATGATGACCTTACGAACGGCAGCGCGGACGAGCCGGTGGAAAGCGACAGCGATAGCGACGTGCAGCAGATATGTGCCACAGGCACCGAACACGACAATGTGACTTGTTACATTGGTGGCGTTAAGCTGGAACTGGATAGTTGATTCTGGGGCCCATGTGAATGTCGTCAGTCGTGGAACATGGCGTATCCTAAAGCACCAAGGATGTAAAATCAGTTTCAGTTCAGAAAGTCGGAAGTTTCTTCGTGTCTACGGTAACGGCAAACTCAAAATACACAAGGTCATCAGAGAACGGGGCAAACCTTCCCTGCAAGCAAACTTCGATGGACCTGGGCATCCTGAAAATTGAAGGAGAGGTTTTCAACGTTGCGAAGAAGGAAGAACCTCCCATCGGTAAAGTGAAGGGTTTGCAAGTAGACGTGGAAATTGACGAAAAAGTGGTTCCAGTTCAACAACCAGCTCGACGCCTGCCAATACCATTGGAGGAGCTTGTGGAGAGCAAATTGCAGGACCTACTCAAGCAGGATATCATCGAGCCAGCACCGTTGAGAATCACCTGGGCTTCCCCTCTGGTGGTGACTCCGAAGGATGGCGGCAGGAGTGTCCGTTTATGCGTGGACATGAGTAAAGGCTTTCCGCCAGATCGAACTCGCGCCGTCCTCCAGGGAAATTACTACGTTCGTCACGCCAAATGCTTATTACCGCTACAAACGACTCATGTTCGGCATGAACTGTGCGGCGGAAATCTTTCAACGGGAAATCGAGCGGATTTTGAAAGGATTGAAAGGCATCAAGGTGTTTGTCGATGACATCTTGGTGTTTGCGAAAACACAAGAGGAGCATGATCGGAGGGTGCAGGCAGTACTGCGTCGACTCAAGGAATATGAAATTACGGTCAACATGGACAAAAGTGAGATAGGAAAGAAGGCAGTTGATTTCATGGGCCACACGCTGTCTGCCAAGGGAATTTCACCGATGAACAATAAAGTCAGTGCGATCCAGACGTTCCGCAGACCATCAAATGTAACCGAAATGCGTAGCTTTCTTGGGTTGGTCAACTATGTCGGTAAGTTCATTCCCAATCTTTCAAGCCTATCTGCACCGTTGCGACAGATGACAGTAAAAGGTGCACCGTTCTGCTGGACCAGAGAGGAAAAACGCTCGTTTGAGGCAATCAAATCTGCTTTAGTCGAACCTGAACATCTGGGCTTCTTCAGTCCGAAGAACCCGACTACTTTGATCACCGATGCAAGCGACAACGGACTTGGGGCTGTATTGCTTCAGCACCAGCAAGGAAAAACGCAGGTCATCAGCTATAACAGCAAAAGTTTGACAAAAGCAGAAAAGAAGTATTCAACGCTGGACAAGGAGGCTCTAGCGATCGCCTGGGCTACCGATTTAGGATTTAGGATTTAGATTTAGGATGTACCTGACAGGACTGCATTTCACCATAATGACTGACCACAAGCCACTGGTTAACATCTTTAGCCTAACATCCACACCGAACCAACGACAAGAACGATGGGTTCTAAAGATGCAAGCGTATCGTTACAAGATAGAGTACGTTCCCGGCAGGCCGATCCTTTATCACGGCTTTCCGAAGTCCTCGATAAGAAATCCTTTGACAGGAGCTCTGAAGCGGATCTTTGCGCAGTTGTAGAAGTTAACAAGCCAGCTGCCATTACGATGAGTGAAATAATCCAACGTTCGCAAGAAGATGAAGAGCTGCAAGGTGTTAAAACTGCATTGCACAACGGAGAATGGGAAGGAGTGATCAAGAAGTACGCACCGATCAAAAGTGAGTTGTGCTTCGCCAACGAAATCCTTCTGAGAAAGAACAGAATCGTTGTCCCACAAGATCTTCGCGAAGTCATCCTAACCCTGGCCCACATCGGTCACCCCGGGCGTGAAAAAATGAAAGAAGATTGAGGGTGGCAGTCTGGTGGCCAGGTATCGACGCCGCTGTGGAGAAAGTCTGCAAGGAATGTTTCAGCTGTCAACTCGTAGCTCCATTCGAAAAACCAGAGCCGTTACGTATCAGGGATCTACCGAGTGCACCGTGGATCCATCTTGCGGGTGACTTTCTCGGTCCGCTGCCAGATGGTACGTATCTCTTCATGCTGATCGATTTGTACAGTCGATATGTACTTGCGGAGCCGATGAAGTATACGACATCGAAGGAAGTCATCAGGTTTCTGAACGAATCGTTCACTCGAATGGGTTTGCCGTATATCTTGACTTTTGACAATGCGAGAAATTCTCTAGTCAAGAACTGAAGGACTACTGTGTGGATAGAGGGATAAAGCTAACTCACACTACACCGTACTACCCGAGCGCAAACGGAGAAATCGAGCGCCAAAACCGCTCCGTTCTGAAAGTATTGAAGATCAGCAAACAACAAGGAACCATCTGGAAGGAAGCCTTTCAGGATTACCTGTATATGTACTCCGTAACTCCACACTCGGTAACGGGTGTTTCCCTGGCACAACTGATGTTCGGACGTCGATTCCGAGATCTGATCCCACATATGCAAATGGAGTTGTGTGACGACGAAGAATTGCGCGATCGTGACAGAATTGTGAAACACAATGCCAAGGAATGCCGAGATAGGAGGGTTGGAGCAAAGGAATCGCAAATCGAAGTTGGAGATGAAGTTTTGCTCAAGAACATGACTCCGCAGAACAAGCTAAAGTGATTCACTGAAACGGAAACAGTCTTACACTGGAAACAGAAAACGGACAAGTCTATAAACGGAATACATCTCACGTCAAACCACTTGTGAGACCAGCCCACAGTGGAGCACCTAGTACATCAAAACTGATCAAAATTATTTTGACGCATTTTCGCAACCCAAATGCAACCCAAATTAGTAATGAAACGTATTTCATAGTTTTCGTATTTTTTTTTATTTCGTCATTAGGGTGACCAATTTTATGATTGTAAAAGTCAAGATTTTTCGAAACTAATTTTTTTCAAAATATCACAACTTTTGAACCAGTTGACCGATTCTAAACTTCTTTTTTTAGCTTGAAAGCTGTTGAATTCTAGTTTTCAGCAAAAATACGTTCAGAGGGCCAAATAGTGTTTTAAGGCAAATAATATCATATAATAATATAATTATCATGATTTTTTCAAAGTGTTGCAACTTTTGAAATCGGAAACATCCGGCAGGTTTTCTTTCTGCATTTGATAGAGGAACAATAGTTTTATCATACACTAAAAGCAGATTTTCCGGAAACAGCCGGAAAATCAACTTATTTCATTTTGAATGTACGGTAAAGGATTCCATCAAAATTTTTTTTTCAATATTTTCATATATTATATGTAAATTCAACGCCAATTTGTTTGGGTTTCAAAATAACAGAATAACAACATTAACCTTCTTTAACAAACTGCATCATTGAATTGATTGACTATCAATTTCATTTACTTTGTACGGTCAAAACTAGCACGCGCTGTGAGTCATATCAAAGAAAACGGCTAAACTTCAGCTTCACTTATCCTCTTCTGATAAGCGTAAACAAAACATTTGGACACTGCTTAGCTGTCAAACGATTACACGATAACTACACTTAGCAAAAACACAACGGAAAACCCAATTGCTCATTTTGAGTTTTTCCACTTATGATCAGGTTTTGATGTGATTTACTCCAATGTGCAGCCGAAGGAAAGCAACAACGGTTGGCGGAAAAGAGTGATGACAATGAGGTTGTAGAACCTGTCGAAGATCCGGTTTCATCCCAGGTATCGGATACCCTGCAGCGACCTCGAAGAGAAGTGAGACGCCCAAAACATCTGGATGATTTCGTCTGTAGTTGATTGATTCCATCTTTTAAAATGTTTCTAACTTCGTTATAGAAAGAGAGATATGTTGTGATTGACTAACATTAAATGTATTTGGCAACACTGTAACCGATATAGAGATTATTAAAGTAACGTTCTCCTGTACACGCGTGTTTGATTTGCAATCGTAACAGTCACGCCGGGGATGGTGCTCGAAAAGATCATCCTCAACAGAATGTTGAGGCACACCGAGGATGTAGATCGTACCTCGATTAACCAGTTCGGCTTCTGGAGATCGACTTTAGACGTTATCTTGGCGATTACAAAGACCGCCGAGCAAACGCTGTAGCGTAAGAGAAGGGAGATTCGGTAATGTTGTAAGGAACGCGTTCAATAGCGCCAGTTTGACGGCTTATTTCCGATGCACTCCTGCGTCTGGGAATATCCGGGAGCCAGTACAAGATTCTCGGAAGTTACTTCCAGAATCTAATTCTAGTATACGATACATGGGTCGGAAGTGCTCAGGAGTTCTGAAAGGCTCCATCCTGGAAACGGTGGTATGGAATCTCATGTATGATGACGTGTTTGGGTTAATGTTCCCGGTGGACGTAGCTTTTGTGGAGGAGTAAATGAGCTCCAGGAATTGGCTCATCACAAAACTGTGATAGTGTCAGCACCGCTCAAACGTCAAATTTTCGGTGAGAGTGAGCAGGCCAGCATAAATTCGTGTAGTGGTCCATACTTCCACAACGAAGTATTTAGGGAAGCGCTCCGTCCTTGATCATGAGTGATTCTCACGTGAATAAATGATGCAAATCAATTTTAGTATCAAATTGCTAAGAATACAACTGATTGGCGCAGTAACCCAAAGAACTTGATTGAATGCCTGAACAAGAATGTAATACCGAATATTTACAATCGTTCTTCTATTTCTACCTGACTAGCTCCATAGTTTCATATAAAAAAAATCACGATCGCAAAACAAACGAGCTACCATTCCGGAAGTCTTCAATTATTTCACATGATTACAACACACATTTCATGACGGCCATAAAACACATCACCGTTCCAAATCCCCAGCTTTCGACGCTCTCTGCGAGTAGATTGATAAAAACCTGCCTCCACGCCCCCTCACATAACCTCCAAATCTACATCCATCCATCCAAGAGCACCTCTATTAACCTTTTCTACTAGGAATCCCAATCCGTTGGGCTTTCGGCACATTTTCACACTCCCACCCACAGAAGTCAGCCAGAAAGAAGCGAACAATTCACCACGCGGTGGAGGCTGGCACCACCACCCGATGGTATTCCTAAATCTTCCGTGCGGCCTTGCTTGATAAATAAGCCCATCACTGGCAGTTGTTGCCGACTGACTGGTGTGTAACTACGCCGCTGCCACCGACTTCGTCAGTTCTTTAGCCATTTGGGACCGGGCGACCGACGGTCCGGGTAGTTTATTTTCATTCTTTCCAACCTCGAACTCTCCTCGTCGAGTCTGCGAGGATGCGAGGAGGTTGTGCGAGTGGCAAATTACTTTTTCCCCGCATCACAGCGCCCATTTCCTTCCGGATATGGATGTTGGAGTTTTTTGCGTGTCCCGCACGACACGACAAGTCTTTGGGAAGATGCGAGCGAGTCAGTGTTGGGATTGCCCGCAGTGATGAATGCCTACATAGAGACTGACCGGATGGCACCATGACAGGGTGGCTGACGTGAACAAATCCTGTAATTATCTAGTTCTTTCTGGGGATGGAAATGCTTATTTGAACTTGGGAACAACTTGTTCCCTATCATAGATAGATAGCTAATATGTCTTGAAAAGGAAGCATTATAGAGTGGCATGACCCGGGCAATGACTTGGACCAAATTGATAACGTATTTTGTTGTTGCGATATTGCAAATGATGATAACTTAAGATATTTTGTTCGTTGGTTAAAACATCCAAAACGAGGGCAGAGAAATGTACCTGAGCTAGCAAGTTGAAAACAATTGCTGCTTTCAATGATACCAAATCAAAGGCCTCCACAAAGTGATCTTTACCCGTATAACGGAAAAGATTGACGCATCTCTCAGTAAATGATTTGATGCTGCATTTCTCCTTACACAGAACAGTTAGATACTTCGCAACCCCTAGAGTTGGCTCGGAACAATACAATTTTGTTTGACGACATGATTCCAAATTATTCCCGTATTGTTTGTTTGTGCTGAGTGGCAGTCCAGGAATCGATTTGAAGCTTTACCCAACACTTCGATACCGGAATAGCTGGCTCAGGGCCAATGAAGTCATGTGATGCTCCAGTGCGAGTTAACTCATCAGCCAATTCATTTCCAGCGATTCAATCCAGCGATAGAAGAATGGCCAGGTACTCATACAAGGTGAACAGCGTTTGGTGAGTTCAGCTTCTCTACCTATTTGAGTTCGACAAGCGATAAACTACGCGTAGTAAGAGCAAACATACGATGGTTGCTTGCCGCGTGACGTGAAAATCGTTGGCGGCGACATTGCGCCTTCAAGTGGGAAGGGTAGGTTAGGAATTAATTTTAATTGATTGGATTGACCGGTAATCGAGCAAAACAGCCTGCACGCCGTATCGAATGATAACGGCCAACGATGCGTAAATTTTGCAGCCTCCCGTAGTATGGTAGGACGAAGCACTTTTTTCCCCTGCAAAGATATCCACAAAGCCACATGGAGATCACCTAAAGGGTGATACACAAATTATGTCACGCGAAAATCGACCTTTTTCAACTCCCCTTCCCTCTAATCCCCCCCCCCCTTCCATCTCCCCTAAAAACGTGACGTAATTTGTGTACGGCCCCTAACCATCAAACAGAAAATTAAATCGGCTAAGTTCTAATCGACGGTAAATTCTTCTCGGATATAACCAATGTCATGTACGCACATGCCGAGGTGCGAATATAGATTCGAATCACTACATAGCCGCTCAAAACTTTCGGTGGTTATAACCACGCGTCAAAGTCGAACGCCGCGGCTTAACATCGAGCGGCTGCGGAACGTAGAAGTGGCTCAAGACTACGCGCAGCAGTCAGCAGTGGCGCTACCAACGGAAGAGCAGTTAGACGCAAACACTTGAAAATGGCTAGGTGGGAGCCTAGCATTATTTCCTAAGCGAACCATATATACACATCAGTGTGGGTTACGTACTACCGTCTACCCCCGTTGGTTTGACCTCATCCAGTCTGAACACTTTTTAATTTGACCCCCTCTAATCTGCACATCGTTTAAACTAAAAATGGTTCAAGCGTCATTCTGCTCATGGAACGGGGTGAAACGGAATCAAAACAAAACAGCAAAAAGGGTTACCATCAGTGTGTTGTTCGATGCCCACAGGGTTACTAGAAGTTCAAATTAAAAAATGAACCCCGTTGGTTTGCATGAGGTGTCGTTCAAACCAACGGGGGTAGACGGTACCTTTGGCACCGGGGTGACCGAGCATCGCAACATACGATTTGCTCAAGCGGAGTAAGCCTAGGCTTGGCGGAGGACCTGCAGTGGGCTCTGCTGGTCCTCTTCCGAAATTCCACACATCCGGAGGCAAACTCTGTACAACCGACATGACACCGCTTCCAAAGTGTCACAGCCCCGTTAGGAGTGCCTCGGGCACATCAGGAACGATGCCAGTAAGTTCCTGATTATGGTATACTGGTCATGCTTAGTAATTGGTTCTGAGATTGTACACGCTTAGGTAACTACGCACAAGTGAGCTGATGGTGACGCCATTCTATCGTCTTAGTAAGGTCGGGGGCTAATGTCGACGCTGTCTTCTGCCCCATAAAACCGTGGCATGGCCTTAGAGTACGTTCCCGATCTGTGCCCAGCTTAGGCAACTAACTGGGCGGAAGTAGGTTCAGTTGAAGTATCCTGATTAGCGCTGATCGGGCTCTGAGCTCAGTCCCCATAAGGGCCTGGGCCAACCCTCGGGTGGCCTCCCTGCTTGCATAGATAACCACCAGGATTCTTGGCGACTACTTTATTTACAGCAAGGGATAGCGGCTCTAAGGGGAGCCTAACAGCCATGAGTATCATAACTAAAACTAAAACAGTCAGTGGTCGAGTGCGATGTTACGAGCAGGGAAGAACTGAACCCGTTCGCACGGGGTGGCTTGGCGAGATCGCCACCACGAGGGGCTGGTGCGGTGCATCCACCAGCGACCCAAAAGCGGGTAGTTCGACGAGCGTAAGCGCAAGCGGAGTAAGCGCAAAATGCGGTACGGTGCCAACTGAGGAACCACAGCTGACTGGTGCAGACCTCACGCGGGCGCTGAACCACAACAGAAGTGGACTAGGTACCACAGATGTTGGTAGTGGCCGAACAGCTGGATGAGCTGATCGGTGTAACGGGTCCCACCCCACTCACTTTCAAATTTGCAACCGAACGCGTTTACTTAAAGATATATCATCATCTCATTAATTCACCAACACTTCTCCTCTTAAAATTACACCACTTTATTTTCCGATTAAACAGAACTTATTCTAATCTATGTAATACACTAACTTAACAAAAAATAACAACTTCCAATAAACTGACTGATTCTCTAATTCACTGAACTAAACCACTGACTAACTGCCTAAACTGAACTACTCCTTCCCAAGTTGAAAATGGGAAAAAATCCTAAGGAAACTGAACTCAACTACTTTTTTTTCCAAGTTAAAATGGATAACAAGAGTAGTCGATAAGCCAAAAATGGCGTCGAGCTCAAGCTCCAAGATTAACAATGGAACAACACTAAACAAAACACAAAACTGACCTCGATCCTTGGATCTGCTACCCCTTATATAAGGGTCCTCTCCCTAACCATCAACTCTTATTCTCCTGATCATAAGTATGATCCGATCAAAATTCTCCAGGACTCTCCCCGATACCAGAGGGAAATTTATTTCCAAATGCCCCATGCATAATTGATTATTAATTACGCTCTTTTCTAATCTTTGCATCTCCCACATCCGTGAGAGCAATTCTAAACTCTTCCCTACACGGATGATCGATTTTCCCTATGCCTCCCATTTCGCCATCTCACATCCGCGAGATCCATTGAGTATTCAGAACGGATGGTCAATTTTTCTCTATGCCTATCTCACCTCTGAGATTCGCTCATCACTCTCCCCAAAACAAAAGGCTAATTTGCCCATGCATCATTGCATCCCTCATCCACATTCTCACTCAGTGAGATCGTATCGGGATCAAAAAATAGTTTTCCCAATCCAACTCTCACAATTCTGAGGTGAGCGAGAGCATCCGCGAATTAATTCTCAGAGTTTCTTCCCTTGGTGGCTGATTCATCAAGGGCCACACCAATCATCATCATCCCCGAACATGATTTTTCACGAACGCACCGGGCGATCATAAATTTATGGTGTTTATCTTTCGTCGTCACCCGTACCGGTTTTACGATCGTCACCCATGCATTAGAATTTTCACTCCCTCTACGCATGGAAGTGTGGATGGTCGACCCATCATAATTTTACGATCCATTTATGATCGTCGCCTAAACCAGTAGACGGTTTTTTTTCTTTATTTCTTTGATTACCTCTTTCGTTCGAGGGATGTTATGCATTGCCAAGTTTTCTCATTGCGAAAACAATCAAACCATTCTTCTTGTATGAAAATAAGCACGATCGCTCAACCCGTTTTACGATCATCCCTTCATTTCCATATCGGCTTGAGGTTGTTGCATAATCAGCAAAAATCCTCTGCATGTGAGGTCTGGCAAAATTTATGACCCGAGAGAAAAAGGCATGTAGTTCTCGGTTTCTCCTAATATCCCGTCGCTAGCGATCGGATTTCTAGGCAATTGGTTATTTCTACAAGTCGACCCTGTAGGTACTTGAATTTCATCACCAGGAATACAAGCGGACAAGGCTTCCACATGTGTCTGGCCCAATGTTTATGTCATAAATTATAAGTCGAGTCCCAAAATGCTGCTTTCACTTTCTCGAGTGATTTTTGAATTCCTGACTCTTCTCCTTCTTGGCGCTTTCCATCCGTGTTTCTAACAATTGGTGTCATTGTGCTCCACATATCGTGTTGGGCTCAAGAAATCTTTTTCCTTTGGCATTTTTCATATCCCTTATTTTGTTATGAGCGAAAAATGCAAAAATGTTGCAATTGATTGGGGAAAAGGGTGACGTATGCCCCTTTCCCGAAAAATGGCAAAAATTATCATTTTGGCAATAAATTGCTGAATCTCAATTCAGCGGTTTGTTGCATCGGCTATACTAGTGGTCGAAGCAACATCAGCAAGGACCAACAACCAGGGCCTGCTGAAGTTGCGCAAATCGTTGGCTCTGGCCAAAAAGGAGTTCGATCTCCTGGCAGAGGAACGAAGTGCTGCGGACGCGAGCAAAGAGGAACGGTTCACACAAACGGACAGCGTCCTCTTTGCGGGTAACGCGACTATGCAGCATGAGACCATTCAGCTCGCCGGGGCCGTAGCGGAACGGTCAAGCCGCCCTACGACTTAAGCTGCACGGACGAAGCCTGCCGAAAAGTTGCGGCCCAAAAAGCGCCCGGCAGAAACGGGTGCGAAGCCGAAGCGGGAGGAAAAGGATGCGGCCAGCGCGAGCAACCAGGCTGCCAAGCCGGTTGCGAAACGCGCAAGGGGCAGGGAAACCCCAGCAAACCAATCCCAATCCCAAGAAGACGGCAGCCAAGCAGACCAAGGGAAGGAGGACCCTTGGATTACGGTTGGAAAGGGAAATAAGTTGAGAAAAGGGAAGCCAGCCCGCAAGCGCGAAAGGAGCGACGCGCTGGTCTTCAAAACCGAGGCGGACACATACGCCAAGGTGCTGAAGGTCATGCGGGGCGAAAATTGTCTCTCACCGCTGGGCGCGGATGTAAAAAGCATCCGACGCACCAGGACTGGAGAGATGATGGTAGTGCTGAAGAAGGATGCGGCCAAGAAAGGTGCATCCTACAAGGCACTAACCCAGGAAGTACTTGGAGAAAAAGTACAGGTAAGAGCTCTAACAGCGGAGGCAACTCTCCAGTGCAAAAACCTGAACGAAATCGCCGACATAGAGCAGCTCGCAGCCGTACTTAAACAGCAGTGCAAGATATATGTACCAGGTGCATCGATCCACCTGCGAAAGGGCCCGGCTAGTACGCAGATTGCCACGTTCAAGCTCCCCGTAGGGGAGGCGAACAAGGCGATAGCAGTCGCAAGATCAAGGTAGATTGGTAAGAGTGCCGCTGCCGCTGGCGTGCTTCAAGTGTTTTGAGCAAGGACATAAGTCCTGGGCATGCAAAGGCCCTGATCGGAGTAAACTCTACAGGAAGTACGGAGTGGAAGGCCATTTCGCCAGGAAGTGCAACTCGGCACCAAAATGCTTGATTTGCACGGCAAACAAGGGCCACATGACGGGCGGGCCTAAATGCTCAGGCACGCGTGGAGGCCGAAGTGCTAAACGATAATGCAGGTTACACAATTAAACCTGAACCAGTGTGAAGCTGCACAGCAGTTGCTGTGGCAGTCAGTGTCGGAGTCAAGTACAGACATCACCCTGCTAGCTGACCCCTACCGCATCCCGCCGACAACGGGAATTGGTTAGCGACTAAGGCTAAGCTAGCGGCGATTTGTACAACCGGTCGTTTCCCGATCCAGGAAACAATTTCCAGTCGCACGAGGGCTTCGCAATAGCGAAGATCAATGGGGTGTATTAATGTAGTTGTTATGCCCCGCCCAGATGGCCGATGCTGGATGCGTTAACAAACGCGCTAGTAGGGCGAAGTCCCGTGGTCATCGGCGGAGACTTTAACGCCTGGTTGATTGAGTGGGGTAGCCGATCGACTAACGCGAGAGATTCGGCACTACTCGAAGCCATGGCAAGACTGAATGTGGATGTCGCGAACGTAGGTGGAAAAATGACTTACAGTAGGAACGGTGCAGAGTCCATCATTGACGTGACCTTCTGGAGCCCGGGTTTAAACCCTAGCTCAGACTGGAGGGTCGATGATGGGTACACGCACAGTGACCACCTGGCGGTACGATATAGGGTGGAACACGGTGGAAATAGGACGCAGCCGAAGGTCACCGATATCCATCGAGGATGGCTGACCTCGCGCTTTAATAAGGCGTCATTCGTCGAAAGGTTGCTTATGGAGCCTAACACCGACGATCTGTCCAGTGAACATCTAGTCGGATCTCTATCAGACCATGGGCTGCCACCCCCCTGGCCGAATAGACCAAGGGGAGGTAGCCCCAGTGACGAACGATGAACTCATATTAACTAAGAAGTCGCTCAAGTTGAACGTATCCCGACGGTAGCCATCAAGTCGGTCATCGAGGCATGCCCTGATATGTTCAGAATGGCTATACAGATGTGCCTAGACAGAGGCGAATTTCCGGAGAGGTGAAAAAGGCAAAGATTGGTTCTGTCGCCTAAACACGGGAAGCCACCCGGCGACCCGGCGGCATACAGACCTATCTGCCTACTGGACACCTCCGGGAAACGGTTGCAACGAATCATTCTGTCGTGTCTAATGGTCTATACCGAGAAACCAGATGACTCTGGGCTCTCGGGTAACCAGTTTGGCTTCCGCAAAAGTCGATCGACGGTGGACGCTATTAAGGCCGTAACGGAAACGGCCGAGATAGCACTCAAAAAAAAAAAGCGTAGAGGAATTCGTTATTGCGAGGTAGTCACGTTGGATGTGAAGAATGCGTTCAATAGCGTCAGTTGGGCAGCCATTGAATGCGCCATCCAACACCTAGGAGTCCCGGATAGCTTCCGCCGGATACTGGAGAGCTATTTCCAGGATAGGGTGCTACTCTGTGACACGGACGAGGGCAAAAAGAGGTACAACATCACCGAGGGAGTACCACAAGGGTCAATCCTGGGCCCGGTACTATGGAACGCGGCGTACGATGGCGTATTGAGGCTCACACTTCCACCGGGCGTAAAGCTGGTCGGATTTACTGATTTATCATCAGCTCATACCGTACGGTTTCAAACGACGCGGTATACGTGCTGGCGGGTATGATGCGCATAGCACTTGTGGTGTCACAGGATGAGGAGTGCTTCGCGAGACGCGGCACAAGAGGCGCGAGACGGATTGTCGATGTTCTGTGTACGGGGGAGGACAAGTGGGATGCCGTTTCTTCCACGGTATCTCGAATCGTCCTTGAACTACAGAGAAAATGGCGAGCCGAACAACAGCTAGTTGAGTTGGCTCCCCCTCCCCATCCAGGAGCTCGAGCCCAACGGGTAGTCTATGTACTAGCCAGGGCCCGAGCCTCCGGGGAAGAGCGAACAACTTAAGGCGGTAGCAGGTGGAATGCTTACCATAAGAGTGTACTCATTGTACGAAGTCATCCCCCTTCTAGAAGTCATACCTAATGGGCGTACGGCTGTGACCGTTCACTTCGGGTCACAATAAGAAAATTCGGTGGGAAGGCCAGTTAGAGGTTTAGCCCAAAATTATTGCCATTTATTGTTTTTTATTGTTTTATTGAAAGTAAATGTCTAAATGTAAAATCAATGTCTGTCTCCACTTTTATTAGTGTTTGAGTGACGTTTATTTTGCATTTAATAGCCCTTGGTTGATGTCCTAATGTGAACTATTTATTTTGTTTGTTTTGCTCACTCCGACTGTAGTTTAGATCATTTATTTATTTATTTATTTATTTATTTATTTATTTACTTATTTATTAATTTATTCATATCTATTTATTTGCTTGTTTGTTTTTGTCCAGATGCTTTATTTTTTTATAGATGCTTTATTTACATTTTTTATTTATCACCATTTAGATTTCATATTTATTGTAGAGTTACTTTTCATTTTCATTTTCATATATTCAAATTTATTCAAATTTATTTATACCTAAATTACGGAGACAAGTGTAGGGAATTTTAAATTGTAAAGGCTATGCATGCAGCCAGTTTTGTCGGAGTTAGCGTGTAAAGTAGTATAGGTCATCAACCAATCTCTGTTAGTGTGTAAGGTTTCTTTCGTTCATCATCGTATCTCCGTTCGTCGTACCGTCGTTCGTCGTCATCTCCATGGTCTCTCCCTCTCTCATCGGCTCTCATGACCCTGACCATGAAATTTTGTGCCAACTCATGGTGCCTATAAATGGAATGGGCAAAATAGGGTCGGTCTCTAATTTTGTGCTAAGTCCGGAGGAGTGAAAACAGTGACGGTTCGCGGTTTAGTACGTCATTATAACTAACCGTAGTAGTTCCGCGTAAGTTAGTGTATGGTTTTTGTTAATAAAAGCCTTAAATTTACAACAAAATACACGTTAAAACTTACGAAACAAAAGGTGTTAAAGGACACAGTTAAAATACCACTAAATTAAATAAAAACGCCTAAAAACCTAAAAATAGTACGGGCCTTTGTGATAGTCACCACAAACGATTGGGAAAACGGCACCACTTTTTAAAACGTTATCCCCAATCGCGTTAATATCATCTAGGCCATTCAACGTACGAATAAATCAAGCGAGCAAGTGGTGAGAGAACAATAACTGCAGTGGACAAGGTAAAAAGTGGTCGAGTGGACAGCATGTGTGAAGTGGTATTACGTAAAAACTGTGACTGTCCACTCACAATAGGTGCCGGCTTGCTTGATTACGACCACTAAAAGTGCGCGCGAAAATTTCGGTACCACTCCCCGGACTCGGAACTGTGGCCATCGCTACACAGGCCAAACCGTCAGTGAAGTGATTCCCTAGCCAATTGTGGGAATAGAAGGAAGAATGAAGAGAAAGTAGAAGGAGAAAAGAAACGAGAAGAAGAAGGAGAAGAAAAAGAAGAATAAGAAGAAGAAGAAGAAGAGGATGAAGGTTTCGCCCGATGGAGTTCCTGCCCGCATGTTCCTGTGTTTCCTGCATGTCGACCACCTCAACGAACGGCCGCAACGGTGAGCTCCCAACTTTGTAAATGCCCAATAAAAATTTAGCGCACGAAATTACTATCGCATTAATTCTCTTTTCAATAAAATGTAAGGCCCGCTAAACCATAACTGTTGTTCGTTAAAGCTAATTGTTAAAAGAAATCTTGTTTCCGCCATTCCACATGTGTATTGTCCGCCTTGCCACCGAATATTAACGGGAAGATTGTCCGGGAGAATCGCATTGCAAACGACCCTGTGAAAAGTGTGTTGACAACCCCTGTTCCATTGACTCTGCCATAGGTCAGGGGTTCCCAACACGCGGTTAGTAAGTATCACGGCGAAGGTAAGGAAGAGAGAGAAAGAGGTTTTAGTTTCGACCCCACATCACCTGAGGACCCACCTCTCGGGTATCTGTAGAAGCAGATTTCCTCTTACTATATATAAAAAAAACATTTGGAGGGACATCCGATTCGCCATAGGTCGTACCTGCAGCACTAGGTTCCGCGACTCCGAATCACAGAGACGACTGGTACGACGGCGAAAGTAAACAGTTAAAAAACGAGAAGAATGCAGCATGGGCGAGAATGCTACAACACCGTATGAGAGCGAATGAGGCAGCCCGAACTGCGCTAAGGACACACGGAAGTTCTACGAGATGCTGAACCGCTCGCGCAGAGGCTTTGTGCCACAAGCCGACATGTGCCGAGACAATCACGGGAATCTTCTCACGAGCGAGCGTGAGGTGGTCAAGAGGTGTCGGCAGCATTACGATGAGCACCTCAATGGCGAAGTTGCAAGTACCGAAGGTGGCATGGTAACAGATCTAGGAGTATGTGCACAGGACGAAAGACTTCCGGCCCCTGACCTCCAAGAGATTGGGGAGGAGATTGGCCGGTTGAAAAACAACAAAGCCGCTGGAGCAGACCAACTACCAAGCGAGCTTCTAAAATACGGTGGAGAAGCACTGGTGAGAGCACTACACCAACAATCAATATGCAACTGGCATTTCGCCCATGACTCCAGTTACATCAATTTTCAATAACCCCAATCCCCCACTACATCATTTTTGAATTAACACAAGAAGGCGGCGCTTCTGACGCTTCGCGCTGTCAATCATAGTTACCTTCGTCCGTTCAAAATTTCGTAAACAACAAGTGAATACAGTTTTACCGTTTTACAGTCATTTTTTTTTTTTGAAAGCGGATTCCCGGATACCGGATCACCGAATTATTGTATCTATATAGTGGAGTATGTTGTGCTATCATATGTGCCTCGTTTGTTAGGTTTCTCGCATCTACCTATTCTATTCTCTTCAGCAACTGAAGATCCCGTCTCTGTCCGAAATGGTTTCCAGGGTGTCTGCTATAAGATGAATTGGACCAGTAACATTGAAAACCAATTCCCCGGGATTGAACAGAATTAACAATAATTTCAAGGAAGACAGGACATGTCCTGTAGGACGACATTGTTGCTGATTGTAAATTGTAATATGTAACGGGTAACTTCTTAAAACTAATATTATATTCTTTGTAGCTGCCATCTTAATTATAAATACAACTAGGCGGTGTCGGAAAGGTCTTCAGAACGGCATGTAACAAATGGGCTGCATTCTATAAAGTGACACGATACTGGACATGAACCTATAATTTATTAAAGTGTATTACCGCTCATGTTTCGTAAAACATTTGTATTAAAACAAACATCCTAGCTACAGTTTTTGAAATTTATTTTTTTTTTTATGATAATACAAATATGTACATTATTCAGTTTATCCAGCTTTTTACGCTGGATGAGGGGTGATTCGATTTTGACAATTCTTGCCGACAGCCCTTGCAGCATCAGATCTCATCAGAGTAGCCAAAAATTTCAGTTCAACTGATGCAAAATGTCAAAAAATTTCACTTTGTATTTTCAAGTGTCTATGTTTGAATTAAATAAAAGCCTTTTCTATCATTTTAGGTTTGCGATGGCCACTACCACAAATCGAATCGAAAATGCCGATGAAAGAATTCGCAAGTTGATGGCGGAACAACAAATGATGTTGTTTAAACAGCTGCAAGTGCATCAATCCACTACAAACCCAACCCACTTGGCGATCAAAAATATCCGTACACTCGTTACCCTCATTCAGTACCAAACTACCCGAATCTATGGCCGAATTTAATTCCTTGGGTCGTTCTTGCTATTCATGCTAATCCCCATTCAATACAAGCTCCTTATATGATGTCGTTTTTTAGTAGACTCCTAAAAAATAGAACAGTTTTTTGTAGGTCTAATTGCCGGAAGATAGGTCACAAAATGTGATCATTCTGTATCATAACGACTCCTTCATGAGGTTTTTATGGTAAAATTTTTAAATTCCAAAAATGATATAAGCATTATTTAGCTTTGTGTGTAACGTTTTCCTAATCACTCCATCCGCTAACTCACTGTATCAAAATGGAATTGGTCAATTCAATGTATGTAAATTGAAACTTTTTTCGAATGAGAATCTCAGGCATTAAAAAAAACAAACTAGGTCAAGTTTGGCAGTCCAATTTTTTCAACCCTTCAGGAAGCGCGCCGTTGTAAAAGCGCGCCTTCTGAAAGGTTGAATAGACAAAGACATAATAGTTGAAATAGCTGCAACATTTTTTTTAATGTAGGAAAAGTTTATGCTGCCGAGCGAGTTGGGTATTTGTCCAGTTTGAAGTGGATTCATGAAGTTGCGGCCATAAATGATTTGGTATTTCGACATCAGGTAGCTATTTCCCTTCACCGCATGTTCTATTCCATGTGTTGCGGTTTTACAAATGCTGGTGGCCATCACAAACCTAAAATTAAAGAAAAACCATTACTTTTTCATACATAAACTCTTGTAAACCTTTGTAAACATCCAAGATGAAAATTTTTGACATTTTGCTGGAGTTGAACTGAAATTTATCGGCTACTATGATGAGCTCTGATGCTGCAAGGGTTGTCGGCAAGAATTGTCAAAGTTGGATCACCCCTCATCATAGCGTAAAAAGCTGGATAATTATCGGCCAGATTGATTGCTCGTGGAAACAAATGCCGTATCTGACGGACAGTTAGGACCAGGAACGCCGCTGGAAAGTCAACTGTTCCCCGGTTGTATGTATTACATCATCGGGGATATAGAGGCGAATGAATTTATAAAATTTAAAACCTCTTAAATAAAAATAATAATAATAATAATAATAATCATCGGGGATATTACGGATCCCTACCGTAACACAACTACTCTAATCGCTCCCGTCCCGTTACCTCTTTAAGTTCTCGGCATCACTATCGAAGCCATATTCCCTCCGACAAAGTCCACCCCGGAGGCTGCCGTGGGCTCAATACCAATCAGCCTGATGTTTTCTTCTGGTTCCCATCTGGGATTGTACTTTAGTCCGGGGTCCAAAGAGGTCTTTTAACCGGTACTACCTTAAGGCCCCTTAGCGTGTCATCGCAAAATGGCTTCTTCAAAATCATTGACCGAAATCAACTTTACACAACATTGCACCAATACATCTTTGTAAAAAATCGACACTTATCTTATTCTATAAAATAATCAATTTCACGCGATATATTCGGCATAAAAATGTATTCACACTTCTTCAAATACAAGCCTCTTTCCAAGTAATCACGATTTCTAAGCATTAGTTCACTCGAAAGTAGAAATTTTTATCGATTTATTTCGACCGCACTCAAAATGTGGTTGGCGGTGTTTACCACCCACCGCAGTACCAACGAAGACGGCGGCAGCGCGGTGGTGTCTTTTGGCGCGCACAATCATCGATCATTGCACGCAGTGATGTCGATCCTGCTGGCCAAAGCATCAATGAAATTGATCAAAATCAATTAAAAAATCCAGTCAAACACATTGGTTATGCGTCATAAAATCAAAAATAATTTGTGGGGTGATTATTTTTTATCTTTTTTACCATAATTGTTAGTGAAATATGCAAAGCATTATAATTTACGATATCTTCACCAAGCGGTCCGCCAGCACTGCTGTTGCAGCAAACATAAACAGTGGGAGAGCGTACCAGAATAATTCGATCATTTCTAGCTTGTTACATAAAAAATCTAACATTTTTCGAGACATTTGGATATGTTTCCTTGTTATTCATTGAAGTAGAGTAGTTTACTGCTTGAGTTGCTTTCAAATTATTCATATTCTCGAAATGTTTACATTGGAGCTACCGAGACAAAGAGGTGCTGTTTTTGTTTGTTTGTTTATGGAATTGCTATAGAAAGGCTACACAACTACTATCGTGCTTGATGATTGTTTGGAATAAGAATCAAATAAGAAGAATAAAATTTGAGCTGACACGCTAAGGGGCCTTAACGATGCAGGTTGTACGTCTGCGTTTGGGGAGGCGCCAACGACTCTCAGAGTGAAATTCGGATGTGAATAGGGATACTTGACGTATCAGAGGATGAAAAAAAAACAAACACGAAAACTTTGTTATCTTGGTTACCTGTTTCAAATTTTGTTTTGTTTGCTTTGATGGTGTGGCGAAATAAGCGTTGCTTTAAGCGAAATAAGAAGCAGGCGAATTTTCCTGGGGGAAAGTGGGGGAGCGAATGGCGTCATAAAAATGTACGGTTTTATTCCTCACATTTACATCTTGAAGTTAAATCTATGGGGACACTCTCGAGTCCCTTCGAATCTCGCAGAGGGTTACGGCAAGGCGATGGTATTTCGTGCCTGCTGTACAACATTGCTTAAGAGGGTGTAATAAGGAGAGCGGGGATAAACACAAGTGGAACGATTTTCACGAAGTCCGTTCAGCTGCTTGGTTTCGCTGATAATATGGATAGGGTAAAAAATATAATTTGGACATGTATGTAATTTGGACAGGCACGATGATGTACGCCTTGTTCCGAACAGCTAGTTAAAGTAGATACTTCTGAATATCGATTATTGGATCAAACAGACCCTTTTCTGATGACTTACGTTGAAAATACGCTTAACAATTAAGAATTTACTTCAAAATTATCGAAAATGTTAATTGTTTCACTAAAACCCCTCAAATGCACAGGTATGCAAGACGACATACACTTCACAGTCAAATACAAAATTCCCCTCAAAATAGTTGAATTAATAATTGTAAGAAGTTTGAAAGTCTTATTGCATTGAAAAATGTTTAATAAAGAAGCATTAGGCAGCCAATCTCTTAACATTCATCTAGAACGCTTAAAATAGGTGGTGTCCAAAATACATTACAAGTTTTCTACTGTAAATATATTTTGGTCATCTGCCAAACTACATGGGGATGCTGTACGATTGCATACTTGGAGGCGTATTCTGTGGGTCTGGCGATATTTCCTCGATTTTAACAAAAACTGTAATAGTTATAAAAATAGATGCCTGTTAAGTGGTTACATTTGATTATTTGCAAGAAAATATTCGATAATTTATGCTATTTCCATATTTGAGCAGTATTCATGGCTAAACATTGAGATAACTGCCCTGTCCAAATTATATATACCTGAGGGTGTCCAAAACATATATTTGGTGTCCAAAATGCAATTCTAACAGGCGATTGGAAATTGTGATTTTCTTAGCTTAAAAAGCCTTCGTTAAGGTTTTTGTCACCTGGAACGCAAAGTACAACCATATTATAAGCGTAGCAGTAATTTTGCAAAATAATTTATTGTTTTTTAAGGAAACTAGGAGACGATTTTTCCAACGTTGTCCTCAGCCTGTCTAAAATACATGAATTACCCTATTATAGCTAAATTTGAGACGATGGCGGAAACGTACATCCGACTAAAGAGTGAAGCCAGGCGAATCGGATTAGTCATTAATGTGTCGAAGACAAAGTACATGATGGTAAAGGGCTGCAGGGAGAAATAACCGCGCCCGCCACTCCGACATTTCTATTGACGGCGATGAAATCGAAGCGGTTGAAGAATTCGTGTACTTGGGCTCACTGGTGACCGCCGACTACGACACCTGGTGAGAAATTCAAAGCCGCATTGTGCCAAATCGAGCTAACGTTGGATTTCGCAGCAATCTACGATCGAACAAAGTTCGCCATCACATAAAGTTGATTATCTACAAGAGGCTGGTTTGACCGATAGTCCTCTATGGGTACAAAGTATGGACTCTACGTGCAGAGGACCAATGCCCCCTTGGAGTTTTCGAGCGGAAGATGTTTCGTACCATCTACGGCGGAGTGCAGATGGAAGACGGGACTTGGAGAAGGCGAATGAATCACGAGCTGCATCAGCTGCTGAGAGAACCAACCATCGTGCACACCGCGAAAATCGGGAGGCTACCCGACTAAAATGGTTCTCGAGAGTCATCCGATCGGTACAAGAAGACGTGGTGCGCAGCGAGCTAGGTGGGTCGAGCAAGTCCAGGACGATCTGCGGAACTTTCGCAGAATGCGAAACTGGAGAGACACAGCCATGGACCGAGTGGAATGGAGACGGCTCCTACGTACAGTAGAGGCCACTCAGGCCTTAGTCTGATCGGTAAGGTAAGTAATATCCAAGAATACTGAGTCAGTTTGCTGCTTTTGAGCCAAGCCAGGCTGAATTTCTTCAACAACTTCCGCAGGCGAGACAACAACGCGATTAGACGGTACGAATTGGGCGCTGTCCATAAACTACGTAGCCCTTTTTCGGCCATGTCAGACACCCACTCCCCCCCCCCCTCCCTCCCCTCTCGCTCTCGTAGACTTTTGTTAATACAAAATTTTCGAAATTTGTATGGAGCGTAGACTTTAGCCAGACCGCCCCCGTTCCCCTCTAAGAGTCTACGCAGTTAATGGACAGGCCCTTATGATTCGACGCGGACTTCCCAATTTTTTAGGTAGCTATCATGCTGTTTTTCTTGGCGTAGCGTCCAACTGAGACAAAGCTTGACTTCTCAGCTTAGTGTTCCATCATGAGCACTTTAACAGTTATTAACTGAGAGTTTGCTTTGCCAATGACCATTTTGAATGTGTATATCGTGTGCCACGAGGAACCCATCACCCTCAGTGTGACCATTCTCAATACCCACGCCTTAACACTTGTGCTTATATGGGCCCTCTAGCTATCATGTCTCTAATTATCCGGAACATTATTATTATACAGAAACTGATTGAACAAATTCAACAACAGCCTCTTCACGACGTTAAGGAGGTTTTAAGCGATTGACAAACATAATTCAATCCGTTCTTGGATCAGACTTGTAACATGGAAAAAGAGCAAATAAGAATTCGAACTTGAGATTTCACCAATAGTACATTTCTCGATCCTCGTTAACCGATGACACATTATGCATTCTTCCCCCGACGTTCCAATGAGTTCTATTCGAAATCTCGCGTACCAAACTCTCGACGAGGCGACGCCTGTAACCGCTTTTCTTCGCCTTGACCAAGTTGTTAAAGTTGCGTTCAAGAAGTGTAGAATTAGCTTAAGTTAAAATACACAGAATTAAAAAAAAAGTTGCGTTCAAGGAAAGAATACCGCTCATAGCTGCCAACCCAACCGCGTTTCCAAAACTTTACAAATGCCGCGAATTTCTCGCGATAGATTTTTGTACACTCGCTGTCCCACCATCAATTGGGAGGTTTGCTACAAACCGACGGACCAGGCACTGGCCGACGTTGTGCCTGACGCGCACTACTGGGGATCAGTTCTGGTAGAAACCTATGCTCTTTCCATGGAGGAAGGACTTCTACCGATTGCTCACAGTCGATAATTTCTTCCGCGTATATCCCCCAGTCAATGATGCTAAGTGAGATCGTAGGAGATACAGATTGATGTGATCCATTTGAAATAGAAACAAATGGATCGTCAGATGATAGTGAGCTCGAATAGATTGAGAGTTCTAATCAGCTATCTCTAGCACTTCCATCTTCTGCTGAAGGTACAACTCGCGAAGCTTCCCCCGTGTTTAAAATTGCCATGTTGAAGTCATCACAGCCTGTACTATGGGAATTGAAATCTCCCATGAGCATTGAGTAGCCGGAGCAAGATATTTGGGGCCGAAACTGGGGCTATTGCTACGGTTCTGTCATCGGTTGTAAATCGACTCTGTAAAATGAGTGATATACTGTGAAAACTTACCAGTAATTGCTGTCTCCGCTGCATAAACTACCAATGCGTTCACCAAAAAGAATAGCTGACAAAGTCCGCCTCTCTGGAGCACCTTCATTTTGGATTTCCACAATAGTCACGTATTTTGCTATTTCACTAAATACCACTTGCCACTGATTTTCAAACTCTCTCCTGAGTACGTCTTATTCAAAGCTGCAATCCGGAACCGTTATCCTCTGTTTCCAGTTGAAAATTTAGCACTTCCCAACGTACAATTGTAAAATTTAAAGCCAACAATTCCACCCACACTGCTGTATTAACACTCCACTTGACGCTGCCTGGCGTCTTTCAAAAATCCTGTTTCCCCTAAGCGCCGTTTCCGATCACTTCTTCTTTTCACTTAGGAAAATCTTTTGTTTCGATTGCCGCGTTATTCTTTACCTTCCACCGTTAAAACACAATAGGACACAAACCGGACACAACTTTGAAATATGCGGCAAGCGTGGTTCATTCGCGGCAGGGGATTTGTTTCCACTTAAACGTTTTTTTTCTGGGGTTTCCTTTCTTCCACGCGTTTTTCACGTCTCTTAGGCGGAATTTTCCGTGGGGGTCCTCTTCCTTGGTCCACCAGTCATGCTTCGCATTATAATTCTATTTTCACCGCTGTTGAAAGAAAAAAAAAACGGTGTCGTTGAGTAGGTCTTCTTTCACGGAAGGTCAAAAACGTTGACCGCGGTCAACAGATTCGTTCAGCGTCATGGCCGCATAGCCAAGCGGCGCGGTTCAACTCAAAACTTTTCTCCCCCAAGCAAAAACTTCCAACAATCAACCTTCTGCACACTTTTTGAAATTAGGTCTTCGTAGTCCAATCCCTTCCGTGAACCGAATTGACTGCCAGCAACGATACAACTGCGGACCGAACTTCCGAAGCACTTGCCTTTAGCAGCAGGAGATTAACGAGCCCGCCGCACGACACCTTGCTTCCTTCGGCGCCAAAACTCAACTATCACCGACCTACCAGGGGGATAGCTTCCGGTAGCTATCGAAGCCACCTAGCAGCGCACAGAGCCAGTAGTAGGCCCTGCCAAATGTTGATTTTATTGCAGAGGCAGCCTACTGCGTGTTCGACGGCCGCCTTTCCGGTCCAGCAGTCAGCTTCAATGTGATGGATAATAACCCCCCTATACTAGACGGGATAGCACGGGAGGCGGAATGCACACCGACACAATCAAACGCGAAACGAACACAGACACACTAATCCGGTTGTTGTAGACCACAAAGTGCAGAACTGCTACTGCTGCTGCTGTAGAGTAGACCCAACGATGCTGCAGCTCAAGCTCCAAGGAAAAGCTTTCGTTCCGTCCAAACGTTCGCACCGAACTGAACTTGCGGCGGCTGGGGAATTCTGCCTGAAGCTGTTGGTCGACCGATGTGGTCGTTCCTTACACTCGGGTTCGTGCTGTTGTCGTGGGTGTACGACGGCCAATCAGATGGAAACGAAGCTGGAAAAGTTGAATGAATTTTCCACCCGTCGTCGGTCGGCTGGATGCAGAGAGCAAATGGTTCCGGTGGTTTCGGGGAATGAATCGGGTTCGCTCTCGCTCCTACGAGGCAAGAGGATGAGAATGGCATGGTGGTGGTAGACAGTTACTCTCACGTGATAACAAGTAGATCAGGGTTGAAATCATGGGCATGCTGTTTTCTTGGAAGGTCTCTTCTACCGAAATATAACATTTGCTATTTACATTTCCATTGGATGCCAACAGCAAATAGTGCAGACAAGAACCTATAAAGCATCCAGTGGTGCTGATAGAAAATGATTCCTGCAGGGATGAAAGCATGGATCGTAACAATATGTGGAGGTTATGTGCGCGACACAGCGGGGAACCACGCACGTCAACCACGAATAGATGTACTGTAGTCCACATGATGAACCAATCATCATCCACTCCGCGAAACTCGGTAGGCTACGTTGGGCGGGACACGTCACCCGGATGTCGGGCAGCTGTAACGTTCAATGTTGATTTTGAAAGGAAACACGTGTTTAAGGGTAGTTATAATCAGAATCAAATAAGTGTGTAACCGAAAACAGCTATAAAATAGCGCCCAGCAGCATCGATTGCTTGAAGAAAAACTAGAGCACCAAATTTGAGTGCATCGCTGCGCTCGCTGTCTATATCGAGACAAAGAATGACAACCGAACTTCCGTTATCGCCGTGATCGCTGACCGGAAAGTGTGAAAACTGCGAGGAGTTAGAAGGTGTGCCATGCTCGATCCGGTGAGGCAACATTTCCAGTTCGGTTCGCGAGAAATTGGATCATCAGCTCTTCCCCTGCAGAAAGGACTTGAAGCCATGCCGAGAACTGGACAAAGAAGCCCGCGACGGACGGGCATTACTTTGGTTCAATCGTTGCCATCCAGAACGGCAAAGCGAAACCCGGGTCAAAAGCGCCTGAGACCCTGCGAATACTCCGGTGGCTACCAAAATCAATCGTAAGTTTGGCTGGTTGATAAACATAACCTCAATGTTAACCCGAACGTTTATACAGGTACACTAAGGTCTTTTTTTACACGGGGGATACGTCCCGTGTAAAAAAAAACCGTGTAAAAAAAAACCGTGTTAATTCGCGAATCCGTGTAAAAAAAAAACCGTGTTAATTCGCGAATCCGTGTAAAAAAAAACCGTGTTGATTCGCGAAACCGTGTAAAAAAATACCGTGCTAATTCGGGAATCCGTGTAAAAAAAAGCTGAGGGAAATCTGAAAATATTTGAAATGTCCTCACCTTCAGATATCCGAGGTTTGTTTTAGAGAGTAATAAGAAAGAGGGGGGGGGGGGTGTAGTAAGGGTTGAATCTAGGGGTTAGTGGGGAAGGGGACAAGGGATGGGCTATGGGGAGCAGAGTGCATACTGTTTCCAAGAAAGATCGTAGAGGATATTTTGGGGTGATAAGGACTGTCTAGACGAACGAAACGAAGGATCAAGGAGACTGTCAACACTCTACAGGTCCACGGAGCTAGGTGGTGTAGAGAAAGATGTTCCAGGACTCTCAGGAACTTTCGCGAGTAAAGGCTTTGATATCTACGAGCGTAATCGATTGATTGTTGTTACATCGCTGATACTGTTCTACATCCTACAGGTATACGGAGCATTGTTCTGTAAATAAATCATTTTCAAACATGACCTCCAATTTTGATCTCCAAGAACTTCCGCGAGTAAAGGCCAGAAGATCCACAAACATAGCCAATAATTTCTTGCTACATGCGTTGTAACATCCCAAAGGTCCATTGAGCGTTGTACTGAAGAGTATTCATTTCTAAAGACATACTAGGTCTTCCTTGAACTTCCGCGAGTTAAGGCCTTAAGATCTACAAGCGTTGTCAATGGTTTGTTGTCACATTACTGATACAGTGTAGCGTCCTACAGGTCCAGGGAGCATAGTTCTGTAGAGAAATAAATTCCACAGATGATCTAGGACCTCCAAGAACTTCCGCGAGTGAAGGCCTTAAGATCTACAAGCGTACTCAATGAATTGTTGTTACATTTCTAATACGTTGTAACATGCTACAAGTCCATGAACCATTTTTCTGTATAGAAATAATTTCCACAGATTTTCTAGGTCCTCCAAGAACTTCCATGAGTAAAGACCTGAATATCTACAAGCGTTATTAATGGTTTGTTGTCACAATACTAATACATTGTAGCGTCCTACAGGTCCAGGGAGCCTAGTTCTGTAGAGAAATAATTTCCAATGATAATCTAGGACCTCCAAGAACTTCCGCGAGTAAAGGCCTTAAGATCTACAAACGTTATCAATGATGTGTTGCCACATTACTGTTACAGTGTAGCGTCCTACAGGTCCAGGGAGCATAGTTCTGTAGAGAAATAATTTCCACAGATGATCTAGGACCTCCAAGAACTTCCGCGAGTGAAGGCCTTAAGATCTACAAGCGTAATCAATGGATTGTTGTTACATTTCTAATACGTTGTAACATGCTACAAGTCCATGAACCATTTTTCTGTATAGAAATAATTTCCACAGATGTTCTAGGTCCTCCAAGAACTTCCATGAGTAAAGACCTGAATATCTACGAGCGTTATTAATGGTTTGTTGTCACAATACTAATACATTGTAGTGTCCTACAGGTCCAGGGAGCCTAGTTCTGTAGAGAAATAATTTCCAATGATAATCTAGGACCTCCAAGAACTTCCGCGAGTAAAGGCCTTAAGATCTACAAATGTTATCAATGGTGTGTTGCCACATTACTGTTACAGTGTAGCGTCCTACAGGTCCAGGGAGCATAGTTCTGTAGAGAAATAAATTCCAAAGATAATCTAGAAGCTCCAAGAACTTCCGCGAGTAAAGGCCTTAAGATCTACAAGCGTAATCAATGGATTGTTGTTACATTTCTTATACGTTGTAACATGCTACAGGTCCATGAACCATTTTTCTGTATAGAAATAATTTCCACAGATGTTCTAGGTCCTCCAAGAACTTCCATGAGTAAAGACCTAAGATTTATAAGCGCAATCAATACAAGTTCCCAAGAACTTCCACGAGTTTAGACCTGAAGATCTACAAGCGTTATCAATGGTTTGTTGTCACATTACTGATACAGTATAGCGTCCTAAAGGTCCAGGGAGCATAGTTCTGTTGAGAAATAATTGTCAAACATCTTCTAGGTACTCCAAGAACTTCCATGAGCCGCAAGAGTACTTGGAAGACATAAAGCATTCTTGGAAATCAAGACTCTACAGAACTGTCTTCCATGGACCTGTAGGATGTTGCACCGCATCAGTAATGCAACAGAAGTCCATTGATAATGCTTATTGATCTTAAGGCCTTAACTCGCGAAAGATCTTGGATTAACTAGAAAATCTTTGAAAATAACTTCTCTATAGAACCGTGATCCATAAATCTGTATAACATCATATAAGTAATGTAAAATCAATTGATTAATTACGCTAGTAGATTCAGGCCTTTACTTGCGGAAGTTCTGGATGACCTAGAACACGTTAACGGAATCTTGCGCCAAGGACCTGTTGTAGACGTGTGCGCCGAAGCAATTTTCACCGGCGGCGGCGTGTATAGTAATTCGAGGCAGCGGCGGCGCACGCCGTTCGTCCTATACGGCGGCGTAATCAGCGTGACCAAAATTTTAAATTATTGTTTTTTAGTGAAGAGCAAATTCTAGTCATTAAAAAACGTCAATACAGAACAATTTCTTTCTTGTATCTAAATAACAATTTTCATCTATTTTGTGTAAACGGTTTAAACGTATGTCAATCAGAGGTTTCAATAAAAACTATCCTCATAAGAACTATGCTATAAATTTCAGAGAGTACCCTTGAGGACGTTTACCAGGAAATTTATAAAGGATTCCTTTAGATAGAAATTCACAACGTCTCACGTCTCGTCTAAGGATATTCTTTAATAAAACTCATTTTAGACCAGTATAGTCATGGTAAAATTCGAAATGTTTGTAGGTGTTCTGTTAGGGTGCTTTTCAGGAATTACTCCAGGGATTCTATCAGGAGTTTCTCCAAAAAATTCTGAATAGGGTTCCTCTAAGGGGCTTCCTAGAAGATCCTTAGATATTCCTCCACAAGTGGGATCGTAAACTCCTCTAGAGATTTTTAGAAACCTTTCTTCAGGGATTCTTTAGAATTCACTTCAGGATTTATTTCTTAACGTTTCTCCAAGAATATCTTCAGAAATTCTTTTCGGAATTATTGCACAGCATTCTCCAAATTTCAGAGACTCCTTGAAAAAAAAAATAACAATTTTAGAAAATTCTTTGGTGATTCCCTTACGAATATTTCACAAGCTCCTCTATTTAGAAGTATGTCCATGAGTTCTTTCAGGGTTTGTTCCAAATCACCCTTCAAAAAATCATTAGGAGATTTATTTAAGAATTCTTCTAGTATTTTTGTCTGTAATTTCTTTATGGATTTCTGAAGATTTTTTCAAGGGTTCTTTCAGAAACTTATCTGAGGTGTCCTTTAGAAATGCCTTCAAGGATTTTTAGAAACTTCTTCAGTATTTTTTCCTTGATTTTTCCCAAAAATTTCTCATAAAATTCTACTTAAAAATCCTCTAAATCCATCTCAGGACTTTTTTTCCTACCCCTCTATTGGGGAAATTAAGCCACTTCGTCAAATTAACTGAACTTTTGTGTCGAATCTCAGGAGTTCCTCCAGGTATTCCCCAAGGACTTCTCCAGGAGCTATAAACGATTGTTTCTAAAATAGTTTCAATAAAATTTATTCTCATCAGAAATTTATTTAAATATTTCCTTCAGGTAACCCTCGAAGAGTAACTCCAACATGATTTACGTTATTTCATAAAATAATTCTGTAAAAATCTGTGGAGGAATATCTCAAACCGCTGAGAATTCTTCGAAAATTCTGAAAATGAAAATAACAAAAAAATCCATGGAAAAGGTAATCTTTTACTGAAAATTATGGGAAACGCTTAAACTACTGAAGGAGTCTCAAGTAATATTTCAAAAGGAATTCCTTAGTAAGATTTAAATTGAGTTCATGGAAGAATTTCTGAAAAAAACCCTTGGAGGAATTTCTGAATAAATTGTCTTTCTAATTCTTGAAGAAATCCCAGAAAAAATTCTTGAACGAAGCCCTTCAAGATTATGTGAAACTATCTTAGGGATTTTTCTGAAATGGTTCTAGAAAGAGTTGCTAAAGAAAATGCTGAAAACTCTCCCTCGGAAACCCAACTCCTACACGGATTTATTAAAAAACATTTAGACAACAACAAACATTTAGACAACAAAAATTTAGAAACATTCCAAGAGAAATGTCTTACCAAAATTCATGGAAGATGTTCTGAAAGAATTCCAGGAGGAGTTCATGAACATATTTTTAAAGGGATTCCTAAAAGACTGTCTGAAGAAAAACTTTAACAGTAAAGGAAATTTCCAAAGATATTACCTATGTAACAACAATAGGAAGCAATCAGTGAAGTACTAGATTGAAAGTAGTGAGCTGGATTTTTGTATGGTGAGATGGCCAGTTCTCCATTTCTGTAATGAAATGGTCCAAACAGCGTGGGTTATATGATTTCTAGACTAATTTGATACTATTTGAGCAAAAGTTTGGGTAACTGTGATGTTGTATTATTTATTTCTTGCAACTTCAACAACACAGTTACCCAAAGTTTTGCTCAAACAGCATCAAATTAGGCAAGAAACCATATAACCCACGCTGTTTGCACCATTTCATTGCAGAAATGGAGAACTGATCATCTCACCATACAAAAATCCAGCTCACTACTTTCAATCTAGTACTTCACTGATTGCGTCCTATTGATTGAATACGCTAGAAAATGTAACAACAATTGATTGAATACGCTAGTAGATCTTCAGGCCTATACTCGCGGAAGTTCTTGGAGGTCCTAGAATATCTTGGAAAAGTACGTCTCTACAGAACTATGCTCTAAAGACCTGTAGGATGTTGCACCGTATCAGTAATGTAACTACAACCATCGATTACGCTTGTAGATCTTAAAGGCCACTACTCGCGGAAATTCTTGGATGCCCTAAGATATCCTTGAAAATTACTTATCTTCAGAACTATGTTCCATGGACCTGTAGGATGTTACACCGCATCAGTAATGTAACTACAATTCATCGATTACGCTTGTAGGTCTTAAGGCCACTACTCGCGAAAGTTCTTGGTTTACCTAGAATATCCTTGAAAATAACTTCTCTTCAGAACTATGCTCCATGGACCTGTAGGATGTTACACCGTATCATTTATTACGGTTGTAGATCTTGAATTCTTTTTTCGCGGAAATTGCTTGGATGACCTAGAGCATATTTGGGGAGTTTTTTTTTCTACAGAATTATGCTCCATGGATCTGTAGGATAAAACACCGCATCAATAATAAAGCAAAAATAATTGATTACGCTCGTAGATTTTCAGGCCTGTATTCTCGGAAGTTCTTGGAGGTCCTAGAATATCTTTGAAAACTACGTCTCTACAGAACTATACTCTAAGGACCTGTAGAATGTTGCACTGTATTAGTAATATGACTACAATCCATCGATTACGCTTGTAGATCTTAAGGTCTTTATTCGCGGAAGTTCTTGGATGCCCTAGAATATCCTTGAAAACAACATCTCTTCAGAACTATGCTGCATAGACATGTAGGATGTTACACCGTATCAGTAATGTAACTGCAATCCATAGATTATGCTTGTAGATCTTAAGGCCACTACTCGCGGAAGTTCTTAGATGCCCTAAGATATCCTTGGAAATAACTTCTCTTCAGAACTATGCTCCATGGATCTGTAGGATGTTACACCGTATCAGTAATTTAACAAAAATCCATTCATTACGGTTGTAGATCTTGAATTCTTTATTCGTGGAAATTCTTGGATGACCTAGAGCATATTTGGGAAGTTTCTTTTCCACAGAACTATACTCCATGGATCAGTAGGATATTACACCACATCAATAATATAGCAAAAATAATTGATTACGCTCGTAGATTTTCAGGCCTAAACTTTCGGAAGTTCTTGGAGGTCCTAGAATATCTTTGAAAACTACGTCTCTACAGAACTATGCTCTAAGGACCTGTAAGATGTTGCACCGTATTAGTAATGTGACTACAGTCCAACGATTACGCTTGTAGATCTTAAGGTCTTTATTCGCGGAAGTTCTTGGATGCCCAAGAATATCCTTGAAAACAACATCTCTTCAGAACTATGCTGCATAGACATGTAGGATGTTATACCGTATCAGTAATGTAACTGCAATCCATAGATTACGCCTGTAGATCTTAAGGCCACTACTCGCGGAAGTTCTTGGATGCCCTAAGATATCCTTGAAAATAACTTCTCTTCAGAACTATACTCCATGGACCTGTAGGATGTTACACCGTATCAGTAATTTAACAAAAACCCATTTTTTGCGGTTGTAGATCTTGAATTCTTTATTCGTGGAAATTCTTGTATAACCTAGAGCATATTTGGGAAGTTCCTTTTCCACAGAACTATGCTCCATGGATCTGTAGGATATTATACCGCATCAATAATATAGCAAAAATAATTGATTACGCTCGTAGATTTTCAGACCTGAACTTTCGGAAGTTCTTGGAGGTCCTAGAATATCTTTAAAAACTACGTCTCTACAGAACTAGACTCTAAAGACCTGTATGATGTTGCACCGGATCAGTAATGTAACTAATTACGCTTGTAGATCTGAAGGCCTTTATTCGCGGAAGTTCTTGGATGCCCTAGAATATCCTTGAAAACAATATCTCTTCAGAACTATGCTCCATGGACATGTAGGATGTTGCACCGTATCAGTAATGTGACTACAATCCATCGATTACGCTTGTAGATCTTAAGGTCTTTATTCGCGGAAGTTCTTGGATGCCCTAGAATATCCTTGAAAACAACATCTCTTCAGAACTATGCTGCATGGACATGTAGGATGTTACACCGTATCAGTAATGTAACTACAATCCATCGATTACGCTTGTAGATCTTAAGGCCACTACTCGCGGAAGTTCTTAGATGCCCTAAGATATCCTTGGAAATAACTTCTCTTCAGAACTATGCTCCATGGACCTGTAGGATGTTACACCCCATCAATAATATAGCAAAAATTAATTGATAACGCTAGTAGATTTTCAGGCCTGAACTCTCGGAAGTTCTTGGAGGTCCTAGAATATCTTTAAAAACTACGTCTCTACAGAACTAGACTCTTAAGACCTGTATGATGTTGCACCGGATCAGTAATGTAACTAATTACGCTTGTAGATCTGAAGGCCTTTATTCGCGGAAGTTCTTGGATGCCCTAGAATATCCTTGGAAACAATATCTCTTCAGAACTATGCTCCATGGACATGTAGGATGTTGCACCGTATCAGTAATGTGACTACAATCCATCGATTACGCTTATAGATCTTAAGGCCTTTATTCGCGGAAGTTCTTGGATGCCCTAGAATATCCTTGAAAACAACATCTCTTCAGAACTATGCTGCATGGACCTGTAGGGTGTTACACCGCATCAATAATATAGAAACAATTAATTGATTACGCTCGTAGATTTTCAGGCCTGAACTCTCGGAAGTTCTAGGAGGTCCTAGAATATCTTTGAAAACTACGTCTCTACAGAACTTTGCTCTGAGGACCTGTAGGATGTTGCACCGTATCAGTAATGTGACTACAACCCATCCATTACGCTTATAGATCTTAAGGCCTTTATTCGCGGAAGTTCTTGGATGCCCTAGAATATCCTTGAATAAAATTACTTCTCTTCAGAACTATGCTCCATGGACCTGTAGGACGCTGAACCATACTCCAGAAATCACCTTGAGGAAGCCCCCCATTTAACCCCTCCTAGCCCCCCATATATTAACCCCCCCCCCCTCCCTTCCTCCTTCAAGAAACAGACCTCCCACAAATCCCTTTCCTGCAGACCTCTTACATCATCATCCGCCTTCACCTCATACCACTTTTCAACTCCCTTGCAACCCTTTCCCATAAATCCCATTTCTTCCTTATAGTAAAAATTCCCTTCTAGACACTTAGCGCGAGAAAGTTGAAAAAACCGTGTTAATTCGCGAATCCGTGTAAAAAAAAACCGTGTTAATTCGCGAAACCGTGTAAAAAAAGCCGTGTAAAAAAAAACCGTGTAAAAAAAAACCGTGTAAAAAAAGACCTTAGTGTATATGAGGGAAAGCCAATCACCCCAACCACAGAAAAGTAACCATACGATCTCCAACAGGCACAAATCACCACCCGAAGCAACGAGCTCCAATGCTTGTGCCAATTACGGGAGTAGGTGCAGCCAGGACTTGCGCTCATGAGAAGTTGACAGTGGCAGTCGAATCCAGGCACACTGACTTCTTAACGATGCGATGGTCGAATGCTTGATGATTCCCAAGGTGACGGGAGCCATCCCCACAACCCAGCTGGATATATCCAACTTCCGTGTTCTTGGCTGATCCCGAGCTCAATACGCCTGGCCAAATTGACATGTTGCTTGGCGTATCCCATTTCCTCCGACTGCTCAAATTGGGAAGCATCCAGCTGCGAGACTACTTGCCCGACCTCCAGAAGACGCAGTTTGGATGGATGGTCGCTGGTTCTTTTCCCTCAAAACACGGATGAAGAATCCTGCTCTGAAACTGCAGTGCAGCAAATTCATTGACGACTACGAAGCCCTAGGACACTGCCGAGAGATCATCGAGGATCGCGATGCACCGGATCAACCCCGGTACTACATGCTCCATCATGCAGTACTTCGTCCATCGAGCTCTAGTTCAAAGCTTCGTGTGGTGTTCGATGCATCAGCCAAGGCTTCGCCATCTGACGTTGCTCTCAATCAAGCTCTTCTCGTGGGAGCAACAGTGCAGAACGACATTTTCGTTGTGTTCACGGCTGATATTTCGAAGATGTATCGGCAGATCAAGGTACTTCCAGTTAATTCGTGCTTTCAAAGGATCTTCTGGAGAGACGATCCTGCGCAGCCTCTTCCAGTACTGGAGTTGACAACGTTGACGTATGGAACAGCGTGCGCTCCATTCCTCGCGACAAGGTGTTTGTTGCAGCTGAGTATCGACGAGGCCGACTCCCTCCCCATCGCTGCGAACATCATCCAAGATGATTGCTACGTCGACGACATCCTATCTGGAGCTGATACCGTAGCCGAAGCCATCGAATGCCCAAACCAGCTTATTGGAATGCTGAAATCCGCTGGATTCCCTGTCCATAAGTGGAGCTCCAACTCTCCGAAGCTGCTAGAATGCATCCCTGAATCAATTACGCTTACTCGAGACTATTGCCGAGCTGTTTGACATTATCTTTGACAATGCCATTATCGCCATGCTTGCTCTTTTGCAGGCATATTATACGTGGCTTCCGAATTTCAGCTTATCGTCGATCATGACCCCCAATTGCTTCAGTGAGCGCTAAGAGTTGATAGTGCATCCACCTGTGGTGACCACTGCCTGCTGTTCAGCGTTCAGACTTGCGGTTGTTTACCAACACCACCTCCGTTTTGTGGTGCGCGAGTGCCAAATGTCTCGACCTCATCCAATCCTCCACTATGCCAATTGCGTGAGTTGTAGTCAGTTCCACTTCCTCTATCGACTCGCCGTATACCACGAGGGTAATATCATCGGCAAAGCCGACCAGCTTTACGCCCGGTGGAAGTTTGAGCCTCAATACGCCATCATACGCCGCGTTCCATAGTACAGGGCCCAAGATGGACCCCTGCGGTGATTTTGTAGCTCCTCTCGCCTTCCTCGGTGTCATAGTTTAGCACTCTATTCTGGAAGTAGCTCTCCAATATCCGGCATAGGCTAACCGGGACTCCTAGGTGTTGTATTGCGCACTCAATGGCGGTCCAGCTGACGCTGTTGAACGCATTCTTAACGTTCAGCGTGACGACCGCGCAATAGCGGATTCCTGTTCGCTTCTTTTGGAGCGCTATTTCGGCCGTTTTGGTTACAGCCCTAATAGCGTCCACCGTCGATCGACTCTTCCGGAAGCCGAACTGGTTATCCGAGAGACCAGAGTCATCGGGTTTCTCGGTATATACCATCAGCTTCGACAGAATGATCGGTTCCAACAGTTTTCCGGCGGTGTCCAGCAGGCAGATAGGTCTGTATGCCGACGGGTCGCCAGGTGGCTTCCCGGGTTTGGGCAGTAGAACCAATCTTTGCCTTTTCCACCTCTCCGGAAATTCGCCTCTGTCTAGGCACATCTGCATAGCCATTCTGAACATGTCAGGCTTAGCCTCGATGACCGTCTTGATGGCTAATGTCGGGATACCGTCCGGACCCGGAGCCTTGTTCAACTTAAGCGACTTCGCTATTGCAATGAGTTCGTCGTTCGTCACCGGGGCTACCTCGCTATGGCCGGTTTGGCTATAGGGAACGGGGGCCCATGGTCTTGTAACGTGGCGCGGGAACAGCGTTTCCACGATCTTCTGCAGCATCTCTGGGGAGCGTTCTGGGGATGCTGACGTGCCCTTCGTTTTGGCCATGACTACTCGTAGGCGTCACCCCATGGGGTCGTGTTGGCTGCCTGGCAGAGATTTTCGAAGCACGCCCGCTTACGAGTCTTAATCTCTTTATTCAGTGCCAGTTTAGCCGCCCTGTAGGACTCGTTCAATTCTATCCTCATCGGTACGAGCCCTTTGCATCCTCGTTCTAGCTCTTAAACAGGATGCGCGGAGTTCTGCGATTTCTGGACACCACCAGTACACCAGTTTGCGTCCATTTCTGGGTAGGGATCGCCATGGTACAGCGGCGTTACATGCACGGCTTAGGGTTCCGACTAGATCATCCCTGGATAGATCGTCGGTGTTACCCTCCATGAACAATCGCTCCACAAATGCCGGCTTATCGAATCGCGAAGTCAGCCTTCCCCGATGACGGTCGATGACCTTCGGCTGTGGCCGTCTTTCTCCGTGTTCCACTCTGTATCGAATCGCCAGATGGTCACTATGTGTGTATCCATCGTCGACCCTCCAGTCCGAGCTAGGGTTTAGACCCGGGCTCCAGAAGGTCACATCAATGATGGACTCTGCACCATTCCTACTGTAGGTTTTTTTGTCGCCTACGTTCGCGACATCCACGTTTAGTCTAGCCATAGCTTCGAGTAAGGCCCAACCTCTCGCATTAGTCAAGCGGCTACCCCACTCAATCGCCCAGGCGTTGAAGTCTCCACCGATGACCACGGGACTCAATCCCACCATTGCGCTTGTTAACGATTCCAGCATAGACGTCTATCGTCTGGTCTATCGTCCACCTGGGAGGGGCATAACAACTGCAGTAGGTCCCTCTGGTCTACCGGCGGCCCTTCGTCTGAAGTTTTGGCTGCTAGACGGACGATCATCCGTACGGAAGATTACGAGATCCTGCGTCCCCTGTTTTCGTTCCAAAATAAAGGGTTCCAGCCAACTAATGGGAAGCCTGCCGTCCTGCTGAGCGACTGGCGTAGACTACGCAGGCCCGGTACTGGTCAAGGAGAGCCGGTACAAACCACGACTTGTGAAGGCCTACATTGCCGTATTTGTTTGCATGGCAACGAAGGCGGTTCATCTTGAGTTGGTCTCCGACATGACCAGCGAGGCCTTCTTAACAGCATTCCTCCGGTTCACCAATCGACGTGGCTTGACTAAGGAAGTATATTCCGATAATTGGAGTAACTTCAAGGGTGAAGCTGTTAACCACATCGAGAAGTATTGTCAACTAAAGGAAATCGCTTGGCATTTCATCCCTCCCGAAGAACCGAATTTTTTCGGTCTTTGGGAGGCCGCTGTGAAAAGTGCCAGGTACCATCTGAAGCGAACGTTGAGAGATGCCAAGCTGACTTTTGAAGAATACGCTACGGTTTTAATGCTGGTTCTAATGGTTGCTCAGACATCGCAATGCAACCTTAATATTGCAGAAGCTACATTTATGTCACACAGTGGCTTTAGTGAAACCTGCTCTTGAACTGTCAAATTCCAAAAGTTGCATTCTTGACATGATCCTGTTACCCACATTGAAACCAAAAACCAAAACAAATGACCAGACCAGTTGCTGCGAAGTCAATGTTTGGTTACCATGTATCATGTTAGCGAAAGTCGTTTCCAAATGACGACAGTGTAACTTTTTGTTGTTACATTGTAAACACATATGAGACGCACAAAAACGTTCGATTACTTGGCCACAAATGTGCAACTTACCAGTTACCGTAATCCGGGGTCAAATTGATCACTTCAAAACAACTTTTGCGGATAACATCAGTGCCTGTTCAAATATTGCCAAAAGAATTTCTGTAAAACCAGTACCCAGTGGACCAATTAAGCATCGGTTGGAAAGGAAAACTTCCATCACCGCTTAATTTTGCTCTTCTAGAACCGAATAACGCGTCTAAAATCTTACAACTAGTGAATTTAATACTTTAAATGAAAAATTAAACTTCGAAATTTCCCCTTAAACGCCTGAAAGTAGGCAATTTCCTTTGAAATAAGTGATTTGTATTACAATAAATGACTATTTCTTCAAAAAATGAACTTTTTATAACAATTTCATAATCTGATGAGCTGCATAACATCCCAACCAAGGCTCCACAAAAATGTTAAAACAGAGAATTCACGGGAAGTCCTATTAGCAATTGATTGTTTAGTAGCAATGATTTCAGCTAAATGAGAAATACATTGCAAATTCCTTGAAAAAATAAGGCAAAACTAACTTTTTTCTAAATATTAAAAGTCTACACTCATCTCTAGACATCTACGAATCAGATGACGTAAAACGTTTAAGATCATTATGACGCTTAAGAGTTCCTAGTATTGAATTACAATGTAGTACGCGAGTGATCAATTTCACCCCGCTGATCAATTTGACCCCGGTTTACGGTAACAGTAACTTTTCAAAATAATCAACTCCTTTCTAAGGAAGCTAGGGGACGATTTTTCTAACGTTGTCCTCAGCCTGTCCAAAATACATGAATTACCCTAGTAGCGTTAGTAATTACAAGCTCAACGTACTTCATGCAAAGTCTCACCTATTTACGATTAGTTGAGTCCATACAAGTGCGTCCAGCTCATTAATACCTAAGACGGTAACAACATTAGTTTCAAGTTTTCGACGTTTTGTCCCTTCGACGAGTTGACCTTGCGACGTTTTGGCATTAGACATTTTGTCAACTGCAGCCGTGATCGGTTCGTCAATTTTGTGAAAGATTTGAAAGAATCTACTATCATTCGAAAGTTCTGCGACGCAAAAGACGTAGTTTGAGCAGCTTGCGAACAGGATTTGGCTTCAGACTTCGTCTTCCAGCAGAAAAATATTCTGCTCCAAAATTTATTTGAGCCAGTTTTGTTCAATTAACCAAGATGAAATTTTAGCGAAATAAAAACTTGCGAGGAAGCAGGCAGACTCTGATTTATGGAAGAAAGTTTGTATTGGTCGAATCACTGCTCCTCCTAAAGGATGTCCACAACCAAGTTACATCACGGAGATTAGTGTATAACTTTTGAATGCATTCATCAATATGGCTGATTTTTCAACCAGCTACAGGTTAATGTGTGTATATGATACCATCAAAATTTTATCGGAATCGGTTAAATATTGATGGAGATATTTCCGACGCGAGAATTTTAGATTTTGAGAATCTTGTACAATAAAAAAATAAAAAAAAAATCTTTAATATATATGTAGGGTAATTGTAGGGTAATGCGCCAATTGTTGAACGGTTAGTAGTGGCATTTTGGTTTTCGTTTGTTTTTCCGTGCATAATTCCACTTTAGTTGAAAAATATCCAGTGAACGTCTAGATCCACTTATCCCTTATACTGTCCATTGAATTTGTATTGCCTTAAATTCCATTTTCTAAGGGAAAATAGAACATTTATATGGAAAGTCTGTAACCCAAATGTTGAACGCTTCCTTAAGCTTGCTCATCCTAATGTTGGACGGTTCTCTCTAATTGTTGAACGGTTGAAGCTTTGTTCGTAATTGATGACGTATAACCCGACATAAACCTATCATTCACCTGTTTTTAGTTTGGGCACCAAAGCCAACATAGACCCAACAGTTATCTGATGTGGGTCCAACAGTGGCCCAACATTTGATAAAATTTGACCCGACTTTGACCCGACATCCGATATTTTTTCACTCTGGCGGATTTTTTTCCGGGTTTCTGATGTTTTGTGCCCAGCTAGTCCGAGCTAGTGACAATTTATTTGGTTGACAAGGAATCGCCCATTTGAAGAGAGCTCTAGTGGACTGAAATCGTTTCAAACATGATAGATGCAAATATGGCTGAAGAGATTTGATTAGAAGCAAAAGGGCAGAAGAAAAGTACGCCTTTAAACGCCCCTGAAACACTCCTGGAAACCTATGGGACCCACTCAACCCCAATAACACTCATGGAACGACCCTTTTTTTTTTCCTTCTAAACCATAGGGGGATAATCTGCTCAACAGACACCCTAACAAAAGGTTAGGGTAGTGTAGGTCTGACAGGCCGTCTTCAACAACAAAAGTAAAATCCAGGACTACTCTCTCCTCGTACCCACTAAACCATTCCTATGGTCGCCAAGCCCTACGTCTCTCCGGAACCACCAAGAAGGTATTGCTTCAGAGAGGGGCTAGTGCACATCGCACCCACAAGGTTAGCTGCGTAGCCTGCAGCAACGAACATCGATGACTCGCTTTGGAGAGTCCATCACGGTAGCATGCTGGCGCTTAGCCAGTTTCCCGAGTGGTCCTCGCCACTCCCTTTGTCCTCGGAAGGCGGGCAGGGTCAACCCCGCCCGCGCCCTACTGCTGAGCGGACATCAAGAACTGATGCCCACGTGCAACCCGATCTGACCTACCCGCAAGGAAGGGTATCACTACCCTTCAGGCCCTATCAGATGCACCCGTAGGTTGCAGACAGCAGGATCTCACCTACCCCGACCCTTGCCGGGGACCCCTTTCCAACCGCGGGCTCGGATCCAACCCAGTAGACCGACGCCACGACAGCACCGCTACCGGGACTTCCTCTCCGCGGCCACTTAATCGTTGTAAGGGTCGATCTCGACCGCAGGGCACCGGTATGACCTACGAAGCCGACTCCGAACCCCTGGACCACCTCTTGTACTGCATCTGGACTAGCCATTCTCCGAGTCCACGCGCCACCTCTTCTGTAGCTCCCAGACGATGTGGGTAATAGCCGTTGAAACGGCGTTCCAGCCAAACTCATCCCTACACATCCTCTGGACCAAGTTGTCCGGAGTTGTGTCTTCCCCGCATGTGGCAAGCATGCGGTCACGCATTGTGCGAAAACGCGGGCACACGAACAAAACGTGTTCCGCCGTTTCCTCTAAACCATTGCACGCTGGGCATTCGGGAGAATCCGCATGCCCGAAACGGTGTAGATACTGTCGGAAGCAACCATGACCTGTAAGGACCTGTGTCAGGTGGAATGTGACTTCCCCATGGCGCCTATTAATCCAACTATCTACCCTCGGTATCAACCTATAGGTCCACCTTCCTTTGGTGGAGCTGTCCCACGCGCGCTGCCATTTGACCATAGAGGCCATCCTGACAGTCCTGCGTATGCCTCTTGTGCCGCGCATTTCGAAGCACTCCATGTCCTCACTGATAAGAATGCTGATAGGCACCATACCAGTAATGACGCAGAGAGCGTCGTGTGACACGGTACGGTACGCGCTCGCAACCCTCAGGCACATAAGCCTGTAAGTACTTTCCAGCTTCCGTCGGTAGCATTTAGTACTTAGCGCGGTGCCCCACGCCGGGCCGCCATACCTAAGTATGGATGTAGCAACACTAGCCAGAAGCTTGCGCTTACTGGCGTACACCGCAGAGCTATTGGACATCATCCGGGACAGTGCCGCAATAGCTGTGGAGGCTCTTTTACAGGCATAATCGACGTGGCTACCGAAAGTAAGCTTATCGTCGATTATCACGCCCAAGTGTTTGACGGAGCGCTTTGACAGGATAGTACAGTCTCCTACACTGATCTCCGTCTGCTGCTCCGACTTCAGGTTGTTAACAACCGTCACTTCTGTCTTGTGGTGAGCCAGCTCCAGTTTCCTGGACCGCATCCACGCCTCCACAACCTTGATCGAGTGGTTGGTAGTCAACTTTACCTCCTCGATCGTTTCACCGTAGACTTCGAGCGTAATGTCGTCGGCAAATCCGACAATCCGACAATGGAACGACCCTGAAATCCCTTGAAAACCCATGTGTTGCTCCTGAACCTCCTAGAATGCCTTGAAATACTCATGGGACCCCATTAACACTTTGAATTCCTCTTGAACACCTCTGGAACGACCTTGAAACCCATTGAAAACCACTGGAACCTTTCTGAAGCCCGCTAGAACACCCCTGGAACATCTCTGGAACGCCCTTCAAACCTCATGAAACGCACGGTTATGTATAGTGAAAACAAAAATCTGGCAGTCATGCTTACATCGTGAGTTATGCCAGTGTTCAACAATTGGAACATGGATGCATAATGATAGTGTGATAAGAAAAATATTTTTGACGTAGGACTACGTCTCTCTTTTCTATACCGGGTGTCATTCTAAATTTTCAGAAATCAGCCGCGTTACGTTTAAAGTGGAGATTTTGAGCGTTAATAGCTCAGCCATTTCTTGTTGAATTTTCAAAATTTTGGCACCAATCGATTGCAAATCTTTACACCAATTATGTCCAATAATAATATTTGCTGTTTTTCAATAACAAACTATTGAAAAATTGGGAAAAGTGAACCCATGTTTATTCCAGCCAATCACGATCGAGCACATTTTGGAGCACATTTTGGATGCTCCCGTCGAATATAAAAGCTACTGCTTCTTCGCATCTTCCCTCATTTGCCTTTGTCGTCTCGAGGTGAACGCATCGAACGAGAGCTGCGTGCCCACTTTCTTCGTTTGCGTTTTCGCTCATTATTCTTTGACGGCCGTGTTGGCTCGGCGTCGGTGGTTGTCGGCAAGGGTGCTGTTGCACATTCGCCTTCTAACCGTCTAACGCGGCAGACGAAGGAAAGAATACGTTTCATCGATTGCTCGGCGGTGGTGGCAGAGGCAGCAAAATCCACAGAAAGATCAGCGACATACGAATTTGCGAGTTGCGTCGCTGTCCTCGGGGCTCGGTCCTTTCGCCGATTGATTGGCGGTGGCGCATTGATGATAGCATCAGGAACATCCAGGGCAACAAGCGGCGGGCCAATTTTCGACGGCGTTCAGCATTCAGCACGGAGGAATCCAACACGCATTGCGTGGCATGATAAATTCATGTCATTTTTTGTCTAAAATCTTTCAATATTCAATCGGTTCTTTTCAGGACCATAGAAAATTATTCATCAAGAGTTGTGAATCAGATAATTATTTCATTCCATCATGGATCGGTAAAAGTGTGGTGCAACCGAAAAGTGAAAGATTGAATGCTTGGTGGCCCCGCAAGAATGATGATGCCGGCCACTAATGGTTCCATCCGGAATTTATCAACCCTATCCGAACCATTTTTCGTGAAACATCGATAAATTATAACGTTGTTCGAGTTAAAATGATCTTAACCTTACAATATTTTGATTACTTTATTCGTTAAATGGAAATTTTCTCATTTCTCGGTTGATTAACCGTTTCAAGCGTCTGGTGCATGCGGGGCGGGTCATGCAAATAAAATATACTGAAAAGCCAGCCGAATGGGAGGAGCTTCATCTGCTAATCTAGGGCATAAAAGCTGCTCCCTCTGATTTCTTTCGTCATTTTCGTTGGATCAGTCAAGCAGGGTGGATGTCACCTCCACACCTGAGCACTACCCATCGGCGACTCTCGGCTATCGTGCTGATAGCGTCATGAATCTTATCCACGGCAGAAAGCGGCCTACCAATTTTCGGTGGCATCCTGCAGGATTAGCACGGAGAAAACCAACACGCATTGCGTGGCAAGGCGGTTTCATGCCATTTTCTTCCTGAAATCGTTACTTTATCAAACGTTCCTTATCAGGATCACCAAAAAATGATTCTTCAAGAGTTGTAAATCAGATAATTTTACTCCATCAATCGAGAAAAGTGTGGTTCACCCGAAAAATGAATGATTGAATTCCGGCCACTAATGGTTCCACCCAGAATTCAGCAACGCATTACCCTATCAGAACTATTTTCCGTAAAACATTGTTTAACTCTAACAATTTTCGAATTAAAATGATCTAAATCATCCAATATTTTGTTTACTTTAACGCTTAATGAATTTTTTTTCCATTTCTGGGTTGATTAATCGTTTGAAGCGTCTGAAGCAGGCGGGGCGGGCCATGCAAATGAAATATTCTGGAAAGCCAGCCGAATGGGAGGAGCTGCATCTGCTAATCTAGGGGTATAAAAGCTGTTCCCTCTGATTTCTTTCTGGATTCCGCCAGACTGAAAAAATGTCGAATGTCGGGTTAAAGTCGGGTCAATTTTTATCGAATGTTGGGCCACTGTTGGACCAACATCGATCAACTATTGGGTCTATGTTAGGTTTGGTGGCTAAAATCAAAATAGGTGAATGATAGGTTGATGTCGGGTTTGACGTCATCAACTATGGTAAAAGCTTTAAACCTACAACACCACAAATTTATGCTTCCTAGCTGGGGCTCAATTGAATGATGTACCTTGACTGAGGCTGGAGCTGAAAATTAGTAAAAGCTCGAGATCAGTCTTACCCAACCAATCACAATCAAGCATAGTTCTGTGAGGCGACACGACGAAACTTATATAAGTGGTGCACACACTCATTTCGATCATTTCATCGGCACACACAGCAGCGGACGGACAGCACCGAGCGGCAGCAAGATCCCAAAAAAGATCCGCTTCAACGGATGAGCAAGCGGGTGGCACCGCCCTCTGTCCAATGAAGCCTCGATTCTTTTCGGATCCATCGGCAGTGGAGGCAGCAGCGGAAGCAACATCCAAAGAAAAATCCGCCTCGGCAAACGAAAATTCGATTGGCGTCACTTTTCGTTTGCCGGGGCCCCGATTCTTTCATGGATTGCCGGCGGCAGCAGCAGCGAGATCCCAAAAAAGATCCGCTTCAACGGATGAGCAAGCGGGTGGCACCGCCCTCTGTCCAATGAAGCCTCGATTCTTTTCGGATCCATCGGCAGTGGAGGCAGCAGCGGAAGCAACATCCAAAGAAAAATCCGCCTCGGCAAACGAAAATTCGATTGGCGTCACTTTTTGTTTGCCGGGGCCCCGATTCTTTCATGGATTGTCGGTGGCAGCAGCAGCAAGATCCCAAAAAAGATCCGCTTCAACGGATGAGCAAGCGGGTGGCACCGCCCTCTGTCCAATGAAGCCTCGATTCTTTTCGGATCCATCGGCAGTGGAGGCAGCAGCGGAAGCAACATCCAAAGAAAAATCCGCCTCGGCAAACGAAAATTCGATTGGCGTCACTTTTTGTTTGCCGGGGCCCCGATTCTTTCATGGATTGCCGGCGGCAGCAGCAGCGAGATCCCAAAAAAGATCCGCTTCAACGGATGAGCAAGCGGGTGGCACCGCCCTCTGTCCAATGAAGCCTCGATTCTTTTCGGATCCATCGGCAGTGGAGGCAGCAGCGGAAGCAACATCCAAAGAAAAATCCGCCTCGGCAAACGAAAATTCGATTGGCGTCACTTTTCGTTTGCCGGGGCCCCGATTCTTTCATGGATTGCCGGCGGCAGCAGCAGCGAGATCCCAAAAAAGATCCGCTTCAACGGATGAGCAAGCGGGTGGCACCGCCCTCTGTCCAATGAAGCCTCGATTCTTTTCGGATCCATCGGCAGTGGAGGCAGCAGCGGAAGCAACATCCAAAGAAAAATCCGCCTCGGCAAACGAAAATTCGATTGGCGTCACTTTTTGTTTGCCGGGGCCCCGATTCTTTCATGGATTGTCGGTGGCAGCAGCAGCAAGATCCCAAAAAAGATCCGCTTCAACGGATGAGCAAGCGGGTGGCACCGCCCTCTGTCCAATGAAGCCTCGATTCTTTTCGGATCCATCGGCAGTGGAGGCAGCAGCGGAAGCAACATCCAAAGAAAAATCCGCCTCGGCAAACGAAAATTCGATTGGCGTCACTTTTTGTTTGCCGGGGCCCCGATTCTTTCATGGATTGTCGGTGGCAGCAGCAGCAAGATCCCAAAAAAGATCCGCTTCAACGGATGAGCAAGCGGGTGGCACCGCCCTCTGTCCAATGAAGCCTCGATTCTTTTCGGATCCATCGGCAGTGGAGGCAGCAGCGGAAGCAACATCCAAAGAAAAATCCGCCTCGGCAAACGAAAATTCGATTGGCGTCACTTTTTGTTTGCCGGGGCCCCGATTCTTTCATGGATTGCCGGCGGCAGCAGCAGCGAGATCCCAAAAAAGATCCGCTTCAACGGATGAGCAAGCGGGTGGCACCGCCCTCTGTCCAATGAAGCCTCGATTCTTTTCGGATCCATCGGCAGTGGAGGCAGCAGCGGAAGCAACATCCAAAGAAAAATCCGCCTCGGCAAACGAAAATTCGATTGGCGTCACTTTTCGTTTGCCGGGGCCCCGATTCTTTCATGGATTGCCGGCGGCAGCAGCAGCGAGATCCCAAAAAAGATCCGCTTCAACGGATGAGCAAGCGGGTGGCACCGCCCTCTGTCCAATGAAGCCTCGATTCTTTTCGGATCCATCGGCAGTGGAGGCAGCAGCGGAAGCAACATCCAAAGAAAAATCCGCCTCGGCAAACGAAAATTCGATTGGCGTCACTTTTTGTTTGCCGGGGCCCCGATTCTTTCATGGATTGTCGGTGGCAGCAGCAGCAAGATCCCAAAAAAGATCCGCTTCAACGGATGAGCAAGCGGGTGGCACCGCCCTCTGTCCAATGAAGCCTCGATTCTTTTCGGATCCATCGGCAGTGGAGGCAGCAGCGGAAGCAACATCCAAAGAAAAATCCGCCTCGGCAAACGAAAATTCGATTGACGTCACTTTTCGTTTGCCGGGGCCCCGATTCTTTCATGGATTGTAAGCGGCAGCAGCAGCAAGATCCCAAAAAAGATCCGCTTCAACGGATGAGCAAGTGGGTGGCACCGCCCTCTGTCCAATGAAGCCTCGATTCTTTTCGGATCAATCGGTGGTGGCGGCATGGGTGGCAATGAATTATACCAAAATGGTTCTTTTAAGGGCCCCAAAGCTTCCGAAAGAGTTATTTGGAGCATTATTCAATTATTTCTAAAAATTCAACTAATTCTAATTTTTATAGTTTAGTTTATCGATAAAGTTTAATTTTTATACTAAATATACACCGCTGTATATTTGGTATTTGAAATTCCAAATTTACTGTCAATGTCATTCCAATCGAGTAGGATACCTGTCAAATGCGCTTTAAAGGCATTGCTCGGCAGCATCATCGTCATGATACGGGAATCATCATTACCAGCAACAATCGCCAGATTTCGAGTCTTTAGCATATAGCGATTTTACTCTGGCCGTTATTTTTGCTGAATAGATACACGTTTACTTCATCTGTGAGCCCCAAATTCTTTATTATGCGTTAAAAATTAGTCCTACGTCAACATTGCGGTTATGTCTCAGACATTACACACTCCTAGTTTTTTCAAATTAAATTACAGTGAAAGTGTGATTTTAAACAATAGGGGGATTCACTAAACAGCGTAAACTGATTAAACTGATTAAACGTCGCGATCACCAAGGCAATCTTTGATTATTTCATTCGCAAAATCATGAAACATTTCAAATAAGCAGAAAATCATGGCTTACGCAGCAATTTAATCTGTTTAGTGAGTACCCCTAATGTTAAACTATTACGGACATCCTTCCAGTTCTTGTAACTATGGTGTGCCTTTGATATTTGTGGTCGATTTGCCCGCAAAGCTTATTTTGTAACAGCAATTTCTTAAAATTAATCTTAAGAATTGTGCAGTTTTCGTGTCATCAGCGGTACAAAATTTTCAATCAATATTTTTGACGTAAAATATGTATAATTTTGTAACTTAATTGGGGCAATATCGTGACCCACAAGTATTTGTATCTACATCATACGTTTACGTTGAGCGGAAATTACTTAAGTAAGATTTATAATAAAATTTATATATATAGAAATATTCAGAAACTGTTCAACATTTGGGAAATGTTCAACAATGAGCGAATCACCCTAACCCTAACATTTTGATATGGATTAAAACAGAGTGTATTCCGATTAACTCAAATTTCTATTTTCAAAAAGCCATAGGTCCTTTTGAAAGCTATACCACTTTGACAGACATGTATTTTTGGTGTAGTGAGATGGGAGAATTGTTTCCACTGTGATTACTAAATTACTACTAGGAAAGAGCTTTAGATCAGTAATTAATTCATAGGTTTGTGAATGTTTGGTGAACAAAGTGTGATAGTGCTTCAGCAGAAATATTGAAAAGTGAGAGAATAAGTCTAGAACCACTCTAAAAGAAATAGGCCAACGTTGTATCCACTAATAGGCCAATTTATGTACCGTCAGTGGGGGTGTCATTGGGTCAAAATTGCATAGTCCATACCTTTGTAGGTCGTTACAATAATATTAAGGCTGTAAATCTATGTTGAATTCGGTAGGTACGTTCATTCTAATATTATCTAGGATTGTGTAAAGTATAAATGCTTCAACTTTTTTTTTTCAATGATATAGCTCAATTGAAATTGGCCTGAATTCACCCCTTCTAGGGGGTGACATTGCGCCAAACATTGAAATTCGAACAAAACAGTTGAATGTGAGAAAATATCGCTTGCAAATCAAAACTATTGAAAACATAGATGCTTGCGCACAACCCATCAGCATCTAGTCACAGACAAACAAACGTGAAAGTTGGATCACATTTACTATCAATGTTTCAATACAATAAACCTGATATCTCTTAAATATACTCCCAACTAGTATTCTCAAAAGACGAAAGTATTATTTCTTTATCATCTACGTAGAAAGTGATATGCATGCGTTTTAATTTTGCATGAATCTAACATTAATTTACTATACAGGGTGTTAGGTTCGTGAGTGCAAACTTTTTGAAGGGTGATAGAGGACCATAAATGGTGAAAAAAACTGTTCTACGCATATGGTCAAATCTCAACCGTTACGTAGTTATTGAACTTCCCATGTTTTTGGCTTTCATTGCCTTAACTGGCTTTAACTTGAAAATGGTCAAACTTATCGCAATTTTTTAACCCTTATTCGAAAGATTATTGAATTTTCTATCATATGGCATCTTTGAATCGATTGGTTTAGTTAATTAACTTAGTTTTCTAGAGCAAAATAGCTAAAAATAGTGTGTTTTAATTGGTTTTTGTCACTTATCTTTGAAACATGCGTAATAAATTCAAATTCTTGCTTTGGCAAAGTTGTGGCCCTTGTTCAACTCCACAATTCGTTCTTTGATACCAAACTTCTAGCTCTTATCGTTTTCTTGCAATTTCGATTTAAATGTGCGACACAATGCGCAAAAACGTGCTTACCTTGACAGTTGCACATTTTTGACCTGAAATGCGATGTTTAAATCAAAATTGCAAGAAAACGATAAGAGATAGACGTTTGATGTCAAAGAACGAATTTTAGAGTAGAACAGGAGCCACAACTTTGCCGAAGAAAGAATTTGAGTTTATTACGCATGTTTCAAAGATAATTGACAAAAACAAATTAAAACACGCTATTTTGAGCTAGTTTGCTGTAGAAAACTTAGTTATTTATCTAAACCAATCGATTCAAAGATGCCATTTGATAGAAATTTCAATAATCTTTCGAATAAGGGTAAAAAAACTGCGATAAGTTTGACCATTTTCAAGTTATAGCCAGTTAAGGCAATGAGAGTCAAAAACATGGAAAGCTCAATAACTACGTAACGGTTGAGATTTGACCATATGCGTAGAACAATTTTTTTCACCATTTATGGTCCTCTATCACCCTTTAAAAAGTTTGCACTCAGGAACCTAACACCCTGTATATTACAGCGCTTTATGCATGAACTAATGTGAATACTCTCACTTGTTTTAATTCACATTTGTAGGGTTCTTGTACTGATAGCATTGCTTTTATATGGCCAAAAGTCACCCCCAAAATGAGTTATTTGTACTATAGCTCGAATACATAAGATGTTCATGCCAAATTGCATACAAAACCAGCAAAACTCAAATTACTTTTCAAAATAACTGCTCAATAAACCGAGAAAACAGCAATTCATTACATGTTCGTTGTTCAGCTGTTTTCTACTAAGCATTTTATTTTAAGACAACGATATTGTACAGTACGCTCAACCATAAAATTCACATCACTTTTTCTTACTGGAAAATCAACTAAATGAGACTTGTTTCTACATCGGATGGTCAACGCAAACTAATATTTGCCATATTCTATCCACTTTCTGATTATCACTTTGATAATCGTTAGTATTTTAAGCGAAACATCTTTCTCAATTTTTGGCCTAAAGCTACCCCCAGGCCCAATGTCACCCCGACGGTATTCACATTATGTTATGCATAATACGGTGTAAAGTTTTGACGATAAATGTAAGATACATGCAAAAATGAAAATGAAGGCATATCCATTTCCAGGTAGATGATAAATAAATATTACTCTTGTCCTTCAAGAATACTAGTTGGAGTTATATTTAAGTGATAGCGGATGTATCGTATTGGATCGTTAATCGTTTAAAATGAATGTGGTTGAACTTTGGCGTTTTCATGTCTTTGATTTTGTTTTTAAGCTACTAGAGACACTGCTAGATTGTGCGCAAGTATCTATATGTTAAATAGTTTTGACTTGCTAGCTATATTTTCTCACGTTGAACTATTTTTTTTTTTTTGAATTTTAGTGATTGGCCCCATTTTTTCACCCCCTTATAAGGGGTGAAATTAGACCAATTTCAATTAAGTTATATCATTGTCAAAATTGAAGCAGAAGCATTTATAAGTTAGTCAATCCTAAATAATATAAAAAATATACGTGACTACCGAATTCAACATTGATTTAGAGCAAAAAATATTATTGTAACGACCTACAAAGGGATGGACTATGCCATTTTGGCCCAACGACACCCCTACTGACGGAACATGTAACTATTTCCATAAGTAATATTATCATTTATAATGTTCTGGTTGAATAGGTCATACCGGGCAATGATCGACTAGAAGACATGTGTTAACCTTTTCTGACAGGGACATCAAAGTGTAGACGTCCCAAATTGAAATCCGAATCGAGCTTATTCGTAATAACATCTTCGGTCCGTGGGGAGATTTTTTCCGTTTGTTTTACGTGTCTCCGTTCTTTTGGTGTTTTTCTATCCCCTACTTGGCTCGTAATCTCTAGATCTATCTAACGCACTTCCTGCGAAGGGGTTTTCCTCATGAATACCGCTACTACTGCTTTATTTTTTGTTGCTCATATTTATCCCACGAGTAGCACGGTAAAAGAAGTAAGGGTATTATCAACACAAGCGATAAGATATTTTTGACATGATTCCATGCGAAAACAAACACATCCTAACCCTTTTCAGGATAGGTCATCTACTTGGCTGCAAAAGGCCCTAGTGAAACTGCCCAGACTAAATGAAGCTTTAACTTGGTTTTCGTGATAGTTGGATTATTACACCAATGTGGCAATCCAGTCGAATAAATTGATTGTGGGATCACGAGGAATCGTTGGATCACTGGGAATCATCGTTTTCGATTGTTGGATCATTGGAAAGACTGTGGGTCAGTGATCTGCTTCCAACATTGGCACCACGTGCGCAACAACCTCCTTCCGTTTCCTTTCTCCTCAGCGGAGACCTAACTAATCCACTTCTTGTGACGGGGTTAACCTCTCGAATACCGCTACTACTGCTTTGTTTCTTTTTTCACACATTAAATCCCACGAGTAGCACGGTCAAAGTAAGGGTATTATCAACACAAGCGATAAGATATTTTTGACATGATCCCATGCGAAAATAAACACATCCTAACCCTTTTCAGGATAGGTCATCTACTTGGCTGCAAAAGGTGAAAAGTGAAACTCCCCAGACTAAATGAAGCTTTATCAACTCGGTTTTCGTGATAGTTGGATTATTACACCATTGTGGCAATAGACCTGTGCGCCGCCGCGCCACGCCGCCGCCGCCGACAATTTTTTCCCCACGCCGACGCCTACCGTAATATCGGCGGCGCGCCATACGCCGATGTTTGTCACGCCGCCGATTTTCATTTTTCACGCCGGTGATCAGTGCACGAACAAAATTTTATTTACATTAAGTTGAGATAAAATACTAAAATTCTTTCGAAGATTCCTTTAAAATTCCAATCAAAGAATTCTTCAGAAGTTCCTTTAGAGATCTTTTCAGGAGTTTCTTCAAAGATGTCTCCAGTAGTTCCTTCAGATATTCAGGGATGCCTCTAGGGGTTTCAATATGCATTTTTTTTTCAGAAGATGTTTCTGGAAGATCTCGACAGAAGTACCTACCAGGGATGCCTCCTAGAAATACATCCAAGATTCATCCAGAAGATTCATCAAGGGTTCCCATAGGAGATCCTTCAGATATTAGTCAGAGAGTTTCTCCAGGGATTTCTTCTGAAATTTCTTCAGGAATTCTTACAGGAGTTTCTCCAAAATTAGTCCAAGAGTTTCTTCAGAAATTCCTCCAGGAGATCTTTCAGGGATTTCTCTAGAATTCCAGCAACGGGTTTCTCCTGGCGTTCTGTGTTCTTCAGAAATCACTACAGGAGTTCCATCAAGGATTCCATCAGGAAATCCCCCCTGGAATGTTTTCAACAATCCCTCCTGAACTTTCAGGGATTCCTCTCGGTATGCCTCATGGGAATTTTTCAGAAATTCTTTCAGGAGTTCTTTTGGAATATATCTAGGAGTTTCTTCAGATATTCCTACAAAATTTCCTCCATAGATTATTTCATGAGCATTTTCGAGGATTCATGCAATATAGTAGTTCTTTCAAGGAATGCTCCAGAAGTTCCTTCGGTGACCTCTTCAGGAGTTCCTTCAGGGATCTCCATAAAACAATTCCAGGAGGATTCAGGGATGTCTCCAGGTGTTCATTAGAAATTCCTTCAAAGGAGGGTTCATAGATGCCTCCTGGAGATCCATCAAGAGTTCCGTTAGAAGTTCTTTCAGGAATTCTAACAAACGGTCCTAGAAATTAGTCTAGGAGTTCCTGCAGGGATTTCTTCTGAAGTTCATTTGACTTTGTAATGGCTTTTCCAGTCTTGACAAATTTCAAATACCGCTATTCAATCTTGTCCAACGTTTCGGTTACATCTGGTACCTTTCTCAGGCACTCAATTATGGCTGATGTTTCGTCCAGTGTTGTTCTGTCGAACAATGGTTGTCGAACGGATTGAGTTTTCTCTCACAGCAGTTAACGATTTTTTGATTCGACTGCGATAGAATTTCACTTTGAAATGGCATTTCTAGTCTTGACAAAATTCGAATGCAGCTATTTTATTAAGTTCTTTTAGAAATTCATACAGGAGCTCTTACAGAAATTAGTCCAAGAGTTCCTTCATAGATTCCTCAAGGAGTTTCCGAAATTCATGCAGATGTTTCTTCAGAGGTTCCTCCTGAATTTCTTCATGGATTCCTTCAGAAGTTCATTCAGAAATCTCTCCAGGAGTTCCTTCCGAGAATCTTATATAAAGATCAAAGGATACCTCCAAGAGAATTGAAGGTTCCCCCCAGGAGTTTATTCAGAGATCCCTACAGAAATCCTTTGAAAAAAATAGTATAAAACTTCATTTTATGTATCTTTCAGGATATCCATAGAGAATTCCGCGAGAAGTTCATTAAGGAATTCATCCATGAGTTCTTCAAGTGATCGTTCTTCGGGTTCTTTTTGAGATTTTTCCAGGAGGACTCGCGGATGCTCCAGGAGTTACATCAGAGATTTCCTAGAGGAGTTCTTACAGGGAATCTTGTTAAAGTTCTTTCGAGAATTTCCTTAGGAATATAATCAGGCATATTTCCCGGATATTATTGTGGAATCTCTCATGGAGTTTCTACAAGAATTCCTTAAGCATTTCCTTCTGGAATTCCTCCAGGAATTCTATCGGGGACTCCTCTTGATAATCTTTCGGGGATTCCTCCTGGAAATCCTGCAGGGATCCCTCTACCCAGAAAGATTCACTCGGGAGATTCCGCTGAAAATCCTTCAAGAATTCCACCTGGAAATCCTTCGGAGATTGCAACCGGAATTCTTTTGGGGATTCCCCCTGGCATTCCTGCAACATTTTCTCCTGTAATTTCTTCGGGGATTTATCTTGGACCTCCCACGGTGTGTTGAAACAGGATTATTATCGCACTTTCATGAACCTAAAATATTATTTCGTTATAAGTTAGCCTTTGCTGTATATATTAAGATTCTGGAGGTTAAAAAATCTTTCATCGGGGAAAATTAAAATAAATTCGATTTTAGTAGTTTACCACTTCTTCCATATGATATGGTATTACGCAAATCTGATGAACCTAAACTCCGTTAGAAAAAGTCCCCTTTCTATTAATAAATTTGAAACCATTTAGAGAGAAACGAATGTAAAAGTCTTGACAACGAGTTTAAATTTGATTGGCGTTCGTTCCATGTGTCCAGCCCACAACAGTCTGCCGAAAGTCATAAATCATAAAAGTCTACATTCCTTCCATTTGTCTGGCACATAGATAGTTGTAATGGAGGTAAACAAATACTTCCCATTAGTGCGACTCATAAATTTGAGGAAGCGCCATACACCTGTGACTCATACCATTTGCAGCACATATTCTTCATGTGCTAATTTGCCTGTAATGGTGGGTATTAGTTGCACATATTTTGCATGCCAAACCATGTAACGATGCACCTAAATGACGATCACACGGCCACGAAAGATGCTTCGATTGGGAAATCATTAAACAAATATGGTGACTTAATCACGCGTATTTTTTAACATTCTTATCAACTGTAATTTAACTTGTTTTGAGCTAGTTTAGCAGAAATACTCTTCGAATATAATAAGAACTTTCATGTATATTGTGCTCTGATTTTGCAGGGCACGATGTTTTACTAACAAGTTGTAGCAGTCAGGAAATTTGTATATAGTTTGTGTTTATTCTAACGTGAAGTTTGTATATATCGTCTTAAAGTATGTTAGGAACAAGATTGTAAATAACCAAGTTGAATTCGATAAGTTGAATTCGTGCACTTGTAAATTTGAAATAAATCCCTTAGCATAGGCAATCGCAGGTTGCGAACATTTTGCTGAATCTCTCCTGAGGAGGGCTCACGATTATCTTCGAAAGGTTGGAAAGGGACAGCGGCACGACCATCGTATCGAGTTATCCTTCGTGACTTGCGATCACGAAAGTGTACGATGAGTTTTCGGGAAATGACGAATTTCCGGTTCGTCCGAGAATTCACTGTCTTAATCTGAGGAGATACAGACTCGATCATTCCGTTCGTGACTACCCAGCAAATTAGAAGTGTGCGCGTTTGTAGTCTGTTCGTTGCCTATTGTAAAGTAAGAATTTTCCTAGTGACGTTTAGTGCATGTTAATTGATTAAATTTCGTTCTCTAGGGTATGAAAAGTGTGCGTATAGTAGAATTTGTGTGCGAAAAAGTTGAAAGTTAGAAGAAAAGGTAATTGTGCTCTGAATGTGCTATATTGTGCTCGTGCTAAATGTTCGTTTTGCCAGAAGGCTATTCACTTCGCAGCAATCCTACTCGCACCCAAACGCGTGGACTTCCCCTCAACGAACGGAAAGCTTCCCGGCCAATCGTCAACCTGCCGGAAGTTGGTCGATACGTCACCTAATCGACCGAGTGAGGCTCAGCAGGGGACCTCCACGATCCGTAAGTCAGTTCACCATCCATCAACCTGACCAAGACCGCCATTACGTGGGCTGCGAAACGCGCGATACACCATTCATCGATAGCGGCCATTGGTGATCGCCGTTCAACACGCCCGTCTCGGACGGGGCACTGACCTGGGCCACAGGTCAACGACATCGGTCAAGTAAGCCAGCGAAGTCGGTGAGTCAAACCAAATCTATTTTTTTGTGGAGTGGGGCGTCCGTTGAGGGCGCCTCGGAGTCTTTTTGCCAGTCACAGACTGAAGACGATGTGCTGTTAAGGCCTCGTAGCGAAGTTGAGATCGTCGTGCGTGCGTGACGAATTGCCGCCGCCCAGATCCGGTTGTCACACCAGGAGCGCAGACTAGCCCGCAGATGCGCCGCCAAAGGTCGTGACGTCACATGAACACGTAGAGCACATGAGCACGTTGTAGATAGATAGGAAGAGAGGGAGAGACAAAATCGCACACACGACAGGAAGATAGGAGAGAACGAACACATACACACAACAAGAATGAATGCTAGCATGTAAGAAATAAATCTACCAAGAATATTTGTTTGAAACCAATATGTAGTGTTTAAGTTGATCGTCAAATAAACCCTCATTATGTCCCCCTGTAATATGTATGATTAGTCTTCATGTATTGCCCGTCACTACGCGTTTTGTTGTCGTTCCCGTCCTCCACCATCGGAGTTTGATTGATGGGGTTCTCAGTCCGTTTCCTCTTTGCTGTTGCGTATCGCGGCGAGTGTCTTGTCTGCCAGTGATGAGAATTGGTGAGCAACCGCGAATGTTGTCTCACTTTGAGCATGCGTGATTCTCTCACCGAACTCTCTGAGTGCCTTCGCGATTAATGGTCATGATGCGATAATAGGGTGAACCCGTTCGGTCGTTTGGTTCGTAAGCCAGCTGGAACAATCCGTAAAATTCCTTTCGGAAATATTAAATGGACTCGCCCTCAGGAGAGTCTCATCCGGGCAAATTAAAATTGGGCATGTGGTCTCCCTTGTGGAGTGGCGCTTAAGCCACGTGTTTTAAGACGGATCGCCCGGGCTGGCTACAAATTGGCGCCCAACTAGAGGTTTTCGAGATATTTGAGTATTTGTGAAGTTTCTGATGTAAAATTATGTGTATTTAAGAATTTTGTGGTATTTATGGAAAGTTTGAGGTTCACTTATTGATAGTTTTGGGATTATGTAGTGAATTTATCCGTATTTGGTTTCTGTGGACAATCTTTGAGTGTTTAAGTTATTTTTGTGAATTAAGGAACATTTTGGGAAGTATTGAGCAGAATAAAGATTGAGTTTGTGCAGTGGAATATAGTGTTGAGTATCAGTATTTACGTGTCTGTTGATTGCAAAGTTTCGATTATTTTCGTTTCATGTATTTTGTTGAATTATTACTGTTTCATTGAAATGGCTGTAAAACTTGCATATATGGACCGTTTGATTATCGAGGAAGTTGGCTATGAACTGTAAATACATATGAGGAAAGGTTGATGAGGCTTAAAATGACGGATATGAGGTACTTGTTTGAGAATGAAGATGTTGATGATGGAGTGTATGATAACGGCCTTAATTGATTGTGTTTGACGTGGTATCGTTCGTGTATAAGTTCGGTTTATGCGTCTACGAGTTGTTTAGAAGCAAGGAATGAGAAAAAGAGGAGTGCGGTATGATTTGTACTGAGAGCAACGTAGGTGTAGGGGGTGAGCAAGATCCGGGGAGTGAGAGAATTCGGGCTCTGGAGGCCGAAGTGGTTAGACTGAAATCATTGATTGCAATGGTTGAAAGGAGAATGAGAGGAGCCGGTAAGCAGGAAGAGAGACAGGAAGAATGTGAGGTGGTCCAAAGTGTACCATTGGAGCAGGGGGTAGGCGAGAGTAGGAATAACCGTGAAATGAAACCGCTACCGGAGTCACCAACATGTTGGTACTGTGAGGGATACGATCACGTAATAGATGATTGTATTGGTAGAAAAAGAACACTTGAACTCTGGCGTAGGTTAGATGAAGAGAAGGCGAAAAAAGGTCAAGAACAACCAGAATTGCCAAGCGGTCTTGTACCGGAATGCGAGACCGAGAGTAACAAGGCTTCAGATCTAGAAGGTGTGGCCAATGATAGTCTAGAGAACCACGACATCGTAGTTCAGGAAATAGCCGATGAGACTGAGAAGATAGGTCCGGTGTTGCCAGTCGAACAAACGCTGTTTCGGAAATATGACGGTCTGAGACCCGCGTTTAAAGAAAGGCAAAGTAGGCAGGTAGTTCCGTGGCGAGGATTAGCCGAAAGCGTAAAGGGTCAGGGTAAGTCAACGAGAACTCGTTTCGATAGGAGACAGGAGGAAACGAAGGAAAGGGCAAATGGCAAAACTAAGAAGGAATGGCTGACCGAGTGGTTGTTTACTTCCGAGCGATGGAGGGTATGGTTTCTGAAAATTTTATTAACGGAAGTTGAATTTGTCATTCAATCCATTGAGATTAGTTGCTGTCTGGTACTATCGGCTAAGCTGGCACAGAAATGCATTCCAGCAACCATCAAGAGGGTAGTAGGCAGCCATGATTTGGAGAGCTTGGATGGAAAACGACTTGGCATTTTCCATTGCAAGTTAAAAAAACTTGCCAAAGCAGGCTCTCCATAGTTTGACCTTGCATGACCTTCAGCTATGTAACTGTTTTGGAACAGTGACAAGGAACCAGTTAGAGGTCTGGTCTCACTAAAATACTAAAAGTGAACCGTTTTTTCAGCTATGAGGCTCTTGGGGTGCACCCAGGAGTTACTTTTACCCCGTTGAGCCGTGCTCCGGGTAAATAACATAATAGCTCGCCATTGCAAAGCTTAGCGCTGATCTTTGGATCAGCTGCCGCCCCTACAAAACCTTTTTCTTACTAGGGGCATCCTTGGACTGTTCAACAGTCCAAGAAGAAGCTTTGCAGTGTGCTGAAGAATGGAACTAGTCAGTTCTTTCAAAGTAGAACCGTTGGAAGGAAGTTGTTGTGGTTATTCGCGATCCCCTCGACCAGAAGTCAGAGAGAGCCCTGGAAGTTTTCCCGGGCGATGATCTCAAACCAGAAGCTTGGAGCCGTAGTGCGATGACGAGCAGTACTGTTCAAGGAAGTGAAATTCGTGAGTCTGTCATTGGGGATTGTCAGACGCTGATCGAAAAGACAGACTCAGAAGTTTTCTAGCATGAATAACGATGTTGAGCAACCCGAGTCAATCGAGCGATAGCACAACAACTTCAAAAGAATGGCTCTATTGGGAAAGTACTGCCCGAAAGTTAAAATTTTTCAAAGTTTTTTTTCTGAGACTTTTTAGGGAGATTTGCGCAAATGTGTAAATAATGTTAGTATAGTAGTTCACAAATGTTTCTTATGTCTAATTTAGTACTTAATATTGTTATTCTTTATTTCTTATTTATTAAAATGAACTTAAAAAGCTATTTGGCCTTCGGTCGAACATGGCCACCCCTCTGTGACGTCATCACGTCGTCGTCCGTCCGAAAGTACCTAAAAAACAAGAAAAAGCATCATAATCCGTTTCCATTACCGTGAAGCGATTGGAAACACACTCACCTAACTTCCGAGTCTCCTGAATCTGCCTCATCCGGCCGGCGAGGTAGTCTTCAAGGCTAGGTCGTCCAACATCCCGGTCTTTCCAGCGAGAGGATCCAATTCGTTGGGTGCTCGAGCCTCCGTCAGCCAGTCTCTTTTCCCCCCGTATTTGACCTAAACCACAAAGAAAATAGGAAATATTAATACTTACAGTTCGATAGCCACTTCACCCGTAATTTTTCGACATTTGCAGCCATTCTTGGTCCATTTTTCTGGGAAAATTACCTTAAAAACTTTCACGAATTTTCCATGTTCACTGCACTTACAATGTTTTTGTTTACGTTTGGCGGTTCTCAGATTTGGTAGATATATCAGAGTATGAGTATCGTGAGTGTCCGGAGAAAAATTTCTCTGAGTGACGTAATTGTGAGTGATTTATGTTTTCTCATTTAATAATGCTTCGTGAGAGCCGGAGAGAATCTCTGGCGTGTGAAACGTTATTGGAAAGATTGTTTGGGAGAATTTAGGATTCGCACACATGGATTAGCGTAAGCCAGAGAATTTTTGGCGAGTTAATTGGTGTTGTGGCGTTTTTTGTGTTGTGGTTGATGTTTACGTTTTGTCCTACACAGAGGCATGTATACCGGGTAGCAGGCTCGGTGGTTCTCGGTGAGACAGAATCGTTGCGGTAAATTCAGAGGAGAAACGTGTTACCAACATCAAGGATTGGTGTAGTTTCGAATCTGAATGATCCAGTTATTGTAGTAGAGTGTGTGCGGTCATATGGGAGAAATGTACGGAATCAAGGTTTAGGTTTGGTGTTTGATTTCTCCATATGTACCTGTTCTGTGTTGGTGTATGTTCATTGAGTATCAGATGTTCTGCTAGTTAATGACGTGTTGTTGGGATGATGCTTCTGCTGAGACTGAAAGGTTTTAGCAGCAATGCAGTTTTTAGGATTTCTTTGGGGTTTGAGATTATATGTTGGTGTCGATATTCTACCTAGGCTGAGAACGTCAAGCAGCTCAATCTTTCCTTGGGGTGAACCTATGTTTTGTAAATATTTTTGTAGATATAAATATGGAATGATGTGTACGTAAAGTTTTTTTTCGAATTTATCAAAATTATTGATATGGAAAATAGGTTAGGAACCCGGATGAATTTGTAATATATAAACATGAAGTAGTTAAGGGAATCGATAAATGAATAATGTACATAAATTGTACAGTTTACCACTACGAAAATTTGGTTTAAGTCCTTAAACCAAATTTTCGTAAAATAGCCCTGGTGCAATGTAGCAGTCAGGAAATTTGTATATAGTTTGTGTTTATTCTAACGTGAAGTTTGTATATATCGTCTTAAAGTATGTTAGGAACAAGATTGTAAATAACCAAGTTGAATTCGATAAGTTGAATTCGTGCACTTGTAAATTTGAAATAAATCCCTTAGCATAGGCAATCGCAGGTTGCGAACATTTTGCTGAATCTCTCCTGAGGAGGGCTCACGATTATCTTCGAAAGGTTGGAAAGGGACAGCGGCACGACCATCGTATCGAGTTATCCTTCGTGACTTGCGATCACGAAAGTGTACGATGAGTTTTCGGGAAATGACGAATTTCCGGTTCGTCCGAGAATTCACTGTCTTAATCTGAGGAGATACAGACTCGATCATTCCGTTCGTGACTACCCAGCAAATTAGAAGTGTGCGCGTTTGTAGTCTGTTCGTTGCCTATTGTAAAGTAAGAATTTTCCTAGTGACGTTTAGTGCATGTTAATTGATTAAATTTCGTTCTCTAGGGTATGAAAAGTGTGCGTATAGTAGAATTTGTGTGCGAAAAAGTTGAAAGTTAGAAGAAAAGGTAATTGTGCTCTGAATGTGCTATATTGTGCTCGTGCTAAATGTTCGTTTTGCCAGAAGGCTATTCACTTCGCAGCAATCCTACTCGCACCCAAACGCGTGGACTTCCCCTCAACGAACGGAAAGCTTCCCGGCCAATCGTCAACCTGCCGGAAGTTGGTCGATACGTCACCTAATCGACCGAGTGAGGCTCAGCAGGGGACCTCCACGATCCGTAAGTCAGTTCACCATCCATCAACCTGACCAAGACCGCCATTACGTGGGCTGCGAAACGCGCGATACACCATTCATCGATAGCGGCCATTGGTGATCGCCGTTCAACACGCCCGTCTCGGACGGGGCACTGACCTGGGCCACAGGTCAACGACATCGGTCAAGTAAGCCAGCGAAGTCGGTGAGTCAAACCAAATCTATTTTTTTGTGGAGTGGGGCGTCCGTTGAGGGCGCCTCGGAGTCTTTTTGCCAGTCACAGACTGAAGACGATGTGCTGTTAAGGCCTCGTAGCGAAGTTGAGATCGTCGTGCGTGCGTGACGAATTGCCGCCGCCCAGATCCGGTTGTCACACCAGGAGCGCAGACTAGCCCGCAGATGCGCCGCCAAAGGTCGTGACGTCACATGAACACGTAGAGCACATGAGCACGTTGTAGATAGATAGGAAGAGAGGGAGAGACAAAATCGCACACACGACAGGAAGATAGGAGAGAACGAACACATACACACAACAAGAATGAATGCTAGCATGTAAGAAATAAATCTACCAAGAATATTTGTTTGAAACCAATATGTAGTGTTTAAGTTGATCGTCAAATAAACCCTCATTATGTCCCCCTGTAATATGTATGATTAGTCTTCATGTATTGCCCGTCACTACGCGTTTTGTTGTCGTTCCCGTCCTCCACCATCGGAGTTTGATTGATGGGGTTCTCAGTCCGTTTCCTCTTTGCTGTTGCGTATCGCGGCGAGTGTCTTGTCTGCCAGTGATGAGAATTGGTGAGCAACCGCGAATGTTGTCTCACTTTGAGCATGCGTGATTCTCTCACCGAACTCTCTGAGTGCCTTCGCGATTAATGGTCATGATGCGATAATAGGGTGAACCCGTTCGGTCGTTTGGTTCGTAAGCCAGCTGGAACAATCCGTAAAATTCCTTTCGGAAATATTAAATGGACTCGCCCTCAGGAGAGTCTCATCCGGGCAAATTAAAATTGGGCATGTGGTCTCCCTTGTGGAGTGGCGCTTAAGCCACGTGTTTTAAGACGGATCGCCCGGGCTGGCTACAAAGTGAAAATTCATCCTATGAATACTTTTGTGTGCATGTTGGACGCATAGGGCCGATTTCTTCACCCTGACTTAAGCGTTAAACCAGGTTTAACTATATGGGTAAGCTTGGTTTACCGATTAATCCGAGGTGAAGAAATCAGCCCTTTGTGCATAGCTTTTGATTACTTTTTCGGCACACGCCCTTGATACACGTACTTTAAGGTAAGCATATGTTTGATTGAAACAGTTTTAGATTTGATGATGATGAACCTGGGCATGTTAGCGGAATACATGTACGTAAACAGAATATCGGATTAAGTACGAGACACTGGATATGACCTAACAGTTGAGGATGAAATACGTGTCTATCAAAGAATGCAAAATCGTAGTGCAATTAAAAGGAATAGTCCTTAACTCTATTTTCTCTTTTACTTAGTTTTAGATATGTCCATTATTGTTTATGCTGAGAACAAGTTTAACTAAATCTACAGATAAAATGAAAATTGAAAATGTAGAACAATATTAAGAAGACATCAATGTTCTGGAAATGTCATAAAATATATTTAAAAAAAAAACAACAACAGTCAGTGATGTGTAAAGTGAGGCAAGATTGACGCAATTCGAGGTTTCGATACAACTTTTTAAGAACTTTTATTAGTTATTTTATGCTTCATTTCGGAATCATTGGACAGATTTAGATTGCTGAATAGTTATAACACATAGAATGAGGTTGGAAGGAATCGAGTGTACAGGGTGACTTTTTAATTCGTTTTTATCACGCTCTGCAAGGACAAGTGACATTTCTCCCCATACTGAATCTGTTGTCAAACTCACTTTGTAAAAATGAAGGGATTTTACTTGGGAAAAAGAAACTTTATTTTATGCAGTCATAACATTGAAACAATTAAAACGCATGAAGTTTTTTTCAAGACCAAACTGTCTTATAAAATAAAACTACAGATAACCCAGACGAACAAAGAAAAAAAAATCACTGCACGAGACTACCATTATTGAAATTCATCAGATTACTTGCGAATTGATATTTCTCCAATATATTTTAGGCTTATACTATTAGATGTCATTCACATTGACATATGTTAAGCATGCGTTGCATTCGGTAACTTCTTAATAAAAACTTGTGATATTTTGAAAAAGATTTCAATACAATTTGTATACTTATCCTTGACCAAATGATTATTTGATTGAAAAAAAAAACTGTTATGACATTCAAATTGCTTATCATGACTAGATAATATCACGTTAACCAGGTGTTTCTTCTTACCCCACCCATTTTAACTTGGCCATTGTGCCTTATTTTAAACCAAATGTTGAATAATCATTTTTGAATGCAATAACATAATATGACAACGCCAATCTTATGTATTTTGCGTCAACTTTTTGTTATTTGAGACTCAACAGCTCACTTAACACAGTGGTATTATTTTAAAGATAACAAGGAAAAAAGGTTTTTGAAAATTTTAAGATTTTGTATGGACAAAAGTCCTCAACAGATCAGAGGCAGAACTTTTACAAATGAGTCATGCACGCTCAGTATAGTCGACTTATACTTTTAGGCAAATATCCATGTGGATGTGGTTTGACATGCAAAGTATGTGCAACAAATACCCGCCATTTCAGGCAAATTAGCACATGAAGGGTATGTGCTGCAAATGGTATGAGTCACAGGTGTATAGCGCTTCCTCAAATGTATGAGTCGCACTAATGGAAAGCATTAGTTTACCTTTATCAAATGGAAGAAATGTAGACTTTTATGATTTATGACTTTCGGCAGACTGTAGTGGGCTGGCCACATGAAACGAACGCCAAACAAATTTAAACTCGTTGTCAAGACTTTTACATTCGTTTCTGTCTAAATTGTTTCAAATTTATTAATAGAAAGGGGACTTTTGCTAGCGGAGTTTAGGTTCATCAGATTTGCGTAATACCATATCATATGGGAAAAGTGGTAAACTACTAAAATCGAATTTATTTTAATTTTCCCCGATGAAAGATTTTTTAACCTCCAGAATCTTAATATATACAGCTAAGGCTAACTTATAACGAAATAATATTTTAGGTTCATGAAAGTGCGATAATAATCCTGTTTCAACACACCGTGCCTCCTTCAAGGGTTCCTCATGAACTTCCTTCGAGCATTCCTCCTGAAATTCCTACGGGAACTCCTCCTGGAATTTATTTAGAGATTTTTCAAAGAAACCATTCGAAAATTTCTTCTGGAATTATTTCGAGGATTCCCCTTGGAATTCCTACGGGGATTTTTCCTAGATTTCCTTCAGGGTTTCCTCCTAGACCTCCTGAAATTCTTTCAAGGATACCTCCTGATATTCCGTCGTGGATTCCTTTGGGGATTCCTCCTGGAATTCCTTCGGAATTCCTTCTGGAGTTTCTTCTAACATACAACTTAAACTTCCTTCTTGGAATTCTTCCGCAGATTCCTCGTACAATTTCTTCGGGAGTCTCTCCTGGAGTTTCTTCAGAAAATCTTCATGAAATGCCTTTGTAGATTTCTTCTGGAATTCCTTCGAGGATTCGTCCTAGACTTACTTCATGGATTCCACCAGAAATTCTTTGAGATATTTCATTTGATACTCCGCGGTGGATTCCACCTGGAATTTCTTCAGGGGTTCCTCCTGGAATTTCTTTGATGATTCCTCTCAGAACTCCTTTGGAGATTCCTCCTGGATTTCCTCATGGAATTCCTCCAGCAGTCCTCCTGGATTTTCGTCGATAATTTATCCTAAAATGCATTCGAGATTCCTCCTGGAATTAATTTGGAGATTCCTTCTAAAGTTCCTTCGGGATGCCTTCGGGAATTTCTTCAGGAATTACTCCTGGAATTCCTATGGGTATTCCTCTTAGAAATCCATCGGGGATTTCGGTTTTAGATCCTTCGGAGATTCCTTCTGGCGTTCTTCGGGGATTCCTCATAGAATTCCTCCAGAGATTCCTCCTAAAGCTCCTTAGGAAATTCCTCCTGGACTTCTTTCAGGGATTCCTCCTTGAATTCCTCCGGAGATTTCTCCTGGAGTTCCTTCGGAGATTCCTTCTAGAATTCCTTCGAAGATCCCTCCTAGAACTCTTTATTGAATTCCTTCGGATAATTCTCCTAGAATTCCTTAAGAGATTCCTTCTAGAGTTGCTTCTGGGATTTCTCCTGTAATTTCTTCGGAGTTTTCTCTTGGAATCCCTTTGGAGCTTTCGCTTCCAATTTCTTCGGAGATTCCTCATGGAATTCGTCCTAGAATTTCTTCGGGGTTTCCTTCTGAAATTCTTTCGGTGAGTCTTCCTAGAATTCCTTCGGGGATTCCTCCTTTCTGAGTTCTTCTGGAATTCTTTCCGGGATTCATGGTGTACTGCTTGAACATTTGAGATACGCGCTGGTATTTTTTCGGGATTTTCTCTTGGAATTCCTGCGGGAATTCCTCAGAGTTCTTTCGGGGATTTCTTCAGGGATTCCTCCTGTACTCGCGTATACCTCCTGGACTTCGTTCGGGGATTTCTTCTGGCATTCCTCCTGGAATTCCTTCGGGGATTTCTCCTGAATTTTCTTCGAGGATCCCTCCTAAGATTCCATCGTGGATTCCTCCTGGACTTTTTTCAGGGATTCCTCCTGGACTTTAACGAGGATTCCTCCAGATTGTTTTCCAGAGATTTCTCCTGGAATCCCTTTGAGATTTCCTCCTAGAATTCCTTTTGGGGTTTCACTTCAAATTTCTTCAGAGATTTCTCCTGGAATTCCTACGAGGATTCCTGGTAGAATACCTTCGGGAATTCCTCCTAGAAATCCCTTAGGGATTTTTCCTGGATCTCCTTCAGAGATTCCTCTTGGATATTTTTCGTTGATTCCTTCTAGAAATCCTTAGGGGATTCTTTCTCGAATTCACTTTGAAATTCCCACTGGAATAATTTCGAGGATTCTTTCTGAGATTCCTGTTAGGATTTCTTTGGGGATTACTGCTTGAATCTGCTTGGAACTCGTGCCGGAATTATTTTGGGATGTCCTTGTACAAATATTACGGGAATTTCTTTTAGAATTCTTTCAGGGCTCCCTTATGGAATTCCTACAACCATTCCTCCTTGAATTCCTTCCGGGAATACTCCTAAAATTCCTTTGAGGATTCCTTCTAAAATTCCTCCGCGGATTCCTGCTGAAATTCTTCTGGGGAATCTTATAGGAATTTCTTCGGAAATTCTTCATAAGTTTTTCCAAGGATCTCTCTAATACAGATTATTGAACTACATATCAGTGATTCCAGCATAAGTTCCTTAAGGGCTTCATACATCAGTTCTTACAGGGATTATCCCAGAAGTTTCATCATGTATTCCTCCAGGAGATTCTTTAAGGTTCCTCCTGGAATTCTTTTGGAGATTATTCTCGGAAATCATTCGAGGATTCCTTGTAAATTGTGCGACCTTATTATCAAATGTGATAGCTTCTTAAGGTTCTAAGAAGACAAAACGAAAACTGTAGCAAAATCTATATTTTTGCCTTTAGTTGGATGCAGTGGAGTAATGCAACATGCATCAATACAGATACGGGTAATGTAACAATAGGTCTAACTACTAGCCACAGTGACGGATCCGAACAGGAATAAAAAAGGTGTTCATTCAAACGTAAGGTTATAAGTACACAGGGTCAAATATTTGATAAATGAACTCAAGAAAAAACATCTGTTTGACACTAATGAAAATTGGATCGAGTCAAACGAGATGTTTGAGCATTGGTTTCTTTTTGGTCAAATACTTCATCCTGTGTACTGGCATAATAATAATTCATGTCATCAATGGTTATGAAGAAGCAAAGACTGGACTACAAATTCTACAGCGTAAAGACAACTTCTTTGTTTCGATAATGCTGACATTACGGTCAAATTTTGGTCACGCCGATTCACGCCGCCGCCGCCGCCGCCGCCGAAAGTTGCTACCGGCGTGACGCCGATGACGCCGCCGCCGCCGGCCAAAAATGGCCCTCACGCCGCCGCCGAGCAAAATAAAGTCGGCGCACAGGTCTATGTGGCAATCCAGTCAAACAGATTGATTGTGGGATCACTGGTAGTCGTTGGATTTCTGCGAATCGTCGTTTTCGGGGGGAAAGGCTGTGAGTCGGTGATCTGATTCCAGCACTGGTACCACGCGCACAACTACTTCCTTCTGTTTCCATTCTCCTCAACGGAGATCTACATCTTGTCTACCGTTACTACTGCTTTGTTTTTTGTTGATCATATTGAATCCCACGAGTTGCACGGAAATAAGAAGTAATGATCAACACGAGCGATAAGATATTTTAGACATAATTTCATGGAAACATAATCACATTACGGTTAGGACCCTTTTCAGGATAGGTCATCCTGTGGGCTGCAAGAGGTCCTAGTGAACATGTCCAGACTAAATGAAGCTTTCTTAAAATGGGTTTCATGGTAGTTGAGTTATTACACGATTGCGGCAATCCAGTCGAATAAATCGATTGTTGGATTATTCTAGTCAGTCTGGGCAGGTCCTAGTGAATCCTGTCCAGACTATATGAAGCTCGCATAACATGGATTCCATGAAAGTTAGGTTATTACACGGTTGTGGCAACCCAGTCGAATAAATCGACTGTTGGATCAATGGGAATCATCGTTTTCGGGGGGGACTGTGTGTCGGTGACCTGCTTCCAGCCCTGGCACCACACACACAACTACCTCCTTCTGTTTCCTTTCTCCTAAGTGGAGACCTATATAACCCACTTCTTGTGAAAGGGTTTACCTCTTGACGACCGCTACTACTGCTTTGTTTTTTGGATGCTCTAATTGAATCCCACGAGTAGCGCGGGAAAAGAAGCAAGGGTATTAAAATTGCCAAAAAGGAAGAAAACCACTGTGGTTGGTTCAAATTGCTGAATATCTAGCTTGTTAAGGGGTTGAACAATAATGACGATTCTAAAATAAATCTTAATCGATTCTGTAACATCTCAAACATTGCTTTTGCATTGCATTTTCCTCCGGAGTCTGCAACACAAAATTCGGTAGACAATTAGCTTTTCTAATTGACATTTGTAGAGTTCTGTAGCTAATTCCATTGCTTTTGCCTACACCAAAATCACCACAAAATTATTGATATGTAGAACTGTTCGAACATTTTCATTCAAAACAACATCAAAACCCAAGAAAACAACTTTTCAGTTGTTTTTATACAGGACTAGCTGAATTGCCCGGCTTTGCTCGGGTTTATTTATTGAGGGGGATTGGAGCAAATGCGAAGTCCCATATAGCCGAATGGGTAAACATGCCGCTGTTCCGCAAGATCATGCTGAAAATAAAGAGATTCCAGGTGAGCCATAGTAAAATTCTGCCAAAAATCTAGAATTCCGAAGCATAGTTAGTATACTAAACATTAAATCTACTGATACGTTTCTACGGCATAGAGTGCCATTGTGTTTTCCACACAATCTACAAATTTATGAAAAAAATAACAAAGAAGCCATTCGAATAAAAACAGTAGCTGAAGAGAAGTCAAGTTCTATTCCATAACTTAAAGTTTATTTTGGTTTCTCATCTTTGTCACATGGCATTTGCTAGGTTTATTAGTTTCATATATTTGAATGTAAATGATGATTCTTCATGTTCTTCTCTGTCAAAATAAATTAAAGCTAAATCAAGTGCTTTCGCCATTTTTCAACGGCACTTTGAGAAAGTGTTAAAGGTTCATGTAGATCTCAGATTCCATAGATAAATGTGGTCATAGCGTGATCTATGACCAATCGAATTGCAGAGCCGTGGTTTTAAATCTCAATCAGTAGAAATATGTTTGCGTTACAACGTGTAAGCGTAAGCTGTCCGACTCGCTTACGCTCGTCGGACTTAAGAAGGGGATAACACCTCTGTTCGCATTCTACCGGGCAAATGCTTGGATGTGCTGTTCGCCTAGAAGTGAATCGACGCAAACACGGCGCATCGGACTATCGGAACATCGGCGGCTTTCTGCCGCCGGTGTTCCTTAGTCCTCCATACAGTTGCAACGCATAAAATTGCCAGAAGTTAAATATTTTAAGGTAAACGAATGTTTTACAGTTCGCTATTTTGATCTTCAAAATGGCGTCCGATATCGATTTCAGACATACATTCATCAAGCCCGATCGACTGACATCCACATTGCATGGTATCATAGCACAACCCATCATTCCATGGCCACCATCTTAGATTATGGTCCGCCATCTTGGATTTCAAAATGGCGTCAAATATCTATTTTCGATTTCTCTTCGTCAAGCCCGATCGATAGATACCCGTATTGCATGTTTTCATAAATCAAACCACCATTCCATAACCGCCATATTGGATTATGGTCCGCCATCTTCTTCTTCTTGGCGTAACGTCCTCACTGGGACAAAGCCTGCTTCTCAGCTTAGTGTTCTATGAGCACTTCCACAGTTTTTAACTGAGAGCTTCCTCTGCCAATGACCATTTTGCATGTGTATATCGTGTGGCAGGCACGAAGATACTCTATGCCCAAGGAAGACAAGGAAATTTCCTTTACGAAAAGATCCTGGACCGACCGGGAATCGAACCTGTCACCCTCAGCATGGTCATGCTGAATACCCGTGCGTTTACCGCCTCGGCTATATGGTCCGCCATCTTGGATTTATATCCCGCCATCTTGTATTTCAAAATTGCGTCAACTATCTATTTTTGACTTCTACTCGTCAAGCCCGATTGATAGATACCCTTATTGCATGGTATAATAGTTCAAACCACCATTTCATGGCCGCCATCATGGATTATGGTCCTCCATCTTGGATTCCAAAATGGCGTCAAATATCTATTTATGATTTCTACTCGTCAAGAACGATTGATAGATACCCATATAGCATGGTATAATAGCTCAAACCACCATTCCATGGCCGCCATCTTGGATTCCAAAATGGCGTGAAATATCTATTTCTGACTTCTACTCGTCAAGCCGATTGGTAGATACCCATATTGCATGGTATAATAGCTCAAACCACCATTTCATGGCCGCCATCTTGGATTCCAAAATGGCGTCAAATATCTATTTTTGACTTCTACTCGTCAAACCCGATTGATAGATACCCATATTGCATGGTATAATAGCTCAAACCACCATTTCATGGCCGCCATCTTGGATTATGGTCCGCCATCTTGGATTCCAAAATGGCGCCAAATATCTATTTTTGACTTCTACTCGTCAAGCCCGATTGATAGATACCCTTATTACATGGTATCATAGCTCAAACCACCATTCCATGGCCGCCATCTTGGATTCCAAAATGGCATCAAATATCTATTTTTGACTTCTACTCATCAAGCCCGATCGATAGATACCCATATTGCATGGTATAATAGCTCAAACCACCATTCCATGGCCGGCATCTTAGATTATAGTCCGCCATCTTGGATTCCAAAATGGCGTCAAATATCCATTTTGACTTCTACTCGTCAAGCCCAATCGATAGATACCCATATTGCATGGTATCATAGCTCAAATCATCATTCCATGACCGCCATCTTGAATTATGGTCCGCCATCTTGGATTCCAAAATGGCGTTTAATATCCATTTTGACTTCTACTCGTTAAGCCCGATTGATAGATACCCTTATTACATGGTATAATAGTTCAAACCACCATTTCATGGCCGCCATCTTGGATTCCGAAATGGCGTCAAATATCAAATTTTGACTTCTACTCATCAAGCCCGATCGATAGATACCCATATTGCATGGTATCATAACTCAAACCACCATTCCATGGCCGCCAACTTGGATTATGGTCCGCCATCTTGGATTCCAAAATGGCGTCAAATATCTAATTTTGACTTCTACTCATCAAGCACGATTGATAGACACCCATATTGCATGGTATAAAAGCTCAAACCACGATTCCATGGCCGCCATCTTGGATTATGGTCCGCCATATTGGATTCCAAAATGGCGTCAAATATCTATTTTTGACTTCTACTCGTCAAACCCGATTGATAGATACCCATATTGCATGGTATAATAGCTCAAACCACCATTTCATGGCCGCCATCTTGGATTATGGTCCGCCATCTTGGATTCCAAAATGGCGTCAAATATCTATTTTTGACTTCTACTCGTCAAGCCCGATTGATAGATACCCTTATTACATGGTATCATAGCTCAAACCACCATTCCATGGCCGCCATCTTGGATTCCAAAATGGCATCAAATATCTATTTTTGACTTCTACTCATCAAGCCCGATCGATAGATATCCATATTGCATGGCATCATAGCTCAAACCATCATTCCATGGCCGCCATCTTAGATTATGGTTCGCCATCTTGGATTCCAAAATGGCGTCAAATATTCATTTTGACTTCTACTCGTCAAGCCTAATCGATAGATACCCATATTGCATGGTATCATAGCTCAAATCACCATTCCATGGCCGCCATCTTGGATTATGGTCCGCCATCTTGGATTCCAAAATGGCGTTAAATATCTTTTTTTGACTTCTACTCATCAAGCCCGATCGATAGATACCCATATTGCATGGTATAATAGCTCAAACCACCATTCCATGGCCGCCATCTTGGATTATAGTCCGCCATCGTGGATTCCAAAATGGCGTCAAATATCCATTTTGACTTCTACTCGTCAAGCCCGATCGATAGATACCCATATTGCATGGTTGAATAGCTCAAACCACCATTCCATGGCCGCCATCTTGGATTCCAAAATGGCGTCAAATATCTGTTTGCGATTTCTACTCGTCAAGCCCGATTGATAGATACCCATATTGCATGGCATCATAGCTCAAACCACCATTCCATGGCCGCCATCTTGGATGATGGTCCGCCATCTTGGATTCCAAATTGGCGACAAATATCTATTTTTGACTTCTACTCGTCGAGCCCGATTGATAGATACCCATATTGCACGGCATCATAGCTCAAACCATCATTTCATGGCCGCCATCTTGGATTATGGTCCGCCATCTTGGATTCCAAAATGGCGTCAAATATCTGTTTGCGATTTCTACTCGTCAGGCCCGATTGATAGATACCCATATTGCATGGTTTCATAGCTCAAACCACCATTCCATGGCCGCCATCTTGGATTATGGTCCGCCATCTCTGATTCCAAAATGGCGTCAAATATCTATTTTTGACTTCTACTCATCAAGCCCGATTGATAGATACTTATATTGCATGGTACCATAGCTCAAACCACCATTCCATAGCCACCATATTGGATTATAGTCCGCCATCTTGGATTCCAAAATGGCGTCAAATATCTTTTTTTGACTTCTACTCATCAAGCCCGATCGATAGATACCCATATTGCATGGTTGAATAGCTCAAACCACCATTCCATGGCCGCCATCTTGGATTATAGTCCGCCATCTTGGATTATAGTCCGCCATCTTGAATTCCAAAATGGCGTCAAACATCGTTATTTGACTTCTACTCATCAAGCCCGATCGATAGATATCCATATTGCATGGTTGAATAGCTCAAACCACCATTCCATGGCCGCCATCTTGGATTATGGTCCGCCATCTTGGATTCCAAAATGGCGTCAAATATCTGTTTTTGACTTCTACTCGTCAAGCCCGATTGATAGATACCCATATTGCATGGTTTCATAGCTCAAACCACCATTCCATGGCTGCCATCTTGGATTATAGTCCGCCATCTTGGATTCCAAAATGGCGTCAAATATCCATTTTGACTTCTACTCGTCAAGCCCGATCGATAGATACCCATATTGCATGGTTGAATAGCTCAAACCACCATTCCATGGCCGCCATCTTGGATTATAGTCCGCCATCTTGGATTATAGTCCGCCATCTTGAATTCCAAAATGGCGTCAAATATCTATTTTTGACTTCTACTCATCAAGCCCGATTGATAGATACTTATATTGCATGGTACCATAGCTCAAACCACCATTCCATGGCCACCATATTGGATTATGGTCCGCCATCTTGGATTCCAAAATGGCGTCAAATATCTTTTTTTGACTTCTACTCATCAAGCCCGATCGATAGATACCCATATTGCATGGTTGAATAGCTCAAACCACCATTCCATGGCCGCCATCTTGGATTATAGTCCGCCATCTTGGATTATAGTCCGCCATCTTGGATTCCAAAATGGCGTCAAACATCGTTTTTTGACTTCTACTCATCAAGCCCGATCGATAGATATCCATATTGCATGGTTGAATAGCTCAAACCACCATTCCATGGCCGCCATCTTGGATTATGGTCCGCCATCTTGGATTCCAAAATGGCGTCAAATATCTATTTTTGACTTCTACTCGTCAAGCCCGATTGATAGATACCCATATTGCATGGTTTCATAGCTCAAACCACCATTCCATGGCCGCCATCTTGGATTATGGTCCGCCATCTTGGATTCCAAAATGGCGTCAAACATCGTTTTTTGACTTCTACTCATCAAGCCCGATCGATAGATATCCATATTGCATGGTTGAATAGCTCAAACCACCATTCCATGGCCACCATATCGGATTATGGTCCGTCATCTTGGATTCCAAAATGGCGTCAAATATATTTTTTTTTGACTTCTACTCATCAAGCCCGATCGATAGATATCCATATTGCATGGTTGAATAGCTCAAACCACCATTCCATGGCCGCCATCTTGGATTATGGTCCGCCATCTTGGATTCCAAAATGGCGTCAAATATCTTTTTTTGACTTCTACTCATCAAGCCCGATCGATAGATACCCATATTGCATGGTTGAATAGCTCAAACCACCATTCCATGGCCGCCATCTTGGATTATAGTCCGCCATCTTGGATTATAGTCCACCATCTTGGATTCCAAAATGGCGTCAAATATCTATTTTTGACTTCTACTCGTCAAGCCCAATTGATAGATACCCATATTGCATGGTTGAATAGCTCAAACAATCATTCCATGGCCGCCATCTTGGATTATGGTTCGCCATCTTGGATTCCAAAATGGCGTCAAATATCTATTTTTGACTTCTACTCATCAAGCCCGATTGATAGATACTTATATTGCATGGTACCATAGCTCAAACCACCATTCCATGGCCACCATATTGGATTATGGTCCGCAATCTTGGATTCCAAAATGCCGTCAAATATCTTTTTTTGACTTCTACTCATCAAGCCCGATCGATAGATACCCATATTGCATGGTTGAATAGCTCAAACCACCATTCCATGGCCGCCATCTTGGATTATAGTCCGCCATCTTGGATTATAGTCCGCCATCTTGGATTCCAAAATGGCGTCAAACATCGTGTTTTGACTTCTACTCATCAAGCCCGATCGATAGATATCCATATTGCATGGTTGAATAGCTCAAACCACCATTCCATGGCCGCCATCTTGGATTATGGTCCGCCATCTTGGATTCCAAAATGGCGTCAAATATCTATTTTTGACTTCTACTCGTCAAGCCCAATTGATAGATACCCATATTGCATGGTTGAATAGCTCAAACAATCATTCCATGGCCGCCATCTTGGATTATGGTCCGCCATGTTGGATTTATAGTCCGCCATATTGGATTTCAAAATGGCGCCGGATATTCATTTTTGAATTCTACTCATCAAGCCCGATCGATAGATACCCATATTGCATGGTATAATAGCTCAAACCACGATTCCATGGCCGCCATCTTGGAACCCGAGCCGCCATCTTGAATTCCAATACCCTTATAACCACCTCCTTAACCTAACAAATGTGTATACCAAATTTGGTTGAAATTGGTTGAGGCACTCCAGAGTTATGCTGGAACATACATACATACATACATACAAACATACAAATTAACATACAAATTAACATACATACATTGACTTTTGTATATATAGATAGATTTCAGTGTGTGTGGCGCAGTTTTGAAAATTGTAAGAGTTTTTTTGGGTTTTGATGTTGTTTTGTATGAAAATGCTCGAACAGTGAACACCCAACATGGAATAAATACAGGCCCCTGACACGGCCTATATCAATGCATTGGAATCATGGTAGACAGGATGTCCTGGGCGCTAATAAATAGCGCCCACTGTCAAATGCGAAAACATCAACAATATTTTGTTTAACGTTTATTTTGTTTTGTTGATCAGTTTTTGGAATCATTTTTTCCACCTCTTATGATCACAAAACACTTCAAACTCGCATTAATACTAATGTACGGTAAGAGGAGCATGCGATTAGTTGAATAAAGCAACCCAACAAACACGCATTGTGAATGTGATTTCGTGTGTATCTCACAACATCAAACAAAAGCTGCGTTTGTTGATTGCACGCTCGTTTCAATTTGCACGAATATGAGTATAAGGCAGTTAGATGTTGGCTACGATAAATTTCATTCATGCCAGGGGCCTGAATAAATAGCAGGAAAAAGGGTATATTGGGTAATTGTTCTGAAAAATTAAAGGAGTTATTTTGGGGTTGTATGCTACTTTGTATGGAAATCAGTCTGTACAGTGTTTCTGAAGACGGTGACAAATAAATAAATAAATAAAAAACTTAGTTGCTTACACACTTAATTTTGATTACCGAGTTCGGTAATTTTTTGACGAGATTAAAACTGCTGAGCACCGAGCTCGTTCAGCAAAAATGCATTGTTTACCTTTTCCATGCGATTTTGACAGTTGTTTTACTGAACCTCAGTAAAATCGATTACCGAAACTACCGAGATCGTACTGCTGTTATAATCTCGTCAAAAAAGTACCGAACAGGCAATTCAGAAATAAGTGTGTAAGCTGTTCTGCCGTGTGCAGTATGGTTGTCCCATGTTAAAAGGGATTAAGCATTTTTGTGGTGACTTTGGGCCAGACAATGAAACAAGTTTGAGAGCCCTACAAATTCATTTAATCATTGGTATCGATCAAGAACGGGCGTATTTTTTCGATATTTTTCAGTTAGTTTTCGAGTATTGTTAATGTTTTCTTAAAGCAGTTGCAGCCAATCGAACTCGCCGTTGTTGACTTGCCTGCTGTTTAATTACCGCTTGGTTGAACGCTTTGACCACTTCTTGAAGCTTTTCCACATTGTTCTCTGTACGGATTTTCCTTTCTTCATCCGTCCTCTTCGGGTTGAATATCGTCGTCGTCGGATTCTTTAGCACTCCACATTTCCATTGTCTTCTCGAGGATGTCATCCTCTACCACGCCGATAATTTCTTCCATTTCGGTCACAAAAGCTCTTGTCTGCAGCGTATGAAATGGTTTGTGAGGTCTGCTACTTCTTCTTTTTCCTCTCCACGTAGGTATTGGTTTGACGGTGGAGACAGGAGCCCCTTTGATGTCCAACCTCTCTGCACGAAAAACGCCTGTTCTGTAGTCCGTCGTAGTAAATCCAGGTCCTTCGCGATCGCGGAAATCGCTTATCGGAGAGATGTCCTTCTCAACATTCTTGTATTTAAATAACTTGCAAACTGGTGCACAAATGGACCATGCCAAGGTCTTTATTATTCTTAAGTTTTCATCCGACCTTTCAGTCGCATTAGTTGTGCCTTTCTCAAGGAATCCTTGGACTATGCTTCTGTTATGTATGCTATTCTCGAACTTTTCTCCGTTTAGTATTATTCTCTATCGAATACGAATCGAATAGTTTTGGTTCCGCATGCATCTCGCATTGAATCCCAAAACTATGCGAAGAATTGTGTATCAAATGATGTGAATGCTTGAAATTGTTCCTGTGGTAACGACTCACAAGGACCGAGGTTAATAGCACGCGCGCTGCGAAAGGAAATGATCTGTCCGTGCGCATGGTAGCAGAGAGACTGAGGATATGCGCAACGAAGTGTGTAGGCCGAAATCAATAAGGTGTGCACGGGGCGCGCACGAAGTTTGAACGAATAATAATTGAGACTCTACCACAGTTCCAATCAACTTTTGTAAGGTTCTTGAACTACAAAATTCTCGAATAAATTGTCGGTGCAAACTAGCATGAGTTTTATGTCAAATTTCAAAACAACTACCGCCAGTCGGGGTGACATTGGGCCTGGGGGGTAACTTTGGGCCAAAAATCAAGACAGATGTTTCGCTCAAAATACTGACATTTATCGAAGTGATGATCAAAAGGAGCATAGTATATGGTAAACATAACTTGCGTTGGCCATCCGGTGTAGAAAAAAGTATCATTTAGTTAATTTTCCATTAAGAAAACGCGATATGAATTTTATGGTTAGGCGTACTGTACAATATCGTTATTTCAAAATGCCCAGTAGAAAACAGCTGAACACCGAACTTGTAATGAATTGCTGTTTTCTAGGTGCGTTCAGTAGTGGTTTTGTTAAATACTATGAGTTTTCTTAATTAAGTCAGCTATTTTCCATGCAAAACTTATTTATTCAAGCTGTAGTACAAATAGTTCATCATGGGGGTGACTTTGGGCCATATAAAAGCAATGCAATCAGTACGAGAACCCTACAAATGTGAATTAAAACAACTGAAAGTATTCACATTATTTTATGCATAATACGGTGTAGTTTTGAACTAAATGTTAGATTCATACTAAATTAAGAATGCAAGCACATCAGTTATTATGTAGATGATAAAGAAATATTACTTTCGTCTTTTGAGAATGTTGGTTGGCGTTATATTTAAGGAATAGCAGATGTATTGCATTGGATCATTGAACGAAGATTATGAATGTGATCAAACTTTCACGTTTGTTCGTCTGAAATGGTATTTTAAAGTGACTACAACACTGATAGGTTGTGCGCAAGTATTTATATGTTCAATAGTTTTGATTTGAAAGCAATCTTTTCTCATATTGTTGGAATTTTAGTGTTTGGCCCAATGTCACCCCCTAGAAGGGGTGAAATTGGGCCAATTTCAATTAGGCTATATCATTGTGAAAATTTAAGTTGAAGCATTTATACTTAAAACAATTCTAATCAATATAAAAATGAACGTGTCTACCGAATTTAACATTGATTTAGAGCTAAAATATTGTCGTAACGACCCACAAAGAGATGGACTATGTAATTTTGGCCCAATGACACCCCCACTGACGGTACTCAATACACCCTGGAATCAGCAACTTGGTTACATGCTGTGGTGTACGACACTTTTCTATAGGACATTTTAAATACCTTAAATAGATTAAGGCTACCATTCTTATTCATCACATCATACATCACTTATTCCTAAAGTATACTACTAAATTCACTCATCGGGGTGACATTGAGCCAAAAATCGAGAAAGCTATTTCGCTTAAAAAACTAAAATTGCTTCCAAGAAGTGGATAGCATATGATGGATGTAGTTTGTGTTAATCCTACAGTGCTGGAAAAAGCCATATTTCATTATTTCTATAATTTCTATAGAATTAATAAATAATGGCTTTTTTCAGCACTAACACAGTTGACGATCCGATCTCGTTCGATACAGACGTGTTTGTTAGATCGAAAGCTATAAGCAAAGCTGTTTCACAGCTGAAGTGATTTTGTGAGGTTAAGTGGTGTGAACAATAGACAATGGAGGGTCTGGTGAAAAATACGCTGATGTTTAGGTTCCCGGATGGTGCTACTGGACCAAGTGTAGTGGAAATGGCACGGTTCGCCAAGAGTTTCGACGCAGACAAATTTACAATGGAGAGCGTTTACAAGATCTCCGAGGAACGATGCTTGTGTATCAAGTTCATGAATGAACGATCGATGAAGGACGCTTTGATGCAGAATCCCGAGAAACACGTGTTCGAATACTCGAATGGCGAGAAGGTGCAAATCACGATGTCCGTCGCAGGTGGATGCAGCAAGTACATACGTATTTTTGATCTGCCACCAGAAGTGCCAGATCAGGAGATTTCGTTGGTTCTTTCGAAGTATGGGGTGGTGCGGAGAATGGTCCGGGAAAGGTTCCCGGCGCAGTTGGAGTTGGATCTAACAACCGGAGTCCGTGGGGTATACATAGAAGCGAAAAAGGAGATCCCAGCTACACTTTTCTTCCTCAACCGCCGAGGACGAGTCTACTACGAGGGCGTTAAGCATAAGTGTTTTCTCTGCAAGGAAGAAGGACATCTCAAGGCGGAATGTCCTCGTAACAAGGCGAACCAGAAAAAGGCAAACGACGCGGTGGTGGAGACTTCGGCTGGTCCTTCCACTGTGAAGCAAACTAGTTATGCAGCGATGCTGAAAAGTAAAACACCTGTTGCGGACGTGCTTGAAAGCACGATGACAGTGCTTGTACCGGCGACAGCGAAAATAGCGAATAACATCGAGACGGACGCGTGCGGTGCAGGTGTGGATGACGAGGATAAGGAGGCCACGCGGCCACCCGCGGATGAAGGCGACGATGATGGCTGCGGAGAGACTTCGGAATCGGAGTCCGTGGCTGCACCGGCGATGGAAATGGATGAATGCAGCTCCGTGTTGAAGAGACAACATGACAGTTCCTCGACAGAGGATGAGGGCTTCAATCGGGTTACGAGAAGTCGTAAACAAAAGAAAGAGGAGGACGTTTTGAACGTTATTGCATCGGTACCAGTTCCCACGAAGGGTAGCGGTAAATCGAAGCCAAAGAATTGAGGTTAGTTCAAGGGACGTAGCTATCCTAAACTTTAGCGATGACAACGGCGACGTTTTAGAGGTTATGTTTTTGGATATCGTTTTGATATGGTTGACGTGGGATTTTGGTTATGATTGATGACAAAGGCAAAGCGGTAAGGTTATGAGATTGATATTTTTGATTGAATTTGGCGTTCTGGCAAGCATGAGTTTCGATGATGTTTATGGCTATGGAATTAGGTTACGAGACTGGTATTTCGAATATTTTAGGTTATGGATTGGTTTTTTTTTTTTTTTTTTTTTTTTTTTTTTTTTTTTTTTTTTTTTTGTCGCTATTGCGAACCTTTTGATATGATCAATGTTTGACGACTATGGCTATGGACTTGGATTTTGATATGAAGCATTTTGTTTTGGATATTTAAGATGAATTTTGTTCGGAAAGTGGTATCTGTGAATATCAACGCGATTAAGGTGGAAGTTAAAAAGCTTTTGTTGAAGGAGTTCATCCTGAACAACGATTTTGATGTGGTGTTTTTACAAGAAGTGGCTTTTGATGATTTTACTTTCCTGCCATCACATAAAGCGTATGTGAACAGGAACGACGGAAGTTCTGGCACAGCAATTTTAGTCCGTAAATCAATCGATACGCGTGACTGTATAAAATGTCCTTCAGGAAGAATAATTTCAATTGTTATAGACAACATCAATTTTGTCAACATATATGCGCACGCGGGATCACAATACAAGGCAGAACGGGATGATTTGTTTGAAATGCAAACTATTGGGCATTTGAGCAAACCTGCTGTCACGGAAACGTTAATAGGAGGAGATTTCAATTGCATACTGGAAGATGATGATTCGCGTGGGAGTTTTAAAAACGTCAGTAAAGGTTTAAAAACCCTGACTAACTTATTTGATTTGAAAGATGTCGAGTTGAGGCTCAAAGGACAGAAAAAGCAATTCACTTTTTTCAGGAATGATTCCGCTTCGCGGATCGACAGATTTTACTCTTCTAGAGCCTTATTGGGCAAAATTAGCAAATTTGTAAGACGAGCGATACCGTTTTCGGATCACCATGCGATCTTTTTCAATTATGAAATTGAATCAGAGAAAAAAATTCCCAGTTACGGAAGAGGTTACTGGAAGATCAAAGATTTTCTTTTACGCGATGATGGTTTATCTCAAGAGTTTTCGGAAGTATATGAGAGCCTTCGTTCTAGAACAAAGTATTTACATAATTTTGCGGAATGGTGGAGCTTTGATGTAAAAAATAAGATCAAGCAGTTTTACAATTCCAAGTTTTTTGAATTTACCCAGCGAACACGTCTCGAAAAGGAAGTGTGGTATACTAAATTAAAAGAATTGGAGGATCGACAATTCAATAGAGAAAATGTTGGTGACGAGATGTCCGTAGTCAAGTCTAAAATTGTAAATGCTGTAAATCAACGTCTGCAATTAATTTGTTCAAGGTTTCAACCCAGTACGATGTTAGAGGCCGAAAAGTTAGGTATTTATCAAGTTTCAAAGTTAGTTAAAATGCACAGTAATCACAATCGTATAAAGTTAAAAAATGATGAAGGCGTTTTATGCAATAATGATCAGACGAAGCAAATGGTCTACGATCATTACAGACATTTTTTCGACGAAAGCAAAAACCATGATAATACTCTTTCTATGTTAGGTTCTATTAGGAAAACACTTAGTGACAATTCCAAACAGTTATTAATGGAACCAATAACTGAAGATGAGCTTTATAATACTATCAAAAGTAGTACAATGAAGAAATCGCCTGGGCCAGACGGCATCACTTATGAGTTTTATCTCGTTCATTTTGCTTTGCTTAAAAAAGATTTGCTTAAACTTTTTAATGGAATATATTCTGGTGAAATTGTACCAATTGAAAATTTTTCGAGTGGAATCGTAACGCTGATCCCAAAAGTTGGAAACAAATACGATTTAAATAATTACAGGCCAATCAGTTTGTTCAACTCGGATTACAAGCTTTTTTGCAAAATTATTGCAAATCGTCTGAAAACATACCTGGAAGAACTAATTGAGGAAGGGCAAACAGCTGGCATTAAAAATAAAAGTTGTACGGACAATCTTGACATTATTCGAACGATGGTTGTTAAGGCTCAACAATCGAGAAAGTTTAAATTTGCTTTGCTCAGTTTAGACCTTGAGAAAGCCTTCGATATGGTCAGTCACAGGCGCTTGTGGCAAACCTTGGAACAATTTCAGTTACCTGAACAGCTGATTAAATGCATAAAACAGTTATACGGAAAAGCGTCATCGAGAATTCTGATTAATGGTTTTTTATCACCATCTTTCAAAATTAAAAGGTCCGTAAGACAAGGATGCCCATTGTCCATGTTACTTTTTTCCCTATACATTGAACCACTGATAAGACATTTGAATAGCAGTATTTCTGGAATTTTGATATGCAATCGATTTGTCAGAGTTTTAGCTTTCGCTGATGATTTGACTCTTATTCTAAGAAATGATAGTGAATTTGATGCTGTGATGCATATAATAGAAAATTTTACAAAATTTGCTGATATAAAGCTAAATGTTAAAAAATCTGGTTTTCTAAGGTACAACAATTGTAAGTTGGGACCACAGCTCGTTGCAGAAAAAAATGAGTTAAAAATACTAGGAATAGTTATTGATACAAATTATAAAAAAAAATGGTGGAAAATAATTTTGCTAAAATCATACGAAGTGTTAATGCTACAGCACAAGTTCATATGTCGAGGCGACTTAGTTTACTGGAGAAAGTGATAGTTTTGAATACTTATATACTTTCAAAGTTATGGTATGTTTCACAAACATTACCACCAAGTAATATTCATCTTGCCCAAATCAAGAAAACGAGTGGATACTTTTTGTGGGGATGTCACAGGATTTTTAAAATTGAGCGTACTCAGTTATACTTGCACAATTTAAAAGGAGGGTTGAATTTACTCGATCCAGAAACACAATGTAAGTCGCTTTTTATCAGGAGTATACTTTTCAAAGGATATGAGCCAGTAAATCACTATTTCACTTCAACTGACAATTTGAAAGGGTTGAGTCTTAACACTCAAAGGTTTATAACTAAAGCAAATGAAATTAAGAAGTTGTCTTACTTAACAACAAATAAACAAATATACGATTATTTCATTGATAGAATGTGCATCAAAGTTAAAATGGAGGAGAAGTATCCTCAAATTTGCTGGAACGATATTTGGGAAAATATTAATAGAAACTTTTTAACATTATCTACAAGATCTACTTTGTACGAAATGTTCAACGATATTATTCCAAACAATATTAAAATGTTCAATAATATCGCTAATGTAGATGATTTCCAATGTGACATTTGTGGTAAACCGGATGATAATATACATAGAGTAACAAATTGCTTGAAAACTTCAGAAATCTGGTTGTGGGTGTTGAAAATATTAAAAGATAGATTTGAAATACGAATTGAATCACCTCTGTTACTTCTATATAAGGGAATAAGTAAACAAAACAGTAAATTCAAGGCAGCTTTATGGCTGATATGTGAAGCTATAGCGTATAATGTAAAAAACCATAAAAATCCAAGTTTATTCATGTTTCAAAAAAGAATAAGAGATACAAGATGGAATAATAATAAGTTATTCAAGAAACACTTTGGAAACTACCTTAACATCTGTTGAAAACATACAGAATTTTGTTAAGAATTAGGATTAAGATTAGCTATAAAAACACCCTTGTATGTGAAATACTTTGTAATGTTTTTTGTGAATGCTTTTAAAAGATAAATAAACGGTAAAAAAAGAAAAAAAAAACATAAAACTACATCCATCATATGCTATCCACTTCTTTTTTAAGACTAGAATCCCGATTCATGTGCAATCGAATGCGAAGACATCGTTGCGATTTTTCCCACTGTGTATTAATTCTTCTCTAACAGGGACATCAAAGTGTAGACGTCGCGTTCATTCACAAATATCATAACGCCGAAAATTGCCTTTTCTGATACCCACCCACCCCTCCGTTACACTGTTTGTATGGGGAGAAAAAAAATTCGTTGGAGCTGTAACGCCATGACGGATACCCACCCACCCCCTTCAGCATTATGACATTTGTGAACAAGCCCAAACCTGTATCGATGTGCACACTCAAGCTATGAAATTAACTAAGGCTGTGAATTGCCACTCATCAGAGAAAATACGACTACTGGATTGACTTATAGACCAACAACAATAGAGAAACATCGTTATCTTGGGTTCGGAAATTGTTTCCATTAGAGTACCCTGGCAAAATGTATGGTGTGTGTTGTGTTGTCCTTTATACCCCGGACAGACATGTGATACGAGTGTGATTCCTGTACAACGGTACGCAGTGTCAAGAAAATTTTAACAAGACTGACTTGAACTGAGACAATTTTCAGTATGGCACTCATTTCAAGCGCAATTGTACAGTGATTCTTGTATCACATGTGTGTCATAAGTATTAGTGATGACCTAGTTTATTGCGCATTTGAAGTGTTCCACAATAAGTGCAGTGCTGCACACTGTTCCAGGGGGCGACCGCCCTCTGATCAGCTCTACTTCGTGATTGTTGAGAGCCTAACACTGTTCCCTTCAATCCGAGACGGGCCGGTCTTTCATACCTATCCTTCCCAGCTTCCCGGGAACCCTGGCTAGGATTCGACTTACCGGCATTGCTGCCGACCTTCGGGATTATTATACGCCTGGCTTTACGGGCACCGCCAGACAGCTCCTCACCTGTCTGTTGTTCACGGATTTCCCGGTACAGATCATGCAGATGGGTGGACTCGTGCAGCTTTGGGCCTTAGGACCTTCAGCGCCGCATCGCCTGCACAGTTTGCGCCTATCGGGGCCTTTGCAGTTCCACGACTTGTGTCCTGGTTCCAGACACCTGAAGCAAACCTCTGGTGGCTCGTGGAATGTCAGGTGACATACGCACCAACCCCCCTTTATTCGCCCTACTTTAACGGACTTTTTAACGTCCGCCACAGTTAGCTGAACCAAAGCTATCTGTGTCCCTGCTGGCCCCTTCCGTAGCCTAAGGGCGCTGTTGCCGCAGTGCCGTGATGAGCTCTTCTACTTCGGTGATCTCGTCTATGTCTTTGACCTGCAGAGTCGCCTCATGTGTGAGAACCCTCACCAAAAACCTCTTCTGCCAGCCTCTTGTAGGCGGCGCCCTTGTGATCTTTCTCGCGCTTCAGCTCCAGGATCATTTCGCCCGTACGAGTACGTCTAATGCTGCGTACGTCGGCTCCCAGACCCTCAAGCTTGGCATCGCTTCTCATTGCCTTCAAGACGTCCGAGTACTTGGACTGTTGCGTCTTGATGACGAGCGCGCCGCTCTTCTCGCGTTTGGCACGTACCTTCCTGCGCCTTGGCTTGGCGTCCTGCACTTCTACCGGCGGTTTCGTCTTCCTCTTCTTCCGCTCAACCGTAGACCAAGGAGGGTCCTTTGGTCCCTTGGTTCGTCCTACTCTGTGGCTGCTGAAGGCCCACCAACGGTCGCAACCCCTTGTTCCCATCGTTCCGGGATGGGCCAGCCATTTCAGCTTTCCGGGAACCCTGGCTGGGGTCTGACTTTCCAGCATTGTTGCCGACCTTCGAGGTAATTATGCGCCTGGCTTTGCTGGCTCCGCCAGACAGCTCCTCACCTGACGGCAGCCTCGTCCGCTTCTGCGAGTGCTTGTCTCGTTTGTCACGAGCATTCGTTTCCACACTCTTCGGACTACCTGCAAAGGAGAAGGCCTCCGTTTGTGTAAACTTCGCCGCCTTCTCTTTTGCGGGTTCCGCCGCTGCAGCAGCCAGCAACGCGACCGCGTGCTCCTGCTTGGCCTCATCGACAGACACTCTAAGTCTAAGCAAGGCCGTTTTCAGGTCCTTGCTTATATTCGACTTAGTTGTTGCAAAGTCGATGATTTTGCCAAGCTGGTGCTCAGCAACCTCTAATGCGGGCCGTCCTTTTCCTACTTTTTGGCTGATGGCCCTCAGCAACCACGCTGCGGCCATGACCTCCACCGGCTGGCTTGCCGTGGAGTGGACAGGAGCTCCCACGCTTGAGCTACGTAAGCAGCTTCCAGCACCTGACTCCTCACTTCTCCTTGTCGGAGACCTCATCAACCCGCTTCTTGCGAAGGGGTTGATCGCACCACTACTACCTGCTGCACCTGTGTTTTGAATTGATTTGTTACTCATATTTTATTCCCACGAGTCGCACGAGAAAGAATGTCCACCACGCCAGAGCTCTGCATTAACGCGGTAAGGGACAGCTTACTGTGGGGGGTGCCCAGGTACCCCACAGGCTCCGATAAAGATCGAGCATCTTTTTCACCCCCTCGATCACTCATTCCTCGGCACGGGTCGCTTGACACCTTGAATTGGGGTTAGTAGTCCTATTCTTAGTCGGCAACTACGCGGCTGACTCGCAAGCGGGGGGGTGCGTCAGGCCCCAGGACATCCGTCCCTGCTGCCCCAACTGGAAGCTTGATCGTTGCGATCTGTGTACCTGCTGGGCCCCGCCTGATGTGGATCAATGCACTTGGCGCGTCCACATTACACTGCTGTTTAAGGATAACAGAGAGCTCCTCCGCGGTGGTGATCTAATCCAAGTTCTTGCGTCAGAGCCCTCACGGTCCTGTAGCTTTTCACCTAACACTTCTTGTACTAGTGCCGTATAAGAGGAGCCCTTGTTGATGGCATCCTTCTTGAGCACTAGCATCATCTCTCCTGTCCTAGTGCGCCGGATGCTTTTAACATCCGCGCCTAGTTCCGAGAGACGATCCTCACTCCGCATAGCCCGCAGCACATCTGCGTAGCTGTCTTCTCTGTTTTGAGGACCAGTGCGTCGCCTTTCGTGCGCTTACGCGCCGGCTTCGCTTTGGTTCCGCTCCACTCATCTGCGTGTCCTCGGTCACTGACCCAATCATCGGTGTTCCATACTCCGACACTTGAGGGGATTCCACCCTCGCCGCTTGCGTTGGTGATTTAACCAGTCCGCCTCTCGTGAACGGTTGATCGTCGCACCCTCCGTATTCTCGATCTCTCTAATTAAGAATAAATCCATCACTGCAATAAGGGTCCCCCTTAGAGCCGCTGTCCCACACTGCCACTGAATTAGTCGCCCAAGAATCCCGGTGCTTTCTATGCCTGCAAGGAGGCCACCCACGGGTTGGCACAAGCCCTTATGGGACCTGAGCTCAGAGCCAGGATCAGCGCTAATCAGGATACTTCAATTGAACCTACCTCCACCCAGTTAGTTTCCTAAGCTGTACCCATCGGGAACGCACTTCAAGGCCTTGCCAAGGTTTTATGGGACGGAAGGCAGCTCCGACATTAGCCCCTCCGTCGTTTCAGGTCAGTGTCGCTACTAAGCGGATAGAATGCCGTCGCTACCAGCACATCACTACGCCGTGGTCGTCTAAGAGTGTACCCTCTTGTTGACCAATTCCATCACGCGCGCCAGTATGCCGTAATCAGGAAGTATGTGGTATTTCTGAAGAGGCCCAGCAGAGCCCACTGCTGAACCCCCGCCACATGAAAGTAAACTCTGCTTGAACTACCCGTGTGTAGTGCACGTGGTGCTCGGTCACCTTTCAGAGTCTGTAGTGACGAGTTTATTACCCGTTTACCTTTGAACAGTACACTCACTCGCATACAGGCACCTACGTGCGAAGGTGGGAGCTGGCGACTTGTTCCCTCGCGCCAATCAGCGGCGGAAAAGTGACCGAGCGCCTAACTCCACAGGTGGCTCAAAAGAAGGCGTGCCGCTGAGCGCATAAGGATCGATACCAGTAAGGGCCTAATGACGGTATACTGGCTGCAAGGATTAGGACACGCCCAAGGTCACGATCAACACGACGCTATGGTGCTGGTATTCGACTATTCCATCTCCTCTGTAAGAAAGGATGACACCACTCTGAAACGGCAGGTGGAGTAATGGCACGCTTGCCCCCGTCCCGTTAAAACCGTAGCAGGCCTTCTAGTACGTTTAGAACTCGTCGCCTTAACTGGTGGAAAGTAGACGCAGTTGAAGAATCCTGACTAGCGTCGATCGGCTCTGATCACGGTACCCCATGAAGGATCGTGATAACCTCATCATGGCCTCCCTGTTACATAGATAACCATGAGATCAATAGACGACTACTTACGACGAGTGGAGATAGCGGCTCGGAGGCGGACCCTTAAAGCATGGAAGAAGATAACGTTAACAACAACATCAACGACGAAAGTGTGGAGAACCTGTTTGCAAGAGGCGGTCTGGCGAGATCACCGACAGAACGGAACCAGTAGAAGCAACTCCAGCAGCGGGGAGCAACAGGAGCGAGATCAGGAGCAGTGCGAACAGCAGCAGCGCGGGCATGAACCAGGCGAGAAGCAGCAGCATCGGCAGCTGCGAAGCGCATGGAATTTACTTCCAAAGCAATCGAAAGTGGAAGCTACGAAAACTGTAGCGGACGAGCTCCATGAGTTCGTCGACATGCCCAAGTAACACACTTGTCACTGAAGAGTCACGGCGGCGCAGGTTTATGTTGCGCAGAAGTCACTATGACTAACTTCTAGCAAGTAAGTACATATTTGTTAGAAGTAAGTTACAGTGACTTCTGCGCAACATAAACCTGCGCCGCCGTGACTTTTCTGTGACAAGTATGTTACTTGGGTGAGAAATAACATGCACAAGGACATTAAGGACCTCGTGGCAGGAATCCAAGGAAGCCTTGGGTCAGCCATCAAAGACTGAAGAAGACTGATGCAAAGAGCGGAAGCCGCAGAAACCGAGTTGTCGGCGACTAAGAACGCCATGGCGGCGGTGTACTGCAGCAGGCGAAAACCAGTACTGCTCCCGGTAGAGGTACCAAGGTGAAGAAAAAGTCATTGCGGACGGAAACCACACTGATATTCACCCCAAAAAGAACCAGAACCTGGAGATGAAAGGTAGGCAGCAAACAGAAAAACAAAAGAATGTGGGTGCCAGACCGGTGAACGAAGCGATTACCGGCGGAAAAGGCGACACCCCCCGGCCCTTGGAATGTTAACGTCAAAACGCAAAAACCTATCAGGAGGAGGAATGCCGAAGTCCTGCGGGTAATGAGAACAGATCTACAACTCAAGGAGTTTGGCGATGACTTCCAGAAGATCAGACGAACCCAGGCGGGAGACATGATCTTTGAATTGAAAATAGACTCAAAAAACAGAAGCTCAGCATACAAAGAGCTAACGGAGAAAGTAATGGGTGATAAGGTTCATGTGAAAGCTATGTGCCCCGAAGCGACGATCCAATGCGAGGATTTGGACGAGATCACCAGAGGAAGAAGTGAGACTCGTCATGAAGGAGCAATGCGACTTGGAAGGCGTGGGTATGACAGTACGCTTGAGAAGGGGACCATTTGGAACGCAGGCAGCCTCGATAAAGCTCCCAGTAGATGCAGCCAACAAAGCGATGACAATCGGAAAAATCAAAGACGGTTGTTCAGTATGCCCACTGAGATTCTACCAGCGACCGGAAGGGTGCTACATGTGTCTAGAATACGGCCACCTGGCGCGGAACTGCAAAGGAATCGACAGAAGTAAGCTGTGCAGGTGATACGGTCAGGAAGGTTACAAGGCGCAAGACTGCAACAACGAACGGAGATGTCTGTTTTGTGTCGACAAAAGTCGCAACCCACAACCAGGCATGGAAATAATCGTTCACAATTCATTCATTTCGAGCTCTCTCGCAAACATTCTCGCGGAACGAAACACAATCCCAGCAATCCTGTACAAAGTGTGTTACGCACTCAGGCGAATGAAGGGGATAAAGCAAATAGACGAAAATTATGGCAGCGTTCATCGTTGTTCACGTCCACCCGTTGAATCATTCGGTACGGGATTGCAATCGCAAGGCGAATGTCTCGAAAGGATCACACGTGAATGCATTCCTTCAATCGCGGCGATTCTTTCGTTTCGTTCGTCGTACTTTTGCTGATGCTGATGGTGCTAGATTTTTCTATCCCGTTTGTTGGGGGTATTAAGCAATTGCGTGTTTTAACTTCAGTTTCGAGGCTAATTAGAAAATCATCTAGTATCGATGGTAAATATGAAGAGTTCTATAGATTTCCATGTATGTAATTTGAAACCAGTGCATGGGGATAACATCGCATATTTATTTGGGCTTGTAGGAAATATGGGCTAATTATCTGATTCATTTACATAGCGTTCGCCTGTTTTATTACAGTTGAATTGTCATTTGGAACATGTGTAAAATTTGGAGTCTGATTTAGGCAAACAATATGTACTATAATATAACCGGAAAAGGGCAATAAATTAGGAAGTTGACATACTTTACAAAGGAAAGAAAAAACTACCGCTATGTTACGGTGTTTTAATAGTTCAGGAGAATTATTACTCTGGTATATTTATGTTTTTAATGTTAATCAAGGATTACACTAATTGACCAATTTTGACAATTATATTTTGGCCAAGGTGTACAGGGCAAACATAAATATTTGTCACTCTCAAAAAACAAATAGGGGCTGAATCAAACAATAACCCGAAATGTATATGTCAAAAGTGGTCGAATATTTGTCGTTCAGGCAAATCAGGCACAAATCTGCGAGTTTGACCCTCACCAAGGGCCCGGCGGCGCGGTAGTCATGCATTCGGTAGAAATATTTCCTCATAGAAAGCTAGGTATATTTTACCGAATCAACCGTTTCCGCGCCGCACCATCCGTTTTCCAACGCGTTTTCCCCCTTTGCCCTCACGTGACCAAGGAAATATAACACGAATAGACATGCTTTACCTCCCCATTTAGCAATAAATCAAGGCAACGCTCCAAACCCGCAAAATAATATTATCATAACAATCACGCGAATGCAATCTTTCATTCACACTGACTCTAAAATTTGATTCGTGTGTGAACGTTCGCGTAAAGATTCATTGAATCACGGCCCAACCGACGAACCACGATCGGCATGATTCAATTTCTTCGGTGCCATTCTCTTTTTGCAATCTTTCTTTCTGGAGCTCATTCGTATTGAGACTCGGTGGAGTTCATTGGAACGGTTTGATCGAACCGTGAGCGAACGATACAAAGCAATCAAAACAAAGAACGCAGTTGGCAAGATGAATCTGAGTGAATGAATTTTCCCGTGCCTGCCCACAACAGACACGCGGCGGGAGGCCCCAGATGCCCGGCCTTCAAGCAGACGACAGGTATACTAAACCGCAGCGGAGGTAACTCAACTAAACCTCAAACACTGCGACACAGCACAGCAGTTGCTGTGGCAATCCGTATTAGAGTCGAAGTGCGATGTGGCTATTCTTTCTGAGCCGTATCGTATACCAGCTGGAAACGGCAACTGGATCGCGGATAAGGCGGATAAGGCGGATAAGGACGATGGGAAAGTATCCCATCCAGGAAGTAGTGTACACTGGCAAACGAAGGCTTTATGATCGCCAAAATCAATGGAGATTTTGTTTGTAGCTGCTACGCACCCCCTCGATGGACAGTACAACAGTTCAATCAGATGCTAGATGAGCTAACCGACGAACTAGCCGATCGGAGACCGGTCGTAATTGCCGGCGACTTTAACGCCTGGGGCAGCTGCGTCACCAATCCAAGAGGGCGTGCTCTGTTAGAAACACTAGCAAAGCTCGACGTAGACTTGGCTAACGAAGGAAGCATCAGCACCTCCGAAGGGATGGTCGAGAATCGATTATCGTCGTCACCTTCTGTAGCCCCGTGCTCGCGGGAACCATGAACTGGAGGGTTTGCGACGGATACACTCACAGCAACCACCAGGAGGTCCGGTATACGATTGGAGTGCGGCCACGGAGTACACAGACAGGAGGCAACCTCGCGATCGAATGTGGAAGACGAAGCAGTTCAACAACGATCTTTTCATCGAAGCTCTCAGAAGCAGAGTTTATGTACACGTGCTGTAGTCCCATGTACGGGAGCCACATGGCAAGCGAGCTCCCTGGAGCTCTGGACATTTTGAGACTGAAAGTTGTGTGCCTCATTTTACTCGAGATGTGTCTCATGAGCTTCGGTCTCATGCGCTGATTAAACTAGAAAATTTCACGACAAAAACTTCCTTAACGAACGAGGATTGCTACCTTAACCTTTGCATTGAGAGTCCCTAGTCGTATCGTATAAACCAACCAGACACTTGAGTTGTGTACGGAAAAAAGTTGTTGAGGTTCTTCGTTACCAAGAAGTTGTTTTTCACCTTAGATACCAACAGCTCACGCAGCGCATGAGACGAGCTCTTCGGGAGCTAGGTGCTAAGCTCGCACCCACCAGATTTTCGTAAGCCTCCTAGCAGCGCAGCACACTGCGATTTTGAAGAGCTGGGAGACAACTTGGTAGGAGGCTCGCTGTCACATTTATGTACACATGAGCAATGGGAAACTCTGCTCAGAAGAGAAGATCCCGGATCGGATCTGGGGCCCGAGGAGTTAACGGCAACGCTAGTGCGAGCATGCGACACAACCATGCCTAGGAAGATCGAACCGAGCGACGAGAGAGAAGCGCGAAGAGTAGTGCTGCGAGCTGCGAAAACTGCTTTGAAGGAGGAGATCAAGCGGAGCAAGAAAACGAGCTTCATGGAGTTGTGCCGTGATGCGAATGCAAACCCATGGGAAGACGCATATAGAGTGGCGATGGCCAAAATCAGTGGCCCAGCGGTGTCCCCTGAAACATGTCCAGAGAAGCTAAAAGTGATCGTCGAAGGATTGTTTCCTCAACACGAACCTACGATTTGGCCGCCGACACTATATGGCCATGCAGGAGAGGAGCGAGCGAGTATCAACGACGAGCTCATAGCAGCGGCCAAGATGGTCTTAGCTTGATCTGAGACCCCTCCCCGCTATGGAAAGGGTGCTCCCATACAGATGACTGTGCGGGGCAGTTACATACATACATTTATTTGTTCAACATCACATTTAAGACAAGACATCCCAAGTAACCAAAAGTTCAGATAAAAGGGTACTATATAAGCTAAGCAGCTTGATCAAGGTTGCTCATTAGCCTTCTAAGCAGCTTAATTTTTAAGTAATTTTGGAACTTGAAAGTTCACATAAGCACGCTGGATAGTCTTCTAAGCACCTTTTGACAGAACTTTGACAAAATTCGCTGCGCTGCTGAAGACGCTTGACAAAGTCAAGCTAACTTCATTACTATACAAATGTGCAAAACTAGCTGCCGACAGAAAATCGATTCAAGTCAGACTTTACCTGCTGTTCACTCAACCACAAGTGCAGTACTGTGGTAGAGCGTAGGGTTCTCACGCAGTGACTATTGGTTCGAATCCGATGGACGGCAATTTATTTTTGCTCAAGCCTAGTTTGCATTGATTTGATAAATTCATATTTGTCTTTTATTCGTGTATGCTTAAACAGTTGTTTTCTGTAAAAGAAATTAATTTAATCTTCATTGAAACACAATGCTACTGAACTGAACTTCTATGAACTTGAAAGTTCTGACAAAGTTCCGAGTAGCATCTTAAGCAGCTTTAAAGTTCCGCGAAGTTCAGATAAAGTTCCGAATGGAACTTTCTGGCTACTTAAGAAGCTAACAATGAGCCTTGCCGGAACTTCTGACCGAAGTTCCAGCAAGGCTCATCGTTAGCCTCTTAAGCAGCCAGAATGTTCCATTTGGAACTTTATCTGAACTTCGCGGAACTTGAAAGTGCATTTTGTCATGGGAAGCGGAACTATTGGTTACTTGGGATAATCAACAATCACAATACTCGGTATGTGGCTGCTGTTCTCCATGCTCGGTCGCGTCCAATGCTCGCCAGGTCACGCTCCACCTGGTCCGCCTATCGTGCTCTCTGCGCTCCACGCTTTCTTGTGCCAACCGGATCAGTAGCAAACACCAGCTTTGCAGAGTTATTGTCCGGCATTGTTGCATTCATCCTTCTCCATCCTTAGCACGCGGGGCACTTCTCCAGCTAAATAAAAGAGAAATATTTCCACATCAGAACGAACTCACCAAATTTTCCTCCCTTTTGCATTCAATAGCAGTTCTATTGAATCTGCAAATGCTTTTCCTTGATTGAATCACCGTTGAACCCACAAAGGGCAATATCTCACACAACCACAGCATTTGCCCGTCCTACACTTTTCTTCATATATAATTCAATTATTTTCAATCTCTGTGGATCAAAACTGCACCAACCGCACCAAAAAAAATCGACCGAAAAGAAAAAGAAAATGACAACCAAATTGGATCGAAAGGCAACCTGGGCTTCACTGTGGACAGCGTCCTATAGGAGAACCAAACGGTATGTTATACCTGTATCTGTTCTAAAAACATGTCATGATAAATAGTTGGAAGCTGAATACGGACCTCAAACGCAAACACCCGTTAGGAATATGAATGAAATGGTTTCTCTCAGAAGCCACTCTCCCTCTCCAGGCCCATCCATCTCCAGCACCTATCGGCTCCTCTTCCAGGGAACATTTGAAATCTCTCCCGCAGTGCTCCCACAGCACGCCTCGTCGTCGGAGAACCCTCCAGGCAATTCCGCTTCAGCCAGCTACCATACACAGAGTGTTGTGATATCCAGGCCGAACTGGATCCAACCAAAACTAAAAGAGCGTAGGCGAAACATTCCCATTCCAAGCTCCTGGCGGCTTCGGCCGAGGTCCAATTTCTCAATGGGTTGCATGTGCCGACCATGCGCGGTATGCCCGGCCCGAATCGTTCTTCGGGACCCGGCTGCTGTACCTAGAGAGCGAGAGAATTTGAACTGAAAGTGACTGTTGAATGCGTGCATGCACGCTCCACATTTTCCGTACCGCGGGAAAATTCCCACAATCATCACTGTTCCTGGGGGAGCTCGAATCGGGATGGGATTCAGAAAACCGGGCTGGAGGACAACCCTTGGTGGGGTGCAGAATGAATGGTTGAATGAAATTGCATGCGTCGTGTGTGTAGGAGAAATTCGTTTTTGGGGCGCTACTGTTGAGCTGAGCAGAGGATGTCGAGAGAAAGCAGAAACATTGTCGAAGTTTCGGGGGAAAGACAATCAATAAATTATCGGGAATGAAATTCCAGCGGCCACGTGGGTTGTCAGCATTAATTTGGCCCGAATCGTAGGCGTACAAGAAAATGCTTACGGGTGATTGTCCGGGAGCAGCTAATGCTTGGAAGGGTGGGGGCGGTTAAGGAAGTGGCAAGTAGATATTTGCGTCCTACTTAAAACAGAGTAGGTATTGCAGTTATGTTTGTTTTGTTTCTAAGTGTTACATTTTTGGTTAGAAGGATGTAGGTACGTATATAATAAAAAATCGGTACCAAACCATGCCGCAATCATACAATGCCAAAGATCCAAAGTTGTATTCCCATCAGTGTGGTCATCCCAGTGTTGGTTGGGACGCTAAACAGAACTAGCACGATGACCCTCCGGCGAATGTTGGCGTAGGTCCAATAAGTCAACCATATAAATCACCATTACGAAAAACTTGGGAGAACAGCTCGAGATATAGCTCGGGTTTGCTTCGGCTGGAGGAGCGGCTCACAACAGCGTCTGATCCCCATGTTAGGGGCGGCTGATCTACGTCCGAGTGCCAGGGAAAGACTCTAAGCTCAACTGTGCACTATGGTCCCCCGGAAAGTAGGGGGTTGGTGTCAGGCCCTACAAGCCAGCCGTAGAAAGCATTGTAACGGAAAATCAGCAACAGAATTATACGAACCGAGACCAACGGCAACGACCCCAGCGAACAAAAAGGACTTGTGATTGGAAACTCGGTACGTGGAACTGCCGATCTCTCAACTTCATTGAGAGCACCCGCATACTCGCCGATCTACTGAAGGACCGCGGGTTCGGTGATGCAGGAGGTGTGTTGGACAGGATCCATGGTGCGAACGTTTAGAGGTAATCATACCATCTATCAGAGCTGTGGCAACACACGCGAGCTGGGAACAGCTTTCATCGTGATGGGTGATATGCAGAGGCGCGTGATCGGTTGGTGGCCGATCGACGAAAGAATGTGCAGGTTGAGGATCAAGGGCCGATTCTTCTACTCTAGCATAACAAACGTGCACAGCCCACACTCCGGAAGTACTGATGATGACAAGGACGCATTTTACGCGCAGCTCGTACGCGAGTACGATCGCTGCCCAAGCCACGACGTCAAGATCATCATAGGAGATTTGAACGCTTTGGTAGGCCAGGAGGAGGAATTCAGACCGACGATTGGTAAGTTCAGCGCCCACCAGCAGACGAGCGAAAACGGCCTATGACTCATTGATTTCGCCACCTCCAAAAATATGGCCATACGTAGCACCTTTTTCCAACACAGCCTCACTTATCGTTACACATGGAGATCACCACAGCAGACGGAATCTCAAACCGACCACGTTCTGATTGATGGACGGCACTTCTCTGACATTATCGACGTCAGGACCTATGGTGGCGCCAACATCGATTCCGACCGCTATCTAACGATGGTTAAACTGCGCCCAAAACTATCCGCCATCAACAATGTACGGTACCGGCGACCGCCACGGTACAACCTAGAGCGACTGAAACAACCGGATGTCGCTTCAGCATACGCGCAGAATCTCGAGGCCGCGTTGCCAGACGAGGGCGAGCTCAATAAGGCCCCTCTAGAGGACTGCTGGAGTACAGTCAAAGCAGCCATCAACGACGCAGCTGAGGGCACCATCGGGTACGTGGAACGGAATCGACGGCACGAATGGTTCGATGAAGAGTGCAGAACAGTTTTGGAGGAGAAGAACGCAGCGCGGGCGGTAATGCTGCAGCAAGGGACCCGACAGAACATGGAACGTTACAAACAGAAGCGGAAACAGCAGACCCGCCTCTTTCGGGAGAAAAAGCGCCGACTGGAAGAAGCGGAGTGTGAAGAAATGGAACTGCTGTGCCGTTCTCAAGAAACACGGAAGCTCTACCAGAAGCTCAACGCATCCCGCAACGGCTTCGTGCCGCGAGCCGAAATATGCAGGGATAAAGACGGAAGCCTCTTGATGGACGGACGCGAGATGATCGTAAGGTGGAAGCAGCACTTCGATCAGCTCCTGAACGGAGTGGAGAACGTAGGCACGGGAGCCCACGGTAACGGAGGAAACGACGACGCCAGTGCAGCGGAGGATGGAAATGAACCAACTCCCACGCTGAGGGAAGTTAAGGATGCCATTCACCAGCTCAAAACCAACAAAGCAGCAGGTAAGGATGGTATCTTAGCTGAACTCATCAAGATGGGCCCAGAAAAGTTGGCCACCTGTCTGCCTCGGCTGATAGTCGGGATCCGGGAAACCGAACAGCTACCGGAGGAGTGGGAGGAAGGGGTAATCTGCTCTATTTTATGAATAGAAAGGCGACCATTTGGAATGTGAGAACTTCAGGGCGATCACTATTTTCAATACTGCCTACAAAGTGCTATTCTAGATCATCTTCCGTCGTCTGTCACCTAAAACGAATGAGTTCGAGGAAAGTTATCAAGCCGGCTTAATCGACGGCCGGTCGACAACGGACCAGATATTTACCGTGCGGCAAATCCTCCAGAAATGCCGTGAATACCAGGTCCTAGCGCATCACCTGTTTATCGACTTCAAGGCGGCATACGACAGTATCGACCGCGCAGAGCTATGGAGAATCATGGACGAAAACGGCTTTCCTGGAAAGCTGACTAGACTGATTAAAGCAACGATGAACGGTGTGCAAAACTGCGTAAGGGTTTCGGGTGAACTATCCAGTTCATTCGAATCTCGCCGGGGACTGCGACAAGGTGATGGACTCTCATGCCTACTCTTCAACGTCGCTCTGGAAGGTGTGATGCGACGAGCCGGGCTCAACAGCCGGGGAACGATTTTCACAAAGTCCGGGCAATTTGTGTGCTTTGCGTACGACATGGACATTATCGCTAGAACATTTGGAACGGTGGCAGAGCTGTACACCTGCGTGAAACGCGAAGCAGCAAAGGACGGACTGGTGGTGAATGCCTTAAAAACAAAGTACATGCTGGTAGGCGGAACCGAAAACGACCGGATCCGTCTGGGTAGTAATGTTACGATAGACGGGGATACTTTCGAGGTGGTGGAGGAATTCGTCTACCTCGGATCCTTACTGACGGCTGACAACAACGTGAGCCGTGAAATTCGGAAACGCATCATCAGCGGAAGTCGGGCCTACTACGGGCTCCAGAAGAAACTGCGGTCGAAAAAGATTCACCCACGCACCAAATGCACCATGTACAAAACGCTAATAAGACCGGTGATCCGGGCACGAGACATGGACCATGCTCGAGGAGGACCTACAAGCACTCGAAGTTTTCGAGCGACGCGTGCTAAGAACGATCTTCGGCGGTGTGCAGGAGAACGGCGTGTGGCGGAGAAGGATGAACCACGAGCTCGCTGCACTTTACGGCGAACCCAGCATCCAGAAGGTGGCCAAAGCCGGAAGGATACGGTGGGCAGGGCATGTTGCAAGAATGCCGGACAACAACCCTGCAAAGCTGGTGTTTGCAACTGATCCGGTTGGCACAAGAAGGCGTGGAGCGCAGAGAGCACGATGGGCGGACCAGGTGGAGCGTGACTTGGCGAGCATCGGGCGCGACCGAGGATGGAAAGCGGCAGCCACGAACCGTGTATTATGGAGAAATATTGTTGATTCAGTTTTATCTTGAATTTGATGTAATACTAAATAAATGAATGAATATGTGGGTGTAATGGAAAAAGCTGGTGATTTATAATTTTACAGTTTTATTGTCCTAGCATTTACAAGTCTGTGTGGGTGAGTGTGTGTGTGTGTTCTGTAGTTCTTAATAAATACCTATAGGGCCGGCCGGGAACTGACGAAGAACTGGCGAGAGCGCTGGGTGGAAACTCGCCTCGGACTGGGGGTTGGACCAGCGACAACGACGGTTGGCGAGCGTTGGGGAGACCACGTAGGTATCGGTAGTTCTCCGTGGGGTCCGAATCGACTCCAAACTTGGCTTCACGGTTGGTTTGAGGACCGGCGAGGTTAGGTTTCCGAAAACCTCGCGTTTTCGATCTTCACGATGGCGGGGCTCTCAGCAAACTCTCGGGTACTTCGACCTAGCCCAACGGTCCACTTTGGCACGTCCGGGAACTCCGGGTCACCGGCTCTGTCCGTAATGCCGGATAAGAAGCGGGTTTTGGGTAAAAGCTAACGGGTCCTATTTAGAAAAATGCAACCTTAGCTTTTTAAAAATCTTCCACTCTTCACTTAGTTCTTTTCATACCTGATTCTAATGCGTATTACTTTAGAAGGTTTTTGCTGAATTTCCACTTCAAATTAACTTTTGTACTTAACTTTTCTAGAATTTCTAACGACTGTTTCAAATGAGGTCCTCTCGAGAAATAGGTCGAGTCATTCTTTCAACGCTGCCTGATTCCCCTATCGTTCGATAGTCATCTTCTCTTTTTCCCTTTAGTTTCTCTTTTTCCACTGAACCATAACTACTATATTGGTGCTTTTTATTGCAGTGTGGTGAGTTTGTGTGAATAAGTGTAGGGGTATTTTTATGGCATCAGGCTAATTTAAATTTTTGAATAAATAATCCGGAGACATGCAATATATAGATTTTTTTTACAAATAGAATAAACAAATTAACACAAATACACAGACATACTGTTACAAACGGTAACAAGCGTGAGATTACTGATGGAACACATACCCTATATATTAAAAAAATCGGAACCAACCCATGACATAATCATATAATTTTATGAAATTGGGAGCGTGGACTACAAATTATCAATGTTGATCGACTAGCACTTTCGTATACAGATGCGTAGAACTTTGGGAAGCACTTGACGCCGTCTAGTCTATAATAAAATGGTCTAGTCTAACATAGCTCTGTTATGACAAGTTCCTACCTCATGCTTCCAAGGATCAATCGATGACAAAGACCGCCAGCTAAGAGTTTGTGTGCTTAGCTGGTACTGCAGCTTGGGCACTGTTGTCCTTCTGACTTCAGCAAGATTGAGGAGGTACGACCCGAGCGTCTGTTCACCAAGTTCTGTTCTACCTGTTCACCAAGTGTTCTAGCATCCAGCGGCTGAGTAAGAAATGCTGCATCACGTTAAGTTAGATCCAAGACGAAGACAGGACTACGATAGGAAACTTAGAACATGGAATTGCAAGTCTTTTGGTTTCGCAGGATGTGTCAGGATAATCTACGGCGAATTATAACCCCGCAACTTCGATATCGTGGTGCTGCAAGAACTTTTTTGGGCTGGACGGAAGGTGTGAGAAAAAGCGGACATCGAGCGGCTACTTTCTACCAGTGCTGTGGCACCACCAATCTCAGGAAAGTGTTTGTTCATTCGTTCTTTGGTGTTATTTTTTATTTTTCCATTTTGCATGAATTTTAACGTTAATCTATTTGTTTTTTTGTTTCATTATTATCATTAGGTTGACACAGAAAAGGCAATCAGTATTGCTATTGCAGATCATGAGCGCAGTGTCGTTCAAGGTTTTTATATATTGTGAGGTTAAGCATAACGTTCAGTTTGTGGAGAAAAGCAGCGGTAGGGAGAAGAAGCGAAATTTGTGGTTGCGGGTCCCAGATCTAGCAACAAACCTTTTATCAGTTAGGAAGATTTTCTCAAAGGATTGACGCTGACGTTTACTGTTCCTGTTAAGTCATTGGTAAAGATGGAAAAGTTATCGCGTCTAGTACGGAGTTGGATGGATTGTATAGACTCAACTGTAAGAAACTGGAAACAGAATAGCAGACAGCAGAAGCGGAAGTTTGGGAAGTTGGCGCCTAGGACACTTGAGTCAACGCAGCATGAAGCAACTTGTATCCATGGTTGACAATTTGGAACATCAGAAGGAAATAAAGAAAGTCGGCCGAAATTTGGCCTGGCCACAGGTCAAGGCAATGGTTGGCAATCATCCAGGATGGAGATCTTTCAATTCGGCCCTTTGCACCACCATGGGTGCACAGGACTGAAAGCACCGTCCATACACAGTTATGAATCACACACTGTTACGGATCACTTCGATGGTTAAAGTCATCTTGCTCAAAACGTATATTTTGGCACGAAATTCATATTTTATAGCATGAACCTATTTGTTTTCTGAGATAAAAGGTGATGCACAAGAGCTCAACCTGAAGTCGTAGTTTTTGTTTTCTTCTATTTTTATTGAATTTTGAAGATCGAAAATACCGCTAAGTGATACAGAATTGTTCCGATTAAATCACGCAAGTTTTCAAAAAAAAAATTAAATTTTCAACAAAATCTATACGCATTTTCAATATTTTTAACGTTGCAAAACGCGCCTTTAACATCCATCTTGAAGAAGAGAGGAAACACTTGTTCTCAAATGCAAATGAATGAAACATGAAAGACTGATGCGCGGAGGACGTGATAAAATCGGAACATTACTGTATATGACTGTGAACAATTTAGCGTGGTTCCTCTCTTTTTTTTTTTTTAAATTTCGGCTGATTGTTGGAAATGTGTGAAGAACTAACCAAGGCTGGTATACAAGTACTTTACAGCCGAAAGCTTGTGACGCTTGATAAACGGTGAAGTGATCGGGACGGCCTATTGGAGGAAATGTGTACGTGCTGGAATCATCCGTGAACGGGCAAGTACGACCTTGGCTGAAGTGCTACACTCTGGCACGGCACCGTCCGTCTTGGCCTGGAATGGTCTTGGGCATTGGAATGGCAACTTTGGTGCGGAAACTCGGCCCGTGCAGCTTCAAACAGGGTAAGATCCAGTTCTGCCACTTCTATGATGTGTGCGTCCTGGACAAGCAAGTTGCCGGGAGCCGGAACGAGGGATAGGGTAGCTAGGGACAGCTCAACCTTTGGTATGTATCCATTCAAACGTGTTCAATTTCAGCGGAAGAAGGTAATTCATTTTTGTTGACATATTTAAAACCGGATTTTTGCCTATTTCATCCCATCCATGTTTTTTGTGTTACTTGGGTAGAGATAACAACTGAGATTCATCTTATTTAACTTTCCATTGTCTTTGTGTTATAATATATTACTTACAATTTTCATTTTTATATGACGGGGTTTACACACACACGGGGGGGTAGCCTAAGGGAGTTAAATGAACTGATGCCCGGACTTAAGTTCGTGGATTTGCCAGACTTTTGTCATGAGATAGCAACTTTATGTTGACTACCGAAGGAATTCAGGAATTTTAACTCACCCTGCTACAACAAACCATCAGGTAGACCATTCCCTCCCGGAGTGATTCTGCAGCCATAGGTAATCCTTGCGATGATGGTGGGTACACTTCAATCATCATCATCATCATCATGACTGTGAACAATTTAGCGTGGTTCAAAAAATCGTTTTTGCTCCACACCGCTTATTTGATTCCTAACCAGATTGTATGCCTTCTCCCAAAAATTGAGCTCATTTGGTTGAAAATTGAGACTGCACAAGCCCTTCAAAGTTTGTATGGGAATTACTATGGGAAAACGATGTTTTTCATTCAATCGACCGTAGCATTTCCTCAAGTGCCCTAGTGGGTTAGTCGACCCTTGGTAATCCTAGGCTACTCTTTCAGCTACAACTTTGCCGAAGACCGCATTCAAATCGGACGTCTCATTAATTAGTTATCGATTTGTATCCCACTGGACAAACTTTAACAGTGATCCTCTTACTTTGCAGCAGGCAACATTGCTGCATATGGCGCCAAAGATAGCACACTGAAATCATGGCTTCTATGTTTCACTGCAAAATGCAGTGATGCCCACCGAATTGTTCAACTATCATGAGTAAAGATTCCGATTCTGGATAAAAATCGGTAACTAATTAATGAGGCGTCCGATTTGAATGCGGTCTTCGGCAAAGTTGTAGCTGATAGAGTAGCCTAGGATTACCAAGGGTCGACTAACCCACTAGGGCACTTGGGGAAATGCTACGGTCGATTGAATGAAAAACATCGTTTTCCCATAGTAATTCCCATACAAACTTTGAAGGGCTTGTGCAGTCTCAATTTTCAACCAAATGAGCTCAATTTTTGGGAGAAGGCATACAATCTGGTTAGGAATCGAATAAGCGGTGTGGAGCAAAAACGATTTTTTGAACCACGCTCTGAACATGGCATGGTATTAATTTTTTTTTTTTTTTTTTTTTTTTTTGTTTATTAAAGAGGTTTTAAACCAACGGGTTCATTCGCCTCTAAAAAATACCCTAATTACTTTGCTATAGCTTATCATATAAATTACATTTTTTAAGGAATTTCAAAACTTTTGTTTCTTCACTTTTGTTGTTTCCTAAAGCTACTTGAATGTTACTGCTAATTTCTAATTCGTCGCGCAAATTATCATATTTAATACAATTTATCAAAATGTGTTCCACGGTTAGCTCTGTCTGACAAGTATCACAGTTCTTAGAGACATTTCGGTTATACAAATATTCTTTTGTTAATCTAGTGTGACCAATACGGCATCGTGTTAGGACACGCTGTTCACGACGATCTTCCCTGTCTACCCATTTCTCGATTGACGGTTTACAATGCTTCAGAAACGTTGAGCGGTGAGAATCCCAAGTAGCTTGTAATGTCTCTTGGAAAACTTGATGAACCCAATTGATCACATCGGATGCTGGAATCGACTGGTGCGTTGGTCGATATGTTCGACCACGGTCAGCGGCACGATCAGCCGTTTCATTTCCTTGGATGCCCGAATGTCCTGGGATCCAGCAAAATGTTACGTCTTTCTGTAGGATACTCTGTTCGACGGCTTGAAGAAATGGATGTTTGGATCTCCCTTTCTCGAGTGCAGCAATGCAACTTGCCGAGTCGGAAAGGATGACGGCCGGAATATTAGTTACCAAATTGACAGCGGAGTGCAGCGCGGCGGCTTCAGCCGAAAACACACTGCATTGAAATGGTAAGCTTTGTTCGATAATAGTGCTGCCTCTGACAACACCTATACCAACTTGATTATCACGTTTCGATCCATCAGTGTAAATTTTGTCATGCGTGCTGTATTTAGTGTACAGCAGATTACGAACAAGCGCTACGGCACGGTTGGAGCTATGACCTTTCTTGAATTGTTTTTGTATAGATTGATCGATTTTAATGGACTGGTCATACCATGGCCGACTGGCTTTACGGCGTAGCTTGGCAATGCTAGGTATCTCCTGACCAGTTTGGTTTTGGAACGCAGAATTTGCAGCTTCGCGAAGGGATAGGTGATCGTAGCTTGATTTTTCCTCTATTCTGCTAAATCTTCGGATTAGTGTTTCGGACATACGAAGGTTGAGTGGTAGTTCTCCTGCTTCAACTACAAGGCTGGTGACAGGAGATGACTGGATAGCTCCGGAGGTGATTCTTACGATTTTGTTGAAGGTAGTTTGGAATGCCTTGCATAGTCCGAGGCCGAATAGCTCGATCCCGTAGACGATTTTTGACATACAAATGGCATCGGCAATTCGCCAAAGAGTTCTTCGATTGGCTCTGGGTGCAATGGCTTTCAGGTACTGAATACGTTTTTGCAGAGCGTCTACAGTTTTTGCACCGTGAGTAGAGAAGTCTCCACGTCGATTGATCCAAACTCCAAGGATTCTGGCGATGTTTACCTCCGGGATGCGCTCGTTGTCAATTTCGATATTCGATCGTACATTACGCCACCTGTGTCTGCGTTTCTTACAGACGTGCAGAATGCATGACTTGGGGGCTGACAGTGAGAAGTTGACACTTTTTGCCCATGCGTCAACGGCTTCGACGGCCGTCTTTAGGGCGTTACGTACTCTGGGCAGATGTTTCGAAGAAGCGATCAATACGATATCGTCAGCGTACACCAGTATGCGCACATTTTTCGGAACTACTTCAAATACTGGATTGATGGCCAATAAGAACATGGTAACTGCTAACACTGAGCCCTGTGGTACCCCGCTTTCTTGAATTCGCTCATCTGACGTGGCTCCCCCATAGCTTACACGGAAACGTCTATCGCTGAGAAAATTTTTAATGCACTCTCGCATACGGTGTCCTATTGCGAGGTCCTCAATCTGTTTCAAAATGTGTGGGCGCCAGGTTTGGTCATAAGCTTTTTTTATGTCGAGGATGGCAAATTCGATATGAGAGTCTGACCGTTCAGCCTCACTCATAATTTCCCTGAGCTCGGAGAAATACGATGAGGCTCCTCGACCAGATCTGAAAGCATGCTGATGCTCGTTTAAAACTTCGTTTTCTTCGAGAAAAGTCATTAAACGATGGTTGATCATACGCTCATATATTTTTCCAATACAGCTGAGTAGTGTAATGGGACGATACCCCTCTGCGCTTTGCTGATTCCCTCCTGGCTTTGGGATAGGCACCACTAATCCTTGTTTCCAATTCTCAGGGAATTTTCCTGCCGACCAAACAGAGTTATAGCTTCGGAGCATCGCTAGTTTACCTGCCAATGGTAGATGTCGAATCATAGGGTATCCTACATTGTCGCTTCCAGTAGAATGTCCTTTCGCGCCATCAATCGCACGGAGGAGCTCCTGAATTGAGAAATCTTCATTCAAATACGAAGTTTCATCGCTTACTGTGTGTGATGTTTCCCGATCGCAGGTGTGTTGTGCTGAAGAAGATATTTCGTGAAAATAGTCGGCGAAGTGTTCAACTATAATAGTGGGATCTTTCACGTGTTTTCCATCGATTGTGAGGCCTCGCAGTGCAGTTTTTCTTTGTCCATTCAGTCGGTGAAAATTGTTCCACAAAACATCAACAGGGGTATTAGGGTTGAAGGATTCGCAGAAACTATTCCAAGAGTCTTGTCGAGCTTTTATAATCGTTTTTCTGGCTAAGGATCGTGCTTCCTGGAAGGCTTTCCTCGCACTTTCTTTCTGTGGGTTATCAGCTGGTAGTCTCTTAAGTTTTCTCAGCGCTTTTCGGCGTAATTTAACTTTGAGTTTTACTTCTTCAGTCCACCATATGTGGGATTTTCCTCTGGGGTTTCCCGAAGTTTTGGGTATAGAGGAGTTTGCGGCATCTTGAATTATCTCTTCAAGTTGATCGATCGTTGGGACACTTCCTTCGGTTGGGAGAGCGCTTAATACTTTCTGCTCGAACGCGGGCCAATCTGCGTCCTTATACAGCCATCGTCTTCGGCATCTGAGTTGCGGACAATTATTCGGCAGATGTACTTTGATGGGGAAGTGATCACTGCCGCATGTGTCATCGTTGATGGACCAAAACAGCTTACTTGCTAAGCTTTGTGATACCACGGTGAGATCTATGGCTGAGGTGCTTCCGTGTGCTGAACTGATGAATGTTGGTTCCCCGGTATTGAGTACAATCAGTTGATGATCTACAAACCATTCAAGTAGTAACCATCCGCGTTTTGACGATTTTTCACTTCCCCATGCTTCGTGTGAAGCGTTGAAGTCCCCTCCTATAACAAATGGTGGTGGGTGGTTGACGATGAAATGGTCCAACGTGTTGATTACATCGGCGTCCTCTGCGTTCGGTGGAACATAAATAGAAGCGATCGTCATGTTATAAGGAGCGTTTATCCTGGCAGCGCAAATAGGAATGGATGAGTCTATTTGAAATTGATTGTGAGGGATTCCTTTGAGAACTGCAAGACTGGCGGCGCCGGCTCCCTGGCTGTAATGTCGATCAGCAAGAAGCCAGTCATATTGCTGTTCGAGCTTGTTGGGGATGTTTCTCGTCATCATTTCTTGTAGACCAATAGCAAGAGGCTGTTCGCGATCCGCGATGAGAGACAGTTCTGCTTGGTTACATCGAAGGCCGCGGATATTCCACTGTAGAAGCAGACAGCTCTTCCGAGCGGTTTTGCTACCGATGCTATCGTTGGTTGAAGTGGCACTGCCGGGTGTTCCTTCTCGTCTGTTTAGTGCACGTTGAATGCCTGGAATATGTGCCTCGGAAGTAAGGTTTGCAGAGCTACTAGTTAACGGATTTGGAGGAGTACTTGCCCGAGAATGGTAAGGGTCCATGTCGACTGCCGCCAGAGGCTCGTCGGACGTATCCGGAACATCTCTGGTCAGGGTCGACATGGAAGGCCTTGCTCTTGGCGAATCGATTGATGGAACGGGGTCCCAACTAGTCGTAGGTTGCATGCTTATGTTGCGAAGACGATCGTAGGCTGCAGCGTTTGATACTGCAAAATCCGGTAGAGATAGATTGTCGTAGATGGTAGACGGGTGGAAGGGTTGACAGTCAACGGATTGGTTGCCGTCGTTATGGAATGCCGCTTCCAGTAGTATTGCTTCTTCTATAAGCGGTGAAACGGTTTCTCTGCATTTCCTTGCCTCATGTCTCCCTGCTATCTTCAAGATAGGTCGTTTCTTCTGAATATGCTCTGATTGAATTTTGCTGTTAGTCGGGTGAATGTCTGCGGATAATTTTGGTTCGTTCGTTATCTGTTCCAGGTGTATGGCAGGGTCAGAGTTGTGGGTTCTCGAGTAGTGTTGAGAGTGATGCGCTTGGTCCATTATTCGAAAGAGTTGATCGAGGCGTTGTTGACAATATGGCCTGAAACACTGTTGCTTTGGATACCACAGCTGGATGGCCTTGAATCCAAAGACCAAAATTCGTCGAAAGATTGAGGATTCCCTGAAAGGCGTGGCACGGGAGTAGGGTGGTTCGCATTATGGTTGATTAAGTGTGAAAAGATACTTGCCTGAGGGTGGCAGAGGTCCATGTCGACTGCCGCCAGAGGCTCGTCGGAAGCTTCCGGAACATCTCTGGTCAGGGTCGACATGGAGAGCCTCGCGCTTGGCGAATCGGTATAGTTCGAATCAGAGTTAGCTTTATCAGAGTTGAATAGTATAGATGTCCAGTCAAGGGCGACCGAGCAGTAAGCTTGGTGATCAACGGGTTGAAGTAAGACGTCCCGGACCACCTCCCTAAACAGACTCGCTTCCTGCTTCGGAGGTGAAGGGGGTACTACACATTCCCCTCCTTCAAATCGCCTACTTCGGTTCTCTAGCGTAGGTTCCAATCGTATTCCAAATTCCTGTTCCAAATGTAGTTTGCGATATGTTGATAGTAGTCGTTCGTCCATCTTCAGTTCCAGGTACGTTGCGAGGTCGGTAGTTGTGGGAGTATTTCTACTTTCACTATCCATTATTCGTCGATATCAATGGGGTCACTACTAGACGGGAGGGCGGAGAATCGTTTACCTTGCGATCTGCCGGTTGACGGAGACATATCCATGTGACGTTTTCCACTTCTGCTGCGATTCCGGAGATCGTATGTTCTGATGTCATTGCGGCTTGATGTTGGTGTTGGGGGGGAAATGTCCGATTTGTCTTTACGTGACATCCTGATGCTCTTATTTTGTGGAGCTGGAGCGGGCATAGCTGTGATGGAAGAGTTCGTTGATGTTGACGTTTGGGATAGTGGCTTCCGTGAGTTCGAGGCTTTAGCATTTGTAGCTACTGGTGCTTGGTCGTTGGATTTCGACTTAAGGACGTCCTTCAGTTCCGACAGTTCTTTTGCTAGTGCGGCCACCTGTTTTTGTAGCTCGGCGATTATCTGATCTTTGATGGCTAGTTCACGGTTCAGACGATCCTGGAGAACATTAGCGAATGTCTCTTTTTTCGTTTCTTCGGTGTAGATCCGTCTGGCTTCTGGGAAGGAGATTCCCTGGTCAACTTTGATACGGATAATCTTCTCCTCGGATTTGTATTTGGGGCAGTCTCGTGAGGTAATTGCGTGTTCATTTTTGCAATGCAAACAATGCGGAGTATTTTGGCATTTGTCTCCTTCAGCAAGTTCATGCGTTTGTGAGCATTGTAAACAGACTCCACAATTTTGGCATGTTTTTCTGGAGTGGCCATAGTCCCCGCAGTTGAAACAGATCATTGGGTAGGGATAGTAAACCTTAACTGGGATTCGACAGAGACCAAAATATACGGTTGTTGGTAATTGCGTCCCGTAGAATGATAGAACCAGAAGAGGTGTGTTTTTAACTGTGTTGTTTACACGTTTCTTGATTCTGCGTACTGAATGTACACCTTGCGGAGCGAGGTAGCCTAAGATGTCTTTTTCGTCCATGTCCTTAGTGTCAGGATCGTATACCGTACCTTGCACTGAGTTCAGTGTAGGATGGGAAATGATCTCGACTTGTGTTCCATCGGTAAGCTCGGTAAGCATCAGTAGTTTGTTGTACACTGTTTTGGATGAGGTACGTAAGAGGTACCGTGAACCACGTCCTTCACGAGTTGCTTCAACTTTAGTTCCGACTGCTAGTTCGATCGACGTGCCCACGATAAATGGATTGGAGAGAGGCATGGTTACGTTCTGCTCGACCTTGTTTCCCGCTGTATCTTGACTTGTTCTGCGCCGCAATAAGAGCACCATGGTACCCATATCATCTGCACTTCGCATCCAATGTGGTTGTCTACTATTACCAGGTGGCTCATATCTAGGGCCGCCAGGGGGCCCTGACGAGCTAGCGGCCATGAGAAAGAGGTTTCACTGCACTATACACTAATTTATTGTATGTCTTTCTTTCCACGAAATAAACACTGCGCCGAAAGTTGAACGTATTTTGGATCACTATACCACTCGGGATAGCTGGGCGATGCACAACACGGCTATTGTTGTTTGGCCACCGCGTGATGCTATAAAAGTTTATATCGTATTTAACATACGAAATACGCGATTTTTCACGTAAACTACGTTCGAACGTTAACCAGTGAAGCAACACCTATCGTATGAATGTCGTTAAATCAACTTTAAGATGATATTTCAACACGAAAAGTGAATTTGAAGGTAGAGTAACTCGCGCACGCTGTATGATAACGGTAACCCGACTACTCGAATGATGGTATTAATGCACAATTTGCAGAAAAGCATAATTGCATAGTGATAAATAATAGCAACAGTGTCTTGTAACATTTTAGATAAGATCACGAATGGGCAGGCATGCCCATATTTTTTAATATTGCAGAAAATTTAGGAAAATTCCTGGACAAGTTTCATTGAAATTTCTTTAGTCATTTTTGGTCAATGATGATCGATCATATTAAAAGAAGATGTTTATAGTGTGATTATTTTCTTTAGCAGAGAATTCGTACATGGGTACGTGCGTGTCTGTGATATATTATGTGTTTTCTGAATCAAAGCTACAACATCCTAGTATCCTTGGTATGTGATTACCTTAGAAATGCAAGGTTCTCATTGTTTTTATCGTTATTTTATCTTATAGGTAAACACCATCCCTGTTTTGAAGATACGATGAACGAAAATGCCGCAAATGTAGCAGCAGATTAAGCAGGGCCTAGAAAACAACGCAAAACTCATAGCAGAGTTGGAGGAGAAAAATAGGCAGATGCGAATCTAGTCAAACAAAGCAAAGATGAAATGAAACAACTGAGAGTATACGTCTACCGACTTGAGAAAAAACTACGAGTATGTGAAGCTGAGCATGTACCCAGCGACCAAATGATTGCATACACACACACGATGGACGTCGGACGAAATTTCTAAAGCATTCACCATTCGTTACTTGAGCAAACGCTGCTACGGGTTTCTCCGCGACAAACTTGGCTATCCTTCGCCAGGATTGTCCACGTTATGTTCGTGTGCAAGTCGCCTTAATCTCAAAAACGGGTTACTGCATGACGTACTCAACACAATGAAAATATCTGCCGGGGATATGGCTGAAGTTGATCGTGCATGCATTTTAACATGCGATAAAATGAGTGTGAGGAAGCTACTGGAATACGATGTCACACTGACGAAGTAGTTGGCCCTCACTCACACGTCCAGGTGGTAATGGCGAGAGGTCTGTTTTCCGGATGGAAGCAAATAGTGTACTTGGCATTCGATCAAAGTATGACTGTCTTCAGTTATGTTGCTGGCTTTTCAGTCTTCTGGGAGAATCAAAACAACTATATGTTTTCTTGATCCGACGTTTCGGTCCTTATTGCGCCAGTGCAACACACAGTGGGACGGATTCCGATATCATATATTTTTAAACTAGTTTTCCTATAATGAAAACACTTCTAGAAAACTAAACATAAATGACGGTTAATTGTTCATACAAACACGATAACGAAAAAAAACAACTAGACCTTCGAATCCTTGAAAAAGATCCAATAAGGACCGAAACGTCGGATCAAGAAAACATATAGTTGTTTTGATTCTCCCAGAAGATTGAAAAGCCAGCAACATAAATGAAGACATCCAACATACAGTCGATCACCTAAGAAATACTTAACTCACCACTCAAAATACTTCACCTGATTTTTTTTATTTTTCTTTGTGGATCCTCAGACGAATCTTTGTTGACAAGATTTCTTTTTTTTCTTCTCCTTGTTGTGCGGAGACTGGTTCGTTTTCAACCCGAAAATTTCAACATGGCCGCTCAGCTAGACCTGTGCGCCGACTTTATTTTGCTCGGCGGCGGCGTGAGGGCCATTTTTGGCCGGCGGCGGCGGCGTCATCGGCGTCACGCCGGTGGCAACTTTCGGCGGCGGCGGCGGCGTCGTGAATCGGCGTGACCAAAATTTGACCGTAATGTCAACATTGGCGAAACGAATACGCTGTAGAATTTGTAGTCCAATCTTTGCTTCTTCATAACCATTGATGACATGAAATATTATTATGCCAGTACACAGGATGAAGTATTTGACTAAAAAGAAACCAATGTTGTTTGACTCGATCGAATTTTCATTAGTGTCAAACAGATGTTTTTTCTTGAGTTCATTTATCAAATATTTGACCCTGTGTACTTGTAACCTCACGTTTGAATGAACACCTTTTTTATTCCTGTTCGGGTCCATCACTGTGGCCAGTAATTAGACCTATTGTGACATTACCCGTATCTGTATTAGTGCATGTTGCATTACTCCACTGCATCCAATTAAAGACAAAAATATAGGTTTTGCTACAGTTTTCGTTTTGTCTTCTTAGAACCTTCAGAAGCCATCACATTTGATAATAAGGTCGCACTATTTACAAGGAATCCTCGAATGATTTCCGAGAATAATCTCCAAAAGAATTCCAGGAGGAGCCCTAAAGAATCTCCTGGAGGAATCCATGATGAAACTTCTGGGATAATCCCTGTAAGAACTGCTGTATGAAGCCCTTATGCTGGAATCACTGATATGTAGTTCAAGAATCTCTCTTAGAGAGATCCCTGGAAAAACTTATGAAGAATTTCCGAAGAAATTCCTAGAGGATTCCCCCGAAGAATTCCAGCAGGAATCCACGGAGGAATTTTAGAAGGAATCCTCAAAGGAATTTTAGGAGTAATCCCAGAAGGAATTCAATGAGGAATGCTCGTAGGAATTCCATAAGGGAGTCCTGAAATAATTCTAAAAGAAATTCCCGCAATATTTGTACAATGACATCCCAAAATAATTCCAGCAAGAGTTCCAAGCAGATTCAAGCAGTAATCCCCAAAGAAATCCTAACAGGAATCCCAGAAAGAATCCTCGAAATTATTCCAGTGGGAATTCCAAAGTGAATTCGAGAGAGAATCCCCTAAGGATTTCTAGAAGGAATCAACGAAAAATATGCAAGAGGAATCTCTGAAGGAGTTCCAGGAAAAATCCCTGAGGGATTTCTAGGAGGAATTCCCGAAGAAATTCCACCAGGAATCCTCGTAGGAATTCCAGGAGAAATCTCTGAAGAAATTTGAAGTGAAACCCCAAAAGGAATTCTAGGAGGAAATCTCAAAGGAATTCCAGGAGGAAATCTCTGGAAAACAATCTGGAGGAATCCTTGTTAAAGTCCAGGAGGAATCCCTGAAAAAAGTCCAGGAGCAATCCACGATGGAATTTTAGGAGGAATCCTCGAAGAAAATTCAAGAGAAATCCCCGAAGGAATTCCAGAAGGAATGCCAGAAGAAATCCCCGAACGAAGTCCAGTAGGTATACCCGACGGAATTCCAGATGAAATCCCTGCAGGAATCCCAGGGGAACCCCTTTAAGGAATTCCGGAAGGAATCTCCGAAGGCACTCCAAGCGGAATCCTCGAAGGAGTTTCAAGAGGAAACCCCTAAGGAAGTACAGGAGGAATCCCTGAAGAAATCCCCGAAAGAACTCTGTGAGAAATCCCCGCAGGAATTCCAAGAGAAAATTCCGAAAAAAATACCAGCGCGTATCTCAAAGGAATTCAAGCAGTACACCAAAGAAATTCCAGCAAAAATCCTTAAAATAATTTCAGTGGGAATTTCAAGGAGGATTCAAGAAATAATCCCCAAAAAATTTTGAGGAGGAACCAACGAAATATATCCAGGAGAAATCTCTGAATAAATTCCGGGAGAAATTCCTAAGAAAAATCTAAGAGGACCGAAGGAATTCCAAGAGGAATCCCCGAAAGAATTCCAAGAGAACTCAGGAAGGAGGAATCCCCGAAGGAATTCTAGGAAGACTCACCGAAGGAATTTCATATGGAAACCCCGAAGAAATTCGAGGACGAATTCCATGAGGAATTACAGGAGAAATCCCAGAAGCAACTCTAGGAGGAATCTCTTAAGGAATTCTAGGAGAAATATCCGAAAGAATTCAATGAAGAATTCTAGGAGGAATCTTCGAAGGAATTCTAGAAGGAATCTCCGAAGAAACTCTAGGAGAAATCTCCGGAGGAATTCAAGGAGGAATCCCTGAAAGAAGTCAAGGAGGAATTTCCGAAGGAGCTTTAGGAGGAATCTCTGGAGCAATTCTATGAGAAATCCCCGAAGAAATCCAGAAGGATCTAAAACCGAAATCTTCGATGGATTTCTAAGAGGAATACCCATAGGAATTCCAGCAGCAATTCCTGAAGGAATTCCCGAAGGCATCCCGAAGGAACTTTAGAAGGAATCTCCAAATTAATTCCAGGAGGAATCTCGAATGAATTTTAGGAGAAATTATCGAAGGAATTCCAGGAGGACTGCTGGAGGAATTCCATGAGGAAATCCAGGAGGAGTCTCCAAAGGAGTTCTAAGAGGAATCATCAAAGAAATTCCAGGAGGAAACCCTAAAGAAATTCCAGGTGGAATCCACCGCGGAGTATCAAATGAAATATCTCAAAGAATTTCTGGTGGAATCCATGAAGTAAGTCTAGGACGAATCCTCGAAGGAATTCCAGAAGAAATCTACAAAGGAATTTCAGGAGATTTTCTGAAGGAACTCTAGGAAAGACTCTCGAAGAAATTGTAAGAGGAATCCGCGGAAGAATTCCAAGAAGGAAGTTTAAGTTGTATCTTTGAAGAAATTCCAGAAGGAATTCCGAAGGAATCCCTAAAGGAATCCACGACGGAATATCAGGAGGAATTCTTGAAATAATTTCAGGAGGTCTAGGAGGAAACCCTGAAGGAAATCTAGGAAAAATCCCCGTAGGAATTCCAAGGGGAATCCTCAAAATAATTCCAGTAGAAATTTTCGAATGATTTCTTTGAAAAATCTCTAAATAAATTCCAGGAGGAGTTCCCGTAGGAATTTCAGGAGGAATGCTCGAAAGAAGTCCAAGAGAAATCCCCGAAGAAACTACAGGAGAAATTGTTGCAGGAATGCCAGGGGGAATCCCCGAAAGAATTCCGGTTGCAATCTCCGAAGAATTTCCAAGTGGAATTCTTGAAGGATTTTCAGCGGAATCTCCCGAGTGAATCTTTCTGGGTAGAGGGATCCCTGCAGGATTTCCAGGAGGAATCCCCGAATGATTGTCAGGAGGAGTCCCCGAAAGAATTTCCAGAAGGAAATGCTTAAGGAATTCTTGTAGAAACTCCATGAGAGATTCCACAGTAATATCCGGGAAATATGCCTAATTATATTCCTAAGGAAATTCTCGAAAGAACTTTAACAAGTTTCCCTGAAAGAACTCCTGTAGGAAATCTCTGATATAACTCCTGGAGCATCCGTGAGTCCTCCTGGAAAAATCTCAAAAAGAACCCGAAAAGCGATCACTTGAAGAACTCATGGATGAATTCCTTAATGAACTTCTCGATGAATTCCCTATGGATATCCTGAAGTATACTTAAAAGGAAGTCTTATACTAACTTTTCAAAGGATTTCTGTAGGAATCCCTGAATAAACTTTTGGGGGGATCCTTTAATTCTCTTGGAGGTTTGGATCTTTGATCTTTATGTAAGATTCTCGGAAGGAACTCCTGGAGAGATTTCTGAATGAACTTCTGAAGGAATCCCTGAAGAAATTCAGGAGGAACCTCTGAAGAAACATCTGCATGAATCTCGGAAACTCCTGGAGGAATCTATGAAGGAACTCTTGGACTAATTTTTGTAAAAGCTCCTGTATGAATTTCTAAAAGAACTTAATAAAATAGCTGCATTCGAATTTTGTCAAGACTAGAAATGCCATTTCAAAGTGAAATTCTATCGCAGTCGAATCCAAAAATCGTTAACTGCTGTGAGAAAAAACTCAATCCGTTCGACAACCATTGTTCGACAGAACAACACTGGACGAAAAATCGGCAATAATTGAGTTCTTGAGAAAGGTACCAAATATAACCGAAACGTCGGACAAGATTGAATAGCTGTATTTGAAATTTGTCAAGATTAGAAAAGCCATTACAAAGTCAAATGAACTTCAGAAGAAATCCCTGCAGGAACTCTTAGACTAATTTCTAGGACCGTTTGTTAGAATTCCTGAAAGAATTTCTAACGGAACTCTTGATGGATCTCCAGGAGGCAGCTATGAACCCTCCTGAAAGAATCTCTGAAGGGACTTCTGAAAGAATACCGGAGCGAACTTCTGTTGAAATAGTTTAGAGAACCTGCCCGATTAGGATTAGTTTTCCTAGACAAAACCAAGGTATGAACACAGCATCAAATGCTGTGAACTAAAAGGCAATACTGCCAACTAAAATACAATTCCAGGATGACTGATGGACCCAAATCAATCAATGAAACCTCGTCATCCTGTGATCGGAAGATGTTATCCATCTGGATAACAGGGCATATTTCTGTTATGTGTCGTGTTGCGTCAACTTGTGATGTCTCTTATTTGTGCATTTATAAGGTTCCACGTATCGTGAAGTGTTAATCCTTAGTAATAATTAATTTCTTTTATTTTTGTAACATGGAGGGATTGTTGAAAACATTCCAGGAGGGATTTCCTGATGGAATCCTTGATGGGACTCCTGTAGTGATTTCTGAAGAACACGGATCGCCAGGAGAAACCCGTTGCTGGAATTCTGGAGGAATCCCTGAAAGATCTCCTAGAGGAATTTCTGAAGAAACTCTTGGACTAATCTCGAAGAAACTCCTGTAAGAATTCCTGAAGAAATTTCAGAAGAAATCCCTGGAGAAAATCTCTGACTAATCTCTGAAGGATCTCCTATGGGAACCCCTGATGAATCTTCGGGTTGAATCTTGGATGTATTTCTAGGTGGCATCCCTGGTAGGTACTTCTGTCGAGATCTTCCTGAACATCTTCTGAAAAAAAAATGCAAATTGAAACCCCTAGAGGCATCCCTGATACATCTTTGAAGAAACTCCTGAAGAGATCTCTAAAGGAACTTCTGAAGAATTCTTTGATTGGAATTTTAGAGGAATCTTCGAAAGAATTTGAGTATTTTATCTCAACTTAATGTAGATAAACAATTTTTTTTTCGTGCACTGAACACCGGCGTGAAAAATGAAAATCGGCGGCGTGACAAACATCGGCGTATGGCGCGCCGCCGATATTACGGTCGGCGTCGGCGTGGGGCAAAACGTGTCGGTGGCGGCGGCGTGGCGCGGCGGCGCACAGGTCTACGCTCAGCCAGTTTCGACATCTAAGGCACCCTACACATTACTCAAACTGTTTGACCAACATTGACTCCCCCAGGTTGGTGGTTGAGTTGGTGCTGTGTTTGACCGTGTGTGATGCTGTTTGACGAACCGATTTGGCAGTTCGTCAAACCGATTTGACGGTTGAAGGTTTGGTTGGCAAAAATCAAACCAGTTTGATTTTACTCAAACCAACGGTGGGCGGAGCCAATGTTTGACGAACCCATCGTACCGTGTGTAGTGCTGTTGCACAAACATAGTGCAATTTCAAATGGGAGATGATGTTGGTGCAACCAAAGTGAAATGTTGGTGCAACACGATTTGGCAGTTCGTCATACGGTTGCAGAAACATTTGCTGGTTCGACCAACCTGGGGGCGGTGGCAATGTTGATCAAACGGTTTGAGTAGTGTGTAGGGTGCCTAAGACTACCTTAGAATACGTAGGTAAATACCTTGGTGTCGTCCGTAGCCCCAAACCAAAGCTAATCAATCAAAATATTCGCGATGCGCTGCTAGCGCAATGCAAGACGCCAGTGAAGTATCCACTCAACAGCAACTGAATCAACTGAAAGCAGATATAGACGTAACGGTGTTCTTGGTAACAACCAACCAACCGTTCAGTCTGGTAGAGGAAAGTGAATTGAAGAAACGTTGCACTGTGTATCGAAGCAATCCGAACTAAAGAAATTCACCGTCGATTGCAATTCCTTCCGCGGTCTCATACCTACATCAGAAGCAATTACCAAGCTGTGCGACGAAATTATTAAATCCATACCAGATATCAATCCAGAAGCAAGCAAGTATACCACAACCGATTCTGGGGCATATCGAATGAAATTACGGAGCACCTCAAGTACATTGACCACATTTTCAATACGTGTGTAACAAAAGCTTTGGAACAGAACTCTCTGAAAGATTCCATTGCACAATGCAAGAGTCTAGCCAGTATGACCGACCCACCGTTCTTCTCTAACTTAACAAAAAATACAGAAAGCATGTGACGAAAATGATCCTTAAGGTAAGTTTATGATGAATACTGTTTTGTATCGTTTCCCTAATAGTTTATTTGTTTTAGTTACGTACAGAAAAATCTATCGCTCTTTGGTATAAAAGTTACCGAAGATGAGACGGATTTGGCTAAGGCAATTCCTGATGAATCCGGGTTTCGGAAGCTCAAACAAATCATGAAACCTTTAGACGAAATTCGAAGAGCGTCCGAAATGCTGTCTTCTGAAAATACGCCCACAATCCATCTCGTGCTATTTTACATGGTGAACCTCAATAACTTACAAAACAAATTCGGAAGTTTGGGAAAAGAATCGTCGGATCTATGCCGATCGTTTACGGAGCATCTGGCAGCACGTATACCGAATAAAGAAAAAAATCGAGTATATCGTAAGTAGGTATCTTCATATTTTACCTTAAAATTGAATGTAGCTAAGGTGTCTGTTTCAAAAAAAAGTTGGTTTCATTACTAATGCAACAAACTGCTCACAAGCATAGGAAATTATTCACCTTAGATTTTGAATTACAATATTTGACTGACTAACTTTGAAATTTATTTGATGCCAATTCATTTTGGAAAATTTATTGTGAAAAGAAGAACCTCAGTAGAAGGATTTTAATTTATTTCATGGAGTTTTTTTTAAATGAATTAACTGTATTACTGCCGTTTTACGAATGAACCACGAGCTGCATCAGATGCTGAGAGAACCAACCATCGTTCACACCGTGAAAGTCGGGAGGCTACAGTGGGTGGGTCACGTTGTCAGGATGTCGGATAGCAACCCGATGAAAATGTTTCTCGAGAGCAATCCAAAATACGGTACAATAAGACGTGGTGCGCAGTGTGCTAGATGGGTCGATCAAGTGAAGGACGATTTGCGGACCTTACACAGAGTGTGGAACTGAAAACGCACAGCCATGGAACGAGTTGAATGGAGACGACTCCTACGTACAGCAGAGGACACCGTAACTGCTGATGACGTCCATACGCCTATGCAGTGGACGTCCGAACGTTCCAAACTAGCTCACCGCGGCGTTAGTTCTTAGGGTCGGCACCACCTGCTTAGATAGTGGTTCTTGGACGCTGGTGTCGCGAACAATTAGATCACGTGTCTGGGCACGGAACTCTTTAAACTTGGCGGCCTTCAAGCGCCTGCTAGGGGTCTGCTGCGGATAACTGTTCACGTGGTATATTTTCTTAGTCCCAGGTGTGCTACCATAGGGACTTCCTACGGCGGCCTACGACCCACGGGATAGGACCCACTAGAGACCGTCGCAGCACCGCATAGACAGGATCGCACTCACTTCGCACAGAACACCGCGTACCGTTTCATTTATTTAGTTAACATCAAATTCATGATAATACTGAATCAACAATTTGCCGCCATAATACTCGATTTGCAGCTGCAGCTCTCCAACGTCGGTCACGCCCAACACTCGCCAGATCACGCTCCACCTGATCCGCCCATCGTGCTCTCTGCGCTCCACGCCTTTTTGTACCAACCGGATGGTTAGCAAACACCAACTTTGCAGGGTTGTTGTCCGGCATTTTTGCAACATGCCCTGCCCACCGTATCCTTCCGGCTTTGGCCACCTTCTGGATGCTGGGTTCGCCGTAAAGTGCAGCGAGCTCGTGGTTCATCCTTCTCCGCCACACACCGTTCTCCTGCACGCCGCCGAAGATCGTCCTTAGCACCCGTCGCTCGAAAACTCCGAGTGCTTGCAGGTCCTCCTCGAGCATCGTCCATGTCTCGTGTCCGTTGAGAACCACCGGTCTTATTAGCGTCTTGTACATGGTACATTTGGTGCGGGGGTGAATCTTTTTTGACCGCAGTTTCTTCTGGAGCCCATAGTAGGCACCTCCGCAATCCGCCGGTAGAAAGTTTCCGACCGTCCGAATAGTGTTCTCGGGTTACCGGTTACTCGGTTCTCCGTTTAAGTTCCGCCTCCACCTCTCGGCTTTGGTTTTCGGACATTTATACATAGTTTTGGTCCTTCGGAACCGAATCATGGATCCAGACGACCTGGAAAGATTACGCGCAAAGCGAGAGGTTATGTTCGGGAAAGTGAAGTGGGAGTTGTCCGTCGCGAAAGCACTCCACACCCGGAATCCGTCGTGCGGTGAAGTGCATGAACGTCGGGAAAAGCTCACGGAGCTCGCGGCAAATTTCGAAGCCGTGCAAACAGTGATCGAGGAGAACACAAGCAACCTGATGGATGTTACGTCGGTTTTCAACTACCGCACCCAATTCGAAGAGATTTATTTCAACGTGAAAGACCTGTATACGGAGTACCTGGACGCAAATCAGGACCACGTTTCTTGGCACAGTGCGGGCAGCGAGACGTCCAACGATTTGCGGGATGCGATAAAGGCGCTTTTGGAAACGCAGCAGGCAATGCTCGATCGCCGGCATGCACCACCGCAGCAGCCAGCAGCGGGTGGTCAGGCGCCGAATCATGAACCCCAAGTCAAACTACCGCAGCTCAATATTCCCGTCTTCCGAGGTGAACGCAAAGCCTGGAACTCGTTCAAGGATTTGTTTGTCAGCACGATCCACAACAGGGAGGATCTGAAGCCTTCCGTTAAAATGCAGTATCTGCTCTCCTACTTGGATGGAGAAGCGAAGCGGATGGTGAACTCGTTCCCCATCACCGATGCCAACTACGACGAGGCGTGGGCAACACTCGTGACGCACTATTATAAAAAGAAATACACAGTGTTTACCCTCGTGCGGGAGTTTGTGGATCAGCCATCGGTCACTAATGCGGCTGGATTGAAGAAACTGGTGGCTACTTCTGATGACGTCATCCGACAGTTGAAGGCTCTCGGCAACGAGTACGAGACACGGGATCCTTGGCTCATCCATATGCTGCTCGAGAAAGTGGACCGGGAGACCCGCGCGCTATGGGCGCAGAAGATAATCGACGAGGAAAACCCGATGTTCGCAGATTTCATCGATTTTCTGCAGAAACGCTGTGACGCTCTGGAGACTTGTTCGGCGTTTTCGCGGAAGCAGGGAGAAACTGCGAAGAAGGAGTTCCCGAAGAACAACCCAAGCGAGAAGAAGATTCAAGCATTCCACGCCAGTGCGACACAGGCGTCGTGTGCGAAGTGTGGAAAGGATCATCCAACGTACCACTGCGAACAATTCAAGGCCATGGATGTGTCGGCGCGTAGGGAACTGGCACTCACGTCGAAGTTGTGCTTCAATTGCCTGCGTCCGTCACACACGGCGAAGAAGTGTCAATCGAAGTCGGTGTGCCGCACTCCGCAGTGCAACCAGCGGCACCACACAATGCTATGCCAGCAGAAAATCAAACAACCGGATAGAAAGCAGGAGGTTCAACAACTTCCGGAATCGGGATCGGATGTTCCATCGATCTCTACCAACGTTGCGCAGGCGGTTGCCGAAAAGCAAGGACCGTCCGCATTCGCTTTGCTACCTACGGTGGTGGCAAACATTCGAGGAGGTGATGGGAAGCTACACGAGGTGAGGATTTTGATCGACTGTGGTTCCCAAGCATCTCTCATCACGTCAACCTGTGCCAAGCGCCTTGGGTTGAGGCGCAGCAATGCTTCTTTGGAAGTCACCGGTGTCAGCGGCGAGGTCGTCGGCACCACTGCCGGCATCGTCCCGCTGGTGATTTCGTCGCGTTTCAACGAGGAAACCAAGCTCACTACATCCGCTTACGTGCTGGGAAAGCTCACGGCATCCCTGCCGTGCCAGCGTTTCGACGTAGCAAACATGCCGTACTTGGAGCATCTACAACTCGCGGACCCCCACTTCAACCAACCAGGTTCGGTGGATGTCATACTGGGATCGGATGTCTTCCTGTCCGTATTGGAGGCCGGGCAGGTCAAGGATCCAAATGGAGTTCCTGTAGCACAGCGTTCCATCTTTGGGTGGATTGTTGCAGGAAGAATCTCAAAGCAATGGTGTACGCACGCGCATCACTCGGTGGTCAATCTTCGCCAGGAATTCGACATCGATCACACCCTGCGATTGTTCTGGGAAGACCAGGAGTTGCGTCAAGCAAAGCTTTGGACACAGGAAGAACAGAGGGTCGTTGATCACTTCAACTCGACTCTTACTCGTACGGAAGATGGTCGCTTTATTGTCCGACTGCCAATGGACGATTCAAAGCAGCAGCTGGGAGAGTCGCTGACCGCAGCAGTCAGGCGGCTACGAGCTATGGAACGCCGGTTTGAAAACGACACGAACTTCAAGGAGAGATACGTTGCCTTCATGCAGGACTATCAGGATTTAGGCCACATGGAACCGATTCCGGAGGCAGAGATCCAAGTTGATTGTACGAAGTCCTACTATTTGCCGCACCACGGGGTCGTAAAGGAAGGCAGCAGCACCACCAAGCTTAGGGTGGTGTTTGACGCTTCGTGTGTCACCACTTCTGGAGCGTCACTCAACGATCTGCTACTCGATGCACCGAATATCAACACCGACATCTTCGACATCATGATGGAGTTCAGATTCCACGAAGTAGTGTTCACCGCAGACGCGGTAAAGATGTACCGACAAATATTGGTGCATCCTGACGATCGAGATTTTCTGCGGGTAGTATGGAGAAGCTCACCGGACAAGCCAATACAGCACTTCCGGCTTCGCACGGTGACATACGGGCTGAAGAACTCTGGATTTCTGGCCATGGCAGCACTCAAGAAGGCAGCGGACGAGTATGAAGGAAAGTATCCTGAAGCCGCAGAGCACATCAAGAAAAGCACCTACGTTGATGACCTCACATCCGGAGCTAAATCAGTCGCGGAAGCTATTCGTCTTGTCAAGGAAATCAACGAGATCGTGGAGAGTGCAGGTTTTACATTACGTAAATGGAGCTCGAATTCAGCGGCGGTTCTAGAATCGCTACCTGAAACCAGCACAACGCCAATACAAATACAGTTTCCGGATGAACGGGATATGGTGAAGGCTCTAGGAATTCATTGGGTTCCGGACAAGGACGTCTTCACGATCAAGGTAAGCCTGCAGACAGATGGGCCCAACACGAAGCACCAACTACTTTCAGACTCTGCCAGACTGTTCGATCCGTTCGGATGGTTTGCGCCGGTTATTGTTCGTGCCAAAATCCTTTTTCAACATTGTTGGCTGTACGACCTGAATTGGCACGATCCGCTTCCCCCCGTCGTCGAAGAAAAATGGGTCGAAATGAAGGAGAGCTTGTGCCAGCTGGAGAGGATCAACATTCCACGATGGGCACCCAACTACGAGGATCAAATCCAACTCCACGGTTTTTCTGATGCCTCCGAGGAAGCGTATGCGGCAGTTGTGTACCTCAGATCGGTGGATCGAAATGGGAAGGTCTTCGTTACGTTGCTGGCAGCGAAGACTAAGGTGGCACCCGTGCGGCAGGTGTCTCTTCCACGCCTCGAACTCAACGCTGCTGAACTACTAGCGAAGCTGATGAAGCAAGTTGCTGAATCTCTCAAGCGCTTCCAGGTAGAACAGTATGCTTGGACGGACTCGACTATAGTGCTTCAGTGGCTCTCAGGACATCCTCGAAAATGGAACACTTACGTGGCCAACAGAACTTCATCGATACTGGAGGTCTTGCCGCGTAAGCATTGGGCTCACGTTGCATCGAACGATAATCCTGCAGACTGCGCGTCTCGTGGGATATCTCCGGCAGAGCTCATCGATCATCATCTGTGGTGGTCAGGACCAACGTGGCTGGCGGAAGATTCTGCCACCTGGAATCGAACCAACCCGTCTGACGATTTGGATGAAACAACATTGGAGGTACGTAAACGATTCCAAACACTCAATGTCGCTATCATCAACTCAGGATCCACGTACGAAATCGAGAAGCACATACTGGCTAATCGATCCAGCATCGGCGCGGCATGCCGACAGCTGGCATGTGTCCAACGATTCATCTTCAACCTGAAGTCGAAGGCGTCGATTCAGTACGAGAGGCGCTCGGGTGCGATCCTTCCATCCGAGTTACACGCAGCCAGGATGCAGCTCATCAGACTGGCTCAGCACGAAGGCTATGAAGAAGAAGCAAAATCGTTGGCGAAGGGAAATGAAGTCCATCCGAAATCGAAGATCAGCAGCTTGTACCCTTTCTTGGATGGAACCGGGACGATTCGTGTCGGGGGACGTTTGCAGCAGTCGTCGTTTCCTTTTGAAGTGAAGCACCCGGCGATACTCCCGAACAACCACCGCGTGTCCAGATTACTGGTTGAGGAGCTACACTTGCAGAACTGTCATGCAGGTCCCACACTCCTGACGGCAGCGATCAATCAGAGGTACTGGATTCCAGGCTGCCAACATCTCATCAAACAAGTCATTCAGAATTGCGTCAAATGTTGCCGACAGAAAGCCAAGACAGCACAGCAGCTAATGGGCAGTCTTCCAGCGGCGCGCGTGACCGCATGTCGACCCTTCAGCCATGTCGGAGTTGACTATGCCGGTCCCATTCTGCAGCAATACCCGCGGAGAACGTTGCTCGAAGGGATACATCGTCGTATTTGTCTGCCTCTCGAGCAAGGCGGTTCACCTCGAGGTTGCAGGTGACCTCTCAACGGATACATTTTTGGGAGCTTTCAAGCGAATGATTTCTCGACGAGGTTACTGCAACGAGATCTGGTCGGATAATGGGACGAACCTGGTCGGTGCCGACCGGCAACTGACGGAGATCTACGAAGCAACGCAGACTCACAGCAAGAAAACTGAACCGTACTTCAGCAACCTTGGCATCCGCTGGAGGTTCATTCCGCCATCCAGTCCGCATCAGGGTGGCATCTGTGAAGCGGCCGTTAAGAGCGCAAAGGAGCTTTTGCGACCGGTCGTTGGCAACGAAAAGCTCACGTTCGAAAAGTTGTCGACTGTACTCTGCCAAATTGAAGCGTGTCTCAATTCGAGGCCACTGTATCCTACCTCCACATCGCCGGACAGCTTCGAGGCCCTCACGCCGGGGCATTTCTTGGTGGGTCAACCGCTGAACCTGCTACCGGAACCCGACATTGGACATCTGAAAGTAAACCAACTGGATAATTGGGAGAAGGTACAACGAATCACAAATGAGTTTTGGAACCGTTGGCGCAATGAGTATATTGCTACACTGCAGCCACGTGGTAAGTGGAGAAATCGTCGAGACAACATCAAGCCGGACCAGCTCGTTCTGGTGAAAAGTGACAACACCCTACTGTCCGCCTGGGAACTGGCCCGGGTTGTAGCTGTTCATCCAGACAAGCATGGTTTGGTGCGCACTGTCACGCTCCGCCGAGGAAGATCCGAATACCAGCGTCCAGTGCAGAAGCTATGTCCACTTCCTGATTGAGGCCTTGCCTCAAGGCGGGGAGGATGTTCGGGGATTTGCATCGAAATTCCTACCCCCAACGCACAGCATACCTGTCATCGCATATACTTTGACTGGCACCAACCGTTGCCAGCGCGAGAGGAAAAAGAAAAAGAAGAATTATAAGAGAAAACCACTTGTAACCGAACAACAGTGCAATAAACACGTGAAAACAAGTTTGTGCGTATTTTCACTCCGCAATCCGCCGGTAGAAAGTTTCCTACCGTCCGAATAGTGTTCTCGGGTTACCGGTTACTCGGTTCTCCGTTTAAGTTCCGCCTCCACCTCTCGGCTTTGGTTTTCGGACATTTATACAGAAGTCGATGAACAGGTGATGCGTTGGGACCTGGTATTCACGGCATTTCTGGAGGATTTGCCGTACGGTGAAGATCTGGTCCGTTGTCGACCGGCCGTCGATGAAACCGGCTTGGTAACTTCCAACGAACTCATTTACTTTAGGTGAAAGACGACGGAAGATGATCTGGGATAGCACTTTATCGGCAGCATTCAAAATGGTGATCGCTCGAAAGTTCTCACACATTAACTTGTCGCCTTTCTTATGGATGGGCCAGATTATCCCTTCCTTCCACTCCTCCGGTAGCTGTTCGGTTTCCCAGATCTTGACTACTAACTAGTGCAGACAGGTGGCCAACTTTTCCGGGCCCATCTTGATGAGTTCTGCTGCGATTCCGTCCTTACCAGCCGCTTTGTTGTTTTTGAGCTGGTGGATGGCATCCTTAACTTCCCTCAGCGTGGGAGCTGGTTCGTTCCCGTCCTCTGCTGCACCAACATAGTCATTTCCTCCGCTGCCTTGGTCCTCCGTGCCTACATTCTCATCGCCATTCAGGTGCTCGTCGAAGTGCTGCTTCCACCTTTCGATCACCTCACGTTTGTCCGTCAGGAGGCTCCCGTCCTTATCCCTACAGATTTCGGCTTGCGGCACGTAGCCTTTGCGGGATGCGTTGAGGTTCTGGTAGAACTTACGTGTTTCCTGTGAACGGCACAGCAGTTCCATTTCCTCGCACTCCGCTTCTTCCAGGTGGCGCTTTTTCTCCCGGAAGAGACGGGTCTACTGCTTCCGCTTCTGTCTGTATCGCTCCACATTCTGTCGGGTTCCATGCTGCAGCATTACCACCCGTGCTGCATCCTTCTCCTCCAGAACCGCTCTGCACTCCTCGTCGAACCAATCGTTTCGTCGACTCCGTTCTACGTACCCGATAGTGCTCTCGGCTGCGTTGTTGATGGCTGCTTTGACTGTGCTCCAGCAGTCCTCTAGAGGGGCCACATCGAGCACACCCTCGTCCGGCAACGCTGCCTCGAGATTCTGCGCGTATGCGCAGACCGCGTACCAATCAGGCACTGATTCCCCACGTTCGGCCACTGGATCGACGCAACTTCGTGGGCACTCGCGTGGTTCTCTTCGATTTACCAACGTGGGGACTTCGGGGTATTCCGGTTTGTCACGATCGTTTTCTCTTAGGTCGTCTCGTTCGTTTGGAAGATTCGACTCGACTCCTCAGCTTTTTCTGCATTTCCACCTTTTCGCCCCCGGACGTGGTGTTGCCACCGTGGAGTTCACCCGACAGGAGCGAACACATTCTAGTTTTCTATGTAAAGTCTCACAGTGGTCTGGTCCATTGTTACCAATTTCGGTACCTTCAACACTCAGGGCTTAGTCTGACAGATTACACGTTTTATTTTACACGATTTTTTTGCACGATTTTCTCTAAATTACTTACGTGATGTGCTTTTGGAAGGATTCTTCTCTCCTGGTTGCTATTTTTTTCAGCCGGGACTCGAATTTCTACCAAAGATCTCTCTTATTATCTTTGATACCCTGTCAAAATTTAAAGACGGTTCAAATAAAAAAGTTCTGAAAACTGTTTTCAATCGATTATTTAAGGCGAAACTGGAAGGATTTCCTCATTTTTTTGGTTTTTGATTTTTTATAAAATAACGAAGCAATATTTTCAAAATCGGTTTTCGTGCACATGTAGAGTATGGATGAAGGTATCTTCTGAATTTTTTTTCTGGTGGAAAATGCTTTTCGTTTTTTCAGAAACCATTTTTAAACAAAATAACACAAAAAATGGTTTCTGCAAAAATTGAAAACATTTTCCACCACAAAAAAAAAATCAGAAGATACCTTGATCCATACTCTACATGTGCACGAAAACCGATTTTGAAAATATTACTTCATTATTTTATAAAAAATTAAAAACCAAAAAGTGAGGAAATGGATCCAGTTTCGCCTTAAGCGGAACAAACAATCGCGTGTAACTAAACAAAATTTAGTGTAATTTTGACATGCACAGTGATGTATATCTTGTTCCGAAGAGCTGAGAAAAGTAGATACTTTTCATTGTGATTATTGAGTCAAGCAGACCCTATTCTGTTCATTTACGTTGGAAACACGCCAATTGAATATTTACTTCAAGATCAACAAACATGCAGATTGTGTCACTAAAACCTTTCAAATGCGGTGATATCCAAGATGAGATGATACACTTCACAGTCACATACAATATGCATCTCAATATCGTTGAATTAATAATTGTGAGAAATTTGAAAGCCTCATTGCTATGAGAAATGTTTAATGAAGCATCATTGAGCAGCTAATCTCTTAACACTTATCTAGAACACTTAAAATAGGTGGTGTCCAAAATATATTACAAGTTTTCTACTGCTTCTAGTGCTGAAAAATTCATTTCGTCATAGCTAAACAAAATCACCTACAGCGCATTTTAGAAGCTGAACCTGACAATATGGTATATGAAAAACTAGTGCGGCTAGTCCAGTTCTGCAAGAAAGTCACGGAAAAACCGCCATTTTTAGAATATTTAAGGTAAATCTCACGGACTACCTTCAAAAAATGCCAATGATATTCACAGTGAATATCATTTGGCATTTTTCAAAGGTAGTCCGTGACATTTACCTTAAATATTCAAAAAATGGCGGTTTTTCCGTGACTTTCTTGCAGAACTAGACTAGCCGCACAAGTTTTTCATATACCATATTCTCAGGTTCAGCTTCTAAAATGCGCTGTAGGTGATTGAAATTAGATATGACGAAATTAATTTTTCAGTACACACATATAAGTTATATGTTTTGGTCATATGGAGATGCTGTGTCATTGCATACTGTTAGGCGTATTCTGTGATTCTGGTGATATTTTGGCAAAAACTAAAAATTACCGAAACAACTGTTCAACGTAGACATTAGATTGTTTGCAACAAAATATTTTTAAATAGTAAATGCACATTTTGCACAGTATTCATGACTGAAGTTCGAGATAATGCTCCTGTCAAAATTATATTTACCAGAAGGTGTAAATAACATGTATTTGGTGGCTAAACTGCATTTCTCACAGGCGAACGCATAGGTGTCGTGTTTGTTCAACTTGAATTGCTTTCGTTAAGGTTTCAGTCACCAGAAACACAAAATACAGCCATATTATAAGCGTATTAGTAACTTTGTTTGTTATGGAAGTTTGGGGCCATTTTTCCAACATTGTCCTCAGACTGTCCAAAATACATAAACAACCCCAAGCTTTGAGAAAATTTTATGCGTTGCAAAGAAAACTCTTGCACAAAGTTGTGCGATAATTGCAAATGGATACACGCAGTTACGCTTAATTTTGTATTTTTTGCGCGACAACACGCAATGAATTCCCTGGGCTTTGATGTTTACCCACATGTTTACTTGCACTTGAGCATAGTACGAATGTTTTTTTGTTTTGTTGAGTTTTAATCGGATATATCCATTTAACTCATGTTCTTTTAGGTAACGTTTCGTTACAAGACAATTATTCACTATTCACCAAATTCCATTGATCTTTCCTGAAAAAGGGCACTTAATTTCCAGGATTACATCGGACTGTGTATCAATACTATCCGGGTTTTCGCCAATCCAAAGTAGGCTCGTCTACCGAACTGATGTTTGGCAATTGCTGAATTTGGAGCATCTGATGGTACTGCTCGCCGAATAACTTTTCTGTCAGCTACATCCTTCAAACTGAACCTCTTCCTCCGGCACACACGAGTGACATCGCGATGAAAAACAACAATCCCCCATTATTCTATCAATCAAAGATCCAGAAAATGTGTTGCAATTAGAAGCCTCAAAACAAAGCGATGCAGTAATTCTACCAATACGACAACTAAACCAATCTGTATTGTTACTCTGCCCTATTGTTTGATTGCGAATTTATTGAAGTATTGTGTCTGTCATTCTAAATTTATAGTACAGACAAAATGTTTCCGCATTATAATTAGGGGGTTTGGAATTTAATAGACAGTGTACGATTTGGTATCATTGTAAGGTAAAAAATATTTAAGAATTCCAAATGGTTTAGTACAACCTTTTGAAACTAGGATGCTGCGCGTATTTTACGTTAACATCTAGTTTCTTCACAGGATCCAGATCCAGGATATTTGTAATTTTGTATATTGTTAGATCTGTGTTATAACTGTATTCTTTTTCCGCACATCCTGAACTGTCGACGATTTTTCTTGAGAATTTTATTTTGTTGGCCAACAGTACACCTTTGTTTAGCTGTATTTGTCATTCATAAAAATCCAGACAACGGAGTCCGACACATGCTAGCAGCCACCTAAACAGTTTAAAAATACACATAAGTGGATATCTATCAGTTACGAGATTCATAAGAATAAAAAACCCAGATTAATCCACCTAGTGGTGATAAAGCCTTTCTTATCGAATATGTAACTCATGTTCTTTCTTCAACGTTAGCCGAAATGTTCGAAATCCTGGGAACACTTTATATAGAAAAGCAAAAATTTCAACAAAACCGCCATCGATTTGTGAAACTTATTGATGGCACATATTCCGATGTTATGTTCAACGACAAAACAGAGATAAACAATATCAGACCTCTCAGTTGATTGCTTGACCACCTTAACATTATTCACAACCACAGATCACTTTACGATCTTCGACAAAGTTTTCTTTAGCACTCTTTAAGCTATATTATATTATCCTTGGTAACACGGATTTTACCTCCTTGTGAGAAAAATGCAAAAAGGGGAATTTTCCATACAAAAATCGCAATGAGAAGAGCGAGAGCTCATCCAGCCGCACCCAAATTTTGCGCAGTAATTTTAGACGAGAGAGGAAATTGAAAAAAAAACTTAATTCGGTATTGATGCGATCAAATTATAATTTTCACATTAAATGTTGATCCATCCTACTATATATTAAGGCTCAAATGAGAATGGCAAATGCTCCAGAACTAAAAAAGCAGTTTTTCCCACAAGGATTCATAAATCTAATAAAATGAAAATGTCCGATTGTTGATTTAGTCAATTATGACAATCAGACACGCTGGTTTTGTCCGCTTTTTCGTCATTCTGGATAAAACGCTTTTTCAGTTTTGGGCAATATGCGATTCTCATTTGAGCCTAAATACCGCAGGAATCTGAAATGGTGTGATTTGATGAGATCGCCTTGGTCACAATTTTGTTCTTTTGCATATATGAACACTTCGACCATTTCTTCACTTTTAATCTAACCCAAAGATTACCAGGCTATCAAAAAGCCACGATTTGATCAATCGCTAGATTTTTTTTTTTTCACCTTTGTCATTCCGCTATTTGATGTGCCGCATGCACCCGGAATCAATTTTGGGTCACTATCGGTAGTTTCTGATGTGATCTGAGGCTATTTTCTTGCTAGTTATGAAAAAAGCCGCGATTTTATGTGTCGCATGCATGGATTTGGTTCACTTTTATAGTTGGCCACTTCCGGCTGGACACTCAGAACCGGTTCCAGAACACTACCGGTTCAGATATGGTTTTAGACTATTTTCTTGCTAACCATTCATTAAGTTATCAAAAAAGCCGCACTTTGATATGTCGCATGCATGGGATTGGTTCACTTTTATATTTGGCGGGACACTTAGAACCGGTTCCGGAATACTACCGGTTCAGATATGGTTTGAGACTATTTTCATGATAACCGTTCATAAAGCTATCGAAAATGCCGCAATTTGATGTGTTGCATGTATGGGTTTGTTGCATTTTCATGTTTGACCACTTCCAGGGGTATCGGTCCGGAATACCTATTTGGCCATAACTCCGGAACGGTTGGACCGATCCGAACCATTTTCAATAGGAAACAATGGGACCAGATTCCGCGTGGAATGAGCCGTCGATCGTTGAAATCGGTTGATATTTACTATCTAAAAGTGAGGTGACGTTTTTTTGTACACATACACACACACATACACACACACACACATACACACACAGACATCATCTCAACTCGTCGAGCTGAGTTGATTGGTATATGAAACTTGCCCCTCCGGGGGCTCTATCAAATTTTCGTTTTTGGAGTGAACATATAGCTTTTCGGTACACCTTGGTGTACGAGAAAGGCAAAAAACTAATGAAACTGTGTACAATAGGGTGGCTCAAACTTGTACGAAAAATCAACATCTCAAAAAGTTGGATGTCCTTCTCATTTCTTTCTATATGACGCCACGATACTCTGGTCAAATTTTCAACTAAATCCGTTAACATTTGGGCGGTGCTAAACTCGTTTGTATGGGAGTTTATATGGGAAAACATCGAATTTTGCATTTTGCTTTTGAGGGGTTCTAATTTTCCATGCTTTTGAGTGGTTCCCGTTCCATGGACTTTGTTACAATTGTTTTTAAAAATAAACGCGTTTTTAAAATAAACGGAAATGGTCTACTGTTTTTCAGATTTGGGCTGATTATCGTCAAAATGTAAATTAGAAGTTTGTTTGTGATAAAAACGAAAGCCAAGCTACCGGAGGTGGTCCAGCTGTAGACGCTCTCATCCTATGAAGAAACTGTTGTCAAATTATTATCATTAGATAGCAGGTATTGTTGAATTTATTTTTTGCTTAAATTGTTTCTTTTCCTCTACATTCCAATTATAATTTTCAGGATCCGAATTTGGTATTCAACCAACCAGCTTCACCGCAAAGACCATCGACATCGCGATCATCTCCTCCAAATTCGCCATCTTTTCGACATGTTATGTCAAGTACGCCACAGTTGGATTCGTCAAACTGCGTAATAGAAAATGCTGAGATCATCAACACAATCAATCGGGCTGCCATCATGAAGACAATTGAGTCTATCGGCAAACGAAAGCAAAAGTCTAGCGAAGATAATACGCGAAATGAGATGCTCAGTCCGATGGCTGTCCAACTCCCAGGAGACAGCCTGATATACGGGAAAAATCTTCAAACTGAAAGAAGAGAAATGTGAAAAGAAAGCAGAACACAGATTGAGAAAGGAACAATGAAGGTCAGAAGAATTGCAATTTCAAATGTAATAACTGAATTACGTACAAGCAGCATAAACTAGCCCTCCTAAAGCGCAATTCGAAATAAACGTATAACTGTAGTTACAATAGTTACTAATCCGATCATCTTAACAATAAGGAACAAAGGTGAATGAACTCATTTGTAACAACTAATATTCACAAATAATAATGAGTAAACCAATTGATGCTAACTCACCAAATCGCGGTGATCGATCAATTGGTACCATCACAAAAGGTTCGATAAAGAATTGAGAGAATGACCTTCCCAAGGAGACTACGAAACAAATACGGAAGGGTACCGGATATGTTCCAGCGCCCTAGTCAAACTGGAGGTAAAACATGTTAAACTGAATAACACCAAGGTGTTTCTTCTGAACTGCAGGTGACGGAAGCTTATAGTACCGTCAGCCGTCAGTGGGGGTGTTATTGGGCCAAAACTGCATAGTCCTTCCCTTTGTAGGGCGTTACAATATTTTAGCTCTAAATCAATGTTGAATTCGGTAAACACGTTCATTTTTATATTGTTTAGAATTGTTTAAAGTATTAATGCTTCAACTTTAATTTTGATAGCCTAATTAAAATTGGCCCAATTTCACCCCTTGTAGGGGGTGACATTGAGCCAAACACTAAAATTCAAACAAAACAGTTCAATGTGAGAAAATATCGCTTGTCAATCAAAACTAGTGATCATTAGATGCTTGCGCACAACTTATCAGTGTCTAGTCACTTTAAAATAACATCACAGACAAACGTGAAAGCTTGACCACATTCATTGAAAATAATCAATGATCCATTACAATACATCCGCTGTCCCCTGGATATAACTCCAACTAGCATTCTCAAAAGACGACAGAAACATTTCCTTATCATCTACCTAGAAACTGATATGCGTGCATTTTTTGTTTAGCATGAATCTTAAGTGCCCACACAATGCATACGTTTGCGTGTGCGTGATAGTAGTTTGACACATTTCCCATGGGAAAACTGTCAAAAAAACGCAAACCTCGACGGAACGGACGCTATGTGCTGCAGGCTTTACATTTATTTCTAAAACCAACAACGTATTGTGCATAAAATAATGTGAATGCTCTCAGTTGTTTTAATTCACATTTGTAGGGTTCTCGTACCCTAGGTACCCGAGGTACTGACTGCATTATTGCTTTTATATGGCCCAATGTCACCCTCAAAATGAATTACACAGCGCAACATGTTTTTGTCTCAAGAGCAAACTTATGTGTCTCCGATGGATTTTGGGCCGCTGAATCCGAATCCGGGCTCAGATTTGCTCCAACACGACACAATTTTGAGCTATACCTCAATTTATAGGGCAAAATATGCCATTTTGGGCTTTTTTGACTGCAAGCCGTTAAGACTGGAAATATTTGTTTTAAGCAATCAAAAGGTTAATTGATCAATTAACATCTAAATTAACGACTCATGCAAAATATTTTGTTCTACCTAATCAAATTTGATAGATTTAAGCATTTTATGTTAGTATGAAAACTTGCATGCAACTTTTGGAGGGTGTCTTGTATGGGAAATACCAATAGAGTTAATAAACTATAGAGGACGAATGTCGCTGTCGTCACTGTTGGAACATCTCCTCTCTCGCGCGGGTTTATAAGTGTCACTTGTCGTGCATTGTTTACAAACAACACTTCGGTTTTATTTCGATTTGCGATTCGATTAGCGATGTTGTTCCCGGTAGTGCTTTTAAGTAGCTTCTAAACATGGTCCGAAAGTGTTCCTGGATCAATTGTCAGCTGACGGAACGTACTGCTGGTCCAGCAGTAACATTCCATCGGTAAGAATATTATGGAAAATCACTTGCCATTATTCAATTACGTATAACAATGTAGGCTTCCTGGTGACGCATCACAGTTAGCAGCGTTAGCAACTAATCTACCTGCTCCAGGTCCGAGAGAACAGATCTTCATTTCTGTAACGCCGATTTCATTATCACTGGAGGGAGAAAGCATCTTCGCGCCGGAGCTGTTCCATGGCCAGAGCAACCGCCCACACTCCAAGAAAAACATCACGATCCTTACTCGTTGGAAGATACTCGTGCAGATGATTCTTTTCATCCAGCTCTCTCATCACTTCAACTATCGAGCACCGGTGACGAGTTCATCCAGTGTGTATTATAAAACATTGGTTCTCAGAAAACTTCATAATCAATTTCGTTTCCCAGAACTGCTACAAGTTTCCAGGAGATGTGTACCGAATGTGACTCTGAAGAAGAAAATGCTCCATCAGGTTCTAGAACAATCCGGTATCCTGGTGACGTCCGGGAAAGCGATTTTCAATCGCCAACGCGTGCCAAGCAGGCCTTTGATATAACTTATCAAAAACTAGTGGAAACAAGAACGCAAAAAGAACGGTTACACCAGGAAAATCAGCGATATTTGGCGAAAATTTCTGCACTTCAAACTCAGCTTCAGATGGCGATGGAACAACTCTCAGTATCCAAAACCAACAGTAATGCTGAAGTTTTAGATGTAAGTAATCTTTCATACTGCGCATATCTGTTTTAGAGACCATTTTTTTAGAAGATTAATCGGTAGTGACTCACTTTCGAATAAATTGGTCACCGATGATCACATAACTTAACTAAAAATCACTGAGGTTTAATTTTCCAACAAAAATGGGCACTATTCGCTATAATTGAAAATCAATTAATTTACTAAAATTTATTTTCTTACGATATTACAGACAATCAAGCAGCTGACAACCAATACAAAACAAGGCTCACACTACACCGAAGATATCCGAACGTTTGCCATGGGAATGCATTACCATTCTCCAGCCGCGTATGAGTTCGCAAAGGAGAAACTTAGCTCCGGCGATGATCTGCCCCACAAATCGACCATTTCGCAGTGGTACAATGTTGTGGATTGCAAACCTGGGATTTCAGCGGAAGCACTAGAGATCGTCAATAACAAAGTCAAAGCAATGGAGGAAAAGGGTAAACAGCTTCTAGCAAATTTGGTCATGGACGAGATGTCCATCAGGAAGCAGTTATTTACTGAACCAGACGGGACAGTTGGAGGCTGCACGAATGTTGGATTCGATATTGGCCTCAAACAAGAGATGGCCACGGAGGCATTAGTATTTTTAGTAACAGCCATAAATGAGCATTTCAAAGTATCTGTTTCGTATCACTTTACGGCTGGAATCGTAGCAGAGCAAAAAAATATTTTGATCAATCAGGTACTCACTGCATTACATGATCAGCATCTTACCATACCATCAATTACTTTTGACGGTATGAAGACAAATATGCGCTGTATGAAATTGCTGGGGGCGTCTTTCGATGAGCCAATCACACCAACCTTTCCACATCCGTGCGGCACTGGATCAGTGTGCGTTATCATGGACGCAGTTCATATGCTAAAACTAGTAAGAAATACGTTCGCTTCTAGAGGTATTCTCCAGGATTGCCTTGGTCGTGATATCAAATTCGATTATTTGGTCGCACTTGAAGAATTTCAATCAAAGAAAGGGCTTCACCTCGGAAATAAATTAAAGAATGATCACATCAACTTTCAGAAAAACAAGATGAAATCGAAACTTGCTATTCAAACGTTCAGTAATAGTGTGGCAAATGCATTAGAATATCTGCAAAACCAGAAAGTTGACGAATTTCAGGGATGTGAAGGTACCATTGAGTTTCTCCGCACATTCAATAATTTGTTTGACATAATGAATCCAAAATCCAAATTTGGAAAAGGTTTTGGCAAACCGTATTGCAAGGAAACGCATCCCGACTTTTTTAAATACCTACAATATTGCAAACGATATATTTCAGGATTAACCTGCCTCATCAAAGGAGAACAAACTCCAATTTTGGAGTCAGTCAACTATACAGGTTTTCTTGGGCTGCTTGTGAATATTGAGTCTATAACAATTCTTTACTTTAAGTTTATTCACCCACCCAGTAGTCCGTTAGATTATTTACTGACCTACAAACTATGCCAGGATCACATCGAACAGACTTTTTGTCTAATTCGTGCCAGAGGTGGGTTTAACGACAATCCTACTACAAAACAATTCATGTATGCGTTTCGTGCTCTCCTTATCCATAAAGAATTAAAAATGTCTACTGTTGCAAATAGTCTGCCGCAGGACAGCACGGAGTTTGCAATCTTGTCAGCTTCAAGCACCCGAAAGAGACAACTGAATGAATCAGATACACCAACAGATAACTTGTGTGAAGATTGGTTGTACGATGACGTAAATTTGAAAGGTTTGGATAGCATTGACCACGACATAATAACTTACATCGCAGGATATGTAGAAAGAAAGGTCGATAAAATACTTAAATGTAATGATTGTAGAAGCGCGTTGTATACGAACGAAACAGAAAATTCGATGTTAGTCGAACAGAAGCGATTTTGTGCAGGGGGTTTAATTGCCCAACAAACATTTTAGCTGTGTAAGAGTTGAACAAACAACTCTTAAGCAAACTTCAGCTTAAGAAACTGTTGTTCATCTATCTCTGTTTCTTGGGTGATGCACAGAAAGACACAGTAATTATTTGCAAAACTGCAGAACAACTGCTAAGAGCAGAACAAACAAAAATTGAGAAAGGATTCTTAGAGCCAGTAAAGTTAGTCAACAAAACTATGTCAATCTTGTACGATCAGAATCCGACATTATTTAAGGGTTTGGATGATCACGTAATGAATTGTCCAGTGGACGAAAATCATAAATTCCTTTTGATGAAACTCATCGTACGTTGTTATCTAACTATTCGTAGCCATCACATGTGTAAGCTAGTGTCTGAATCAAGTAAGAAAGAAAATATCAGACAATTCTCGAAGAAAATGGTTATATTCGCTGGGCAGTAGTAATTAGCAGAAAATGTGTACGAATTTGAGGACACTATGAAACCACAGGAAACGAAATGTAAAATAAAGTTTATTTTGTTATATACTTATATGCTTAAAGTAGCCTTTTTTATTTTCTTATATGTACCAGTCCGTATCATAAATATATGTCATATATTCCTTTTTTGTATTTCATTGCAAAGCTTTATCTATTATTTACTACAAAACTTCGACTTCTTTTGTTTGGTTCTACATTATTCGGTGCTTAACCGGATTGACATACATCATGGAAGCAAATCATTGCATAACCTCTACCTGATTACCTCGATTACACTGCTTTATGGAAATTAAAAAAAAAGTAGATAGGGTATCACGCCACTTGGGCGGTGGCTCCTATATTCGTCTGTTTTCCACTATAACTCACTATAACTAATGTTGTACACGGGTAGATACTGTACCTACAGGGGATGGCCAAAATGTTTGGGATAGGCAACTTTTTTTCTCCCACAAAAAAAAAAATCAACATGCTGTTACTTTTCATAGAGTGCATCAAAAAATCTCAAATTTTGACTGTTTAACAACCTGTTATATGTGCATCACTGGTACAAATTTGGGCTCAATTGATCAATTTTTCGCTAAGTTAGATCCGTTCGGTTTTAACACTATTATTTAGACAACTAATTTTTGAACTGTCATATCTCGGAAACCAGTGAACCGAATTTAATGGTTTTTATTTAACGTTTATCAACAATATATTGATACTTAATACGACGTTATAAAATGTAATATTTTCTCACGGCGAATTAAGTTATACCGGATTGAAATTTTTACCCATATAGAGGAAAATAAGTCAAATTTACAATACCACACAAAAATTACTTAATGTGTTCTTCCTTCAATCGAAATAGGCTCTAATATGTCTTATTAGAGATAACTTGAGAGCAGAAGTGGAAAATCTTTGGATATCAATACTAAAATTTATTGACATTGATGTAAAAAAATACATTTTTTTGAGAAAAATCCAAAAGTGTCAATCCATGATAACTTTTTTCAACGTTTAAAAAGTGCCTATGTTTTAATAGTTTGTGAAGCATTTATATATTGTTAGTGTATGTTCAAAATTTATTCAATTCGGTTCACTGGTTTCCCGGATAAGACACCTCAAAAATGAGTTGTCTAAAAAAATAGTGTTTTACCCGAACGGTTCTAACTTTGCGAAAGATTAACCAATCGAGCCCAAATTTGTACCAATGATGCACACATAATAGGTTGACAAACAGACAAAATTTGAGATTTTTTGATGCGCTCTATGAAAAGTTATAGCTTGTTGAACTTTTTTGTGAGAGAAAAAGAAGTTGCCCATCCCAAACATTTTGGCCATCCCCTGTATCTCACCACATTGCAAAAGTTGTGTCAATTGGTTCAAATTTGACTGAGTTATAGTGGAAAACAGACGAATACAGAAGCCACCGCCCAATTGGCGCGATTCCCTACTCGTCATCTAAATTTATTGGAAATCCCAACTGAAAACTTGGAGGGTGGTAGGGTATCGCGCCACTTGGGCGGTGACTTCTATATTCGTCTGTTTTCCACTAGAACTCAGTCAATTTTGAACCAATTGACTTGAAATGTTGTACACGGGTAAATACTATACCTATCTCACCACATTCCAAAAGTTGTGTCAATTGGTTCAAATTTGACTGAGTTCTAGGGGAAAACAGACGAATATAGAAGCCACCGCCCAAAAGGCGCGATTCCCTAGATTAAAAAAAATAGCGAAAACTAATCAACGTTTGAAAATCGTTATTGTTGGTGAACTGATATTTGTTGCATCCCCGGGTGGGACCCTTGGCATCGCCTGTCGTTGTTGAACCCACCGAAGTTGCTTTAATTGCTCTGCTTAGCCGAGGACTGCTTCCTGTTTAGCATCATCACCACCCCCATCCGTCGTCTTCGTGTTTATCCGCCCTCCACTTCTGGCCAGATTTTGCCGATTGGTTTATTCTCAGGTTTCGCGTCGGAACCCAACGAATTCTTAGGAATGGAGGATTTTTAGGAATCAACTTTGCCACCGCTCAGCTTATTCCCCCCCCCCCCCTTTGGTACATCAATTACTACGTACTCCGCTTGACCAACAATCTTTGCAACCTAAAACCGAAAGCAACACGAATTTGATTCAAAATTTCAAGGACAGAAAAAATAATTCTCACCTTCAGGATTCCAACGTTGAAAGTCCCACACATCCAGGAAGAAAATTCATCCCAGCTGGGGGTGGTCCTGTCCCTGCTCGGGTCCATGCATTCGAAAGGGTTGAAAGTTGAGATCCAAATCGGTTGAGATCCAAATCGGTTGGTAGCAACTTTTCATTAGCGATCCGGTTTGTGGCGGCTTCGATACTTTTGAACATATCCTGGCGCTATCAGCAACATTCGGGGTGAAATCGATGTGTGGAAGCAGCTGCCACTATCGTTTGGGAAACAAACAGTGTAGAAAATCGGCAACACATACTGCAGCGGTAGAACAAACGTACTGTGAATGCTCTATTTTTTCTCTATAAATCACTTACCTACATTTTTCGTAGTTCCGTGAACATTCCGGCGAAAGAGGCCAATTTGTGCGACGAAAATATGGACACATAGGAATAGATTCCATTTCACTGACGATATGCGCGGCGCGAGGTAACCAAAAAAACCAAAACAAACAACACAAAGTTTGACATTTATATACCCCCGAGCGCGGAGCATGTTCCCGATGGAGAACAAAAGGAACAGCAGCGACATTCGTCCTCTATAGTTTATTAACTCTATTGAAATACCGTACCTAACATAAATCACTAAAAACTATCAAATTCGCTTTGATAAAACGAAATATTTTGCATGAGTCGTTGATTTAGATTTTAACTAGCTGAATGACCCGGCTTTGCTCGGGCAAAAGCAAAGTCTCGTTTAACTGAATCGGTGCCGATATTCCGCAAGACCATGCTGAAGATGATGAAGAAATTCCAAGTGACATAAAAGCCATGTGAAAAACTGTCAAAAAGCTAGAATTTCGAAGCATACTTAGTATACTTAACTTTAAATTTACTGATACGTTTCTACGGCATAGTGTGCCATTGTGTTGGCCGCACAATATAGGCATGGTACACTTATTACGTAACGCAAAAATTGACCATTTCAGACCCCCTCCCTCCCCCCCATGTAACGCTTTTTGTATGAAAAGTCAAAATTTTTGTATGGGTCGTAACGCTGAGCTAGACTCCCCCTCCCCCTATAGCGTTACGTAATTTGTGTACGATGCCATACAAATTTATGGAATTAAAATCAAAGAAGCCATTCAATTAAAATTAGTAGCTGTGTTCAAAAGAAAAACTAGGGGTGGGTAATGTCTGAGACATAACCGCAATGTTGACGTGGGACAAAGGCTGGAATGAAGTTCTGATTTTTATATATTAAAATGGGCCCTTTCATTTGAAGTCTTACATCAGCTGATTTTTCGGGTCATTGTTGTCCGACCTTCGTAAATAAATGCCTAACGGATTTATCACATAAAAGGCCTAAACAATGTATACTGGCCAAATTAAAATCGGCGGAGTGATGTGTTGATTAAAGTTGTTATAATGATTCATTTCACTGAACGCATTCATAAGATGTTAATTAGTTAAACCTTCCGTAACTCGCGTGGTTGGCCATCACTTGGGGGTTGAGCATTATTTCATTTTGAAGATAAATGTTCAACCGTTGTTTGAAAGAATTTCGTCGAAAGGATAAAATGATTATAATATTGAAAGGCGTTAAGCCATAGCTTCCCAAACATCATTGCGATCGTGAATTAGAATAATGACCAGTTTCACTATTGCTGGCAACGATGCTCTGTCTTTTGCTTTTTGGTTGCACTACATCTCGATCGATGATGGAAATTGTAGGATTTTCTTCCGCAAAACAACAATAAACACAACAATCTCATTCAAATTTCTTTTCTATTCTTGTTCATTTCGATGCTATCGAACATAACGGGTAAATTTTCCACTTTTTTTTCACACGCACAACACACCCGTCAATCACAACGTCTGTCTCCAAACTGTCATCATTTACATTCAGCGCCGTTGATTCGGTTCGGTTCGTTCGGTCTCGTTCGTGCTCGTTTCTGCTGTCATCATCATTTCGCTCTCACGCATGCCATCATCAGACAAGAGAGCGGCCTGCGTCTGTCGTGTCGTGCATCATCAGACAAGCGAACGGTTGCGTCGACGATGGAATGATGGTCCTAAAATACACTGGAATAAACTTAGAGATTATTTTAGAATTATTTATAGAATTATTTAGTTATTTATACAAAACCTTTGTTTACATACATATCATCATTATTACAGAAATTATCTAATTAACTCTTGAGGATTCATTTTCGATGGTCCTGAAAAGAACCGGTTTGAATAATGGACCATTATGATGCATTCATCATGCCACGTATTGCGTGTTGGTTTTCTCTGCGGAGAATGCTGGACGCCGTCGAAAATTGGCCCACCCACCGAAAATTGGTCCGCTGCCATGGATGCGATTCCTGGTGCTATCATTAGCACGATAGCCGAGAGTAGTCGCTGAGTTGGTGTGCTACTGTTTTGCTGGAGGTGACATCCACCTCCAACCTTCTTGACTGAACCAACGAAAATGACGAAAGAAAACAGAGAACACTGCTTTTATACCCCTAGATTAGCAGATGAAGCTCCTCCCATTTGGCTGGCTTTGCAGTTTATTCTGTTTGCATGACCCGTCTCGCATGCTCCAGACGCTTCAAACGATTAATCAACCAAGAAATAGAGAAAATTTTCATTGAACGGCTGAAGTAACCAAATCCAAAATATTGGATGGTTGCACCACACTTTTCTTGTTCGATGGAATGAAATTATCTAATTCACAACTCTTGAGGAATAACTTTTGGTGGTCCTGTAAAGGACCGTTTGATTAATTGACGATTTTAGGAAGGAAGTGGCATGAATTCACCATGCCACGCAAGGCGTGTTGGTTTTCTCAGTGCTGAACATTAGCGGAGCCAGCATTTTCTTTTTTCTTACTCACTCTCCCAAACATACACGAGAGAGAAACAGATGGAAGAGGGGGCAGCTTGCCTCCTCTTTCATCTCGCTCATTCTCCTGCTTGTTTAGGAGAGTGAGTAAGAAAAAAGAAAAAGCTGGCTCCGCTAATGGTGCTGAATGATGGACGCCACCTGAAACTGCCCCGACGCTTGCTGCCGTGGATGAGATTAATGACCGGCTTCACTCTTGCTGGCAACGAAGTACACCTTTCTCGATCGAGGGTGGAAATTTCTCCAATTAACTCTTGAGGAATCACTTTCGATGGTCCTGAAAAGGACCGTTTGAATAATGGACGAATTTGATGGATTCATCATGCCACGCAATGCGTGTTGGATTCCTCCGCGCTCAATACTAGGCGTCGTCGAAAACTGGCCCGCCGCTTGCTGCCGTGGATGAGATTCCTGGTGCTATCAGCCGAGAGTCATCGCAGTCGATATGCGGCTGCTTGCTGGAGATGACATCCTACCTCCTTGGCCGATCCAACGAAAATGAAGACAGAAAACAGAGGGCACAGCTTTTATACCCCTAGATTAGCATATGAAGCTCCTCCCATTCGGCTGGCTTTCCAGTTAATTTCGTTAGCATGACCCGCCCCTCATGCTCCAGACGCATCAAACGATTAATCAACCGAGAAATGATAAAATTTACATTGAACGGATAATGTAACCAAAATATTAGATGACTTAGATTATTTTAATTTGAAAAATGTTAGAATTGAAAAACTTTTCACGCAAAATGGTCCGGATATGATAATGCGTTGCCAAAGTCCACTGCCGGTCAAACTCATAACTCTTTTGGAAAGATTTTCTTTGGTCCTGAAAAGGACCGTTTATATTATGGACGATTTTGATGAATTCACCACGCCACGCAATGCGTGTTGGTTTTCTCCATGCTGAATGCTGAAAGCCGTCGTAAACTGACCCGCCGCTTGCTGCCTTGGATGAGATTTCCAGCCGAGCCGAGCCGTCGCTGGGTTGGTGTGTGCTGCTGTCGTACTGGAGGCGCCACCAACCTCCTTGACTGATCCAACGAAAATGACGGAAGAAAACCGAGGACAAATCTTTTATACCCCTAGATTAGCAGATGAAGCTCCTCCCATTTGGCTGCCTTTCCAGTTTATTTTGTTTGCATGCCCCGCCCGCATGCACCCAGACGCTTCAAACCATGAATCATCCCAGAAATGAAAAATACGAATGATCTTATTTGGAAAATGCGTTGTGGAATTCCAGGTGGAATCATTAGTGGCCGGCTTTATCACTGTTGCTGAGCCATCAATCAATCAATATTTCACTTTTTTGTTGCACCACGCTTTTCCCGATCGATGATATTAGGCCTGGAATCTGGAGAAAATTACATAAATTCACCATACCACGCAATGCGTGTTGGGTTTCTGCGCGGTGAATGCTGGGCCACCGTAAACTGACCCACTGTTTGCTGCTATGGATAAAATTAATGGTCGGCTTCACTTTTGCTGAGAAGCGGAACTGTCTTTCACTTTTCATAACTCTGTAGGAAAGATTTTCTGTGGTCCTGAAAAGGACCGTTTGTATTATGGACGATTTTGATGTGATCCTGCCATGTTAGTTTACGCCGCGTTGAATTCTGAATGCCTTCGAACACTAACCGGCAGCTTGCTGCCGTGGATGAAATTCCTGACCGAGCAAAGTCGTCGCTGTGTTCGTGTGTGTTGCTGCCGGGCAGGAGGTGACACCAACCACCATGACTGATCCAACGAAAATGACGAAAGAAAACAGAGGGTACAGCTTTTATACCCCTAGATTAGCAGATGAAGCTCCTCCCATTTGGCTGGCTTCCAGTTTATTTCGTTTGCATGCTCCGCCCCACATGCACCAGACGCTTGAAACGATTTATCAACCGAGAAATGAGAAAAGTTTCATGTAACGAATAAAGTAATCAAAATATTGGAAGATTCAGATCATTTTAACTCGAAAATGCTATAATTAAACAATGTTCCACTAAAAATGGTCCGGATAGGATAAAGCGTTGCTAAATTCCGGATGGAACCAATGGTGGCCGGCATCATCATTGTTGCGGGGCCATCAAGCATTCAATCTTTCACTTTTCGGTCACACCACACTTTTCCTGTTCGATGGAATGAAATAATTATCTGATTCACAACTCTTGAGGAATAATTTTCGATGGTCCTGAAAAGAACCGTTTAAATATTGAACGATTTTGAACAGAAAATGACATGAATTCATCATGCCACGCAATGCGTGTTGGTTTATTCCTTGTTGAATGCTGAACGCCGTCGAAAATTGGCCCGCCGCTTGCTGCCGTGGATGCGAATCCTGATGCTATCAGCAATGCGCCGCTGTCACTCAATCCAAATCGAGGCCCCGAGGAAAGAAAAGCGACGCAACTCGCAAAATCGTCCGTCACGGAGGGTCTTTCTGTGGATTTTGCTGCTGCCTCTGCCACCACCGTCGATCAATCCAATATTCGAAACACTTCCCTGGTCTGCCGCGTTAGACGGTTAGAAGGTGAATGTGCAACACACCCTTGCCGACAACCATCGATACCGAGCCGACACGGCCGCCAAAGAAGAATGAGCGAAAACGAAGTAAGTGGGCAGCTCTCGTTCGATGCGTTCACCTCGAGACGACAAAGGCAAATGAGGGAAGATGCGAAGAAGCAGTAGCTTTTATATTCGACGGGAGCATCCAAAATGTGCTCGATCGTGATTGGCTGGAATAAACATGGGTTCACTTTTCCCAATTTTTCAATAGTTTGTTATTGAAGAATAGCAAATATTATTATTGGACATAATTGGTGTAAAGATTTGCAATCGATTGGTGCCAAAATTTTGAAGATTCAACAAGAAATGACTGAGTTATTAACGCTCAAAATCTCCACTTTCAACGTAACGCGGCCGATTTCTGAAAATTTAGAATGACACCCGGTATAGAAAAGAGAGACGTAGTCCTACGTCAAAACACTAAGCTGAAGAGAGATAGGTCAAGTTCAATATCAAAACTTGTATTTTCGTTTCTGCCAACATGGCCACATGGCATTTGCTAGATTTATTAGTTTCATAGCTTTCAATATGAATTATGATTCCTCATGGTTTGCTCTGTCAACAAACAGTTAGAAATACATTAAAGCTAAATGATATGCTCTCACCATATTTCAACGGTACTTTGAGAAAGTGTTAGGGGTTTATATACATCTCAGGTTCCTTAGAGAAATGTAACGAAAATATAATATGGACGTTTCATATAAGTTTTTGTTGCGTGCTCTGTGTTCTATCGAATTGCGGAGCCGTGGTTTCAAATCTCAATCAGTGGACATATGATTGCGTTACAACGTGTAAACGCTAGCTGTCCGACTCGCGTACGCTCGTCGGACTGGAAATAGGAAAAACACCTATGTTCGCATTCTACCGGGCAAATGCTTAGATATGCTGCTAGCCTAGAAGTGAATCGACGCAAACACGGCGCATCGGACTTTCGGGACATCGGCGGCTTTCTGACGCCGATGTTCATCAGTCCTCCATGCAGTTGCAACGCAAAACTTTGCCAGAGATTGTTTAATATTTTATGGTAAACGAATGTTTTACGGTCCGCTTATGACTCCGCTATCTTGATTTTCAAAATGGCGTTTGATATTCATTTGAGATTTCTACTCATCAAGCCCGATCGATAGATACCGTAATCCGGGGTAACATTGATCAGAATCTTCGATCTTTCTTGAATAATTCTCTTGTTAAAGCAAGCATTGCATGTTTTATATTTTTAAAACAAGTACTGGCCCTCTGAGTTTGTATTAAGCTACTCGAAAAAGTATTGTAAAACTATAAAATATGTTTAAGGCCCCTTAGCGTGTCATCGCAAAATGGCTTCTTCAAAATCATTGACCGAAATCAACTTTACACAACATTGCACCAATACATCTTTGTAAAAAATCGACACTTATCTTATTCTATAAAATAATCAATTTCACGCGATATATTCGGCATAAAAATGTATTCACACTTCTTCAAATACAAGCCTCTTTCCAAGTAATCACGATTTCTAAGCATTAGTTCACTCGAAAGTAGAAATTTTTATCGATTTATTTCGACCGCACTCAAAATGTGGTTGGCGGTGTTTACCACCCACCGCAGTACCAACGAAGACGGCGGCAGCGCGGTGGTGTCTTTTGGCGCGCACAATCATCGATCATTGCACGCAGTGATGTCGATCCTGCTGGCCAAAGCATCAATGAAATTGATCAAAATCAATTAAAAAATCCAGTCAAACACATTGGTTATGCGTCATAAAATCAAAAATAATTTGTGGGGTGATTATAATTGTTAGTGAAATATGCAAAGCATTATAATTTACGATATCTTCACCAAGCGGTCCGCCAGCACTGCTGTTGCAGCAAACATAAACAGTGGGAGAGCGTACCAGAATAATTCGATCATTTCTAGCTTGTTACATAAAAAATCTAACATTTTTCGAGACATTTGGATATGTTTCCTTGTTATTCATTGAAGTAGAGTAGTTTACTGCTTGAGTTGCTTTCAAATTATTCATATTCTCGAAATGTTTACATTGGAGCTACCGAGACAAAGAGGTGCTGTTTTTGTTTGTTTGTTTATGGAATTGCTATAGAAAGGCTACACAACTACTATCGTGCTTGATGATTGTTTGGAATAAGAATCAAATAAGAAGAATAAAATTTGAGCTGACACGCTAAGGGGCCTTAAATAGTTTTTTTAATCTAATTTTTGATTTTGTTGATTTGGGGTAACATTGATCATGTCAGTGATCAATGTTCGTTTGTGTTGGAAATACCCTTACTTACTAAATTCGGGGTCGCTGATTTCGAATATGTTGTCCAAATTCTTACAAGTTTTGCACTTTTTGAGTTATTTTAGGATTAAAATCCTCCAAACCGCGAATAACGCCTAAAGGTAGGCAATGGCTTAAGGAATTTGATTGAATTGATATCCTACTTTTAATAAATCGTATATGTATTTTATTGAAAAATAGTATTCTCGTAAAAGTTTCGGTGATTAAATCCAACTCTAGGATATCATATTGAAGTAAGACAGTGATTTCGAACCTCATATTGTATCTAGTATTCATGCCACGCATGATTTTTTGACAATGTATCTCATTGCGTTACGAAACACACCTATGGAAAAATCGATTTATTTCAATGTTTATGAAATTCAATTATCATGCATTACATGTCATTCGATAGCTGAATAATAGCAGATTACGATATATCATTTGAGAGCAGAAACTGATTCAATGTAAAATGCTTGTTTAAACATTTCATGAGGTCGGTCAAGCCGATCAATGTTACCCCGCTGATCAATGATACCCCGTTTTACGGTACCCACATTGCATGGTATCGTAGCTTAATCTACCATTCCATGGCGGCCATCTTGGATTATGATCCACCATCTTGGATTCTAAACTGGCATATTGCATTGTATCATAATTCAAACCACCATTCCATATCGCCATCTTGGAATATGGTCTGCCATCTTTGATTATAGTCCGCCATCTTGGATTCCGAATTGGCGTCAGATATTGATTTTTGACTTCTACTCATCAAGCCCGATGGTTAGATGCCATATTGCATGGTATCTTAGCTCAATCTATCATTTCATGGCCACCATTTCGGATTATGGTCCGCCATCCAAAATGGCGTCGGGTATTGAAAAATGACTTCTACTCATCAAGCCCGATCGATAAATACATACCCATATTGCATGGTATCATAGCTCAATCTACCATTCCATGGCCGCCATCTTGGATTCCAAAATGACGTCGGATATTGATTTTTGACTTCTAGTCGTCAAGCCCGATCGATAGATACCCATATTGCATGGTACATGGCTCAAATAAGCATTTCATGGCCACCATCTTCAATTATGGGTCGCCATCTTGGATTCAAAAAAGGCGTCGGATATTGATTTTTGACTTCTACTCATCATTGGCTTGATCGATAGATACCCATATTGCATGGTTTCATCGCTCAAACCACCATTCCATGGCCGCCATCTTGGATTGCAAAATGGCGTCAGATATTGATTTTTGACTTCTACTCATCAAGCCCGATCGATAGATATCCATATTGCATGGTATCATAGCTCAAACCACCATTCCATGGCCGCCATCTTGGATTAGTGTGCGCCATCTTGGATTCCAAAATAGCGTCGAATATTGATGATGATTAACCTGGGCTTGTTAGGGGAATATCTGTAAATAAAAAGAAAATCGCGTTAAGTACTGTTCCTTTGAATTCCACTAAGAATTTGCATCCTTTGACAGATACGTATTTCGACCTCAACTGTAAGGTCGTCTTCAGTGTCTTGTAGTCTTGTCGAGTCAAGTACAAGACACTGAAGACGACCTTACAGTTGAGGTCGAAATACGTATCTGTCAAAGGATGCAAATTCTTAGTGGAATTCAAAGGAACAGTACTTAACGCGATTTTCTTTTTGTCGAATATTGATTTTTGACTTCTACTCATCAAGCCCGATCGATAGATACCCATATTGCATGGTATCTCATAGCTCAAACCACTACTCCATGGCCGCCATCTTGGATTATGGTCCGCCATCTTGGATTAAGGGCCATCATCAAGAATTCCAGAATGGCGTCGGATATTAATTTTTGACTTTTACTCATCAAGCCCGATCGATAGATACCCATATTGCATGGTATCCTAGTTCAAACCACCATTCCATGGCCGCCATCTTGGATTATTGTCCGCCATCTTGGATTAAGGGCCGCCATCTTGGATTCCAAAATGGCGATATTGATTTTTGACTTCTCATCAAACCCGGTCAGCTTCAATGCTGTAATTTTATTAATTTCATTTTAAATACATTCTTAAATTAGTCTTAAATATCACTTACGTTATAGTATTTTTCTACCATCTCCAGAAACAAACATCCCAACACTTTCACTACTTATTCACTTCTGTTTGTGCTGCGGGACGGGGCCGGATCACAACGTCCGAGGCCATACTGTCCCGGTCGTTAAGTCGCGTTTTTTTTGCGAAATAACGTCCAAAAGTTTAGGTGCGTCATAATATCCTATGTGCCTTCTTTCCTTGGACTTCGTGGCATACTTGTATGTTTGGACGTTATGCCCCGAAAAAATGCGCCTTAAAGCCCTGGGACATTATGGCCTCGGACGTTATGATACTGCGCCCTGCGGGACGTCTAATGTATATTAGACAATACCAGTGCTGCCGGTTTCACAAAAGGCAAAAACCACCACAACAGTTTAACTTGTTTCGCAGCTTCTTGATACGCCGCATTGATCTCCGCCAAATTCTTCTGGTATTCTTCTTCAATGCGACGTTCCTCATCCTCGTACGGAAGTGCGCAAAGAACACTAAGTTGAAGCGAGACAGGCCAAGCCCCAGTGCGGACGTAGAGCCAGAAAGAAGAAGAAGAAGAACGTTCAAACATGCAGGTACGCCACAAAGTCCAAGGAAAGAAGGCACATAGGATGTTAGACGCATCCAAACTTTTGTGGACTTTATTTCACAAAAAAACGTGACTTAACGACCGGGACAGTATGACCTCGGATGTTGTGATCCGGTCCCGGTTCCACATAGAGATTGCCATCGGTGCATCGTTGGTTCACTGGATGGATATAGTGACATGAACATATCCTTGGTTCCTTGGTACTTACCACAAGAGTTGTTACACAATAAGTGATGCCTCTACAACAGTGGTTCCAAACAGCCGCTGCTTATTGGACTCTTCAATGGCCGGGAGTCGTCGGGTGAAATGTGTTTTGCTTAATGAAGTTGTGGTCACTGTTGGCAATACCTTGAAGCTCCGGCATCCGGAATATTTCGATTTGAGTTTTTTTTAGATGTTGCTCATTTTGAGAAGTTGTACTCAGCCAGGCAAAGTAGTCGTCGTGACATTCGAGAAAATCATGCTCTCCATCGCTTCCTGTGTGAATGCTCTCCGGGATTGATCGGAGGTTGAGCACATGGAATGATACCGGGTAATAATCTAAAAGAACGCAACACATTCCTAAATTATTCCTCAATGAGAGTTGCTTGCTCTTGATCTTTTGCAAAATTTACCGGAATGAAGTGGTAGGAGCATTTTTTTCTTTTACGCAATACCTTCACGCCAAATTCATGGAAGACTTAAACGATCTCCTCGGAATGGCAACTTTCCACCCACAGACAGCATCTAGAATTATCGAAAAGGGCAGTCAAATCAATGTTTACTGAATGGGCTGAACAATACTATCAAATTGTCGGTGTTCGGAAAGCTGTGGAACGATTTTCCAAGAGTATACCCTTCCTGGTTAGTGCACCAAAAGAATTCGCACTTGCAACCCATCTTCTTTAACGGTCGAATGATTTACAAACATTGATGTACTATGATGTTGCTTATTGCTGATTGGTTAGAATGACAGTTTGCGTTTAAAATGCATGTATCGCAGCGCCTCTGGCGGTGATTTCCCATAACACATTAAAGCAGTTTAATTTGACCGTTGCATTGCTTTACACAAGTTATCCAGTGCTTCTTAGACGTCTGTTCTCGGTGTTGATACCGCATTCGAGTCGACTATCGAAATCAAAACAAAGAGTTCATTCGAGAGCTAAGTGACGATTCTCGATTGCTCTCACTCCACTCGTCGAATCAGCATCAATATGATCCCAGTAGGGGGTGGAAGCTCAGGTAAAATGTTATCTCCTGGGCGCCACCCCAGGCGAAGACTGGCGCTTGAGCCTAGCTATTTAGCACTGTAGTTGGAGGAAATGCCAATGCAGAACTCGTAGCTTCCGGGAAGGTAAGCCCAGCTTCCTGGGTTAGTGGGTTGGTGTTATAGTATTCAAGATTTCTTCCGTATATTATAAAGTAATAGCACACTTTCTTCCAATTTATTACAGAACACTTTTATTCCTTGCTTCTCAGTCAACAGTTCTATCACTTCTCCCGATCCGAGCCAATCCTCCCATCCTCCCTCTTTCCCACTCTCTTCCTCTCCCTTCCCACACATCTCGGGTGCGTTGCTAAAACCCTCACTCTGTCTCATTCTCTTATTCTACCGTGCTGCCAGATACTACAGGTGTCAGGCCCGGCGAGCCAGCCGTAAATAAGACTAGCACCGGAAAATCAACAAGAGAAGAATGCGAACCGATACCAATGGCGACGACCACAGCGACGAAAAGGGACTTGCGATTGGAAGCTCGGTACGTGGAACTGTAGGTCTCTCAACTTCATTGGGAGCACCCGCATTTTCGCCGATATACTGAAGAACCGCGGGTTCGGAATCGTAGCGCTGCAGAAGGTGTGTTGGACAGGATCTATGGTGCGAACGTTTAGAGGTAATCATACCATCTACCAGAGTTGCGGCAACACACGTGAGCTGGAAACAGCTTTTATAATGATGGGTGACATGCAGAGGCGCGTGATCAATTGGTGGCCGATCGACGAAAGAATGTGCAGGTTGAGGATCAAGGGCCGATTCTTCAACATCAGCATAATAAACGTGCACTGCCCTCACTCCGGAAGCACTGATGATGACAAAGACGCATTTTACGCGCAGCTCGAACGCGAGTACGACGTCAAGATCATCATAGGGGATCTAAACGCTCAGGTAGGCCAGGGGGAGGAATTCAGACCGACGATTGGAAAGTTCACCCGACTAGAAAATTATATCAAGTTTGTAACATATTGTGTTATGATGTTATAAAATTTTTCAATATCTTATTATGTTATAAACTAGATGCAGGATGATGTTAAAATAACTAAAATTGTAACATAAAGTACTCTGGTGTAATCAAGAAAATAACTTATTGTGTTAAGAACAGATCAAAATTATAACAAAACGTGATATAAATCTAAGCTTCAAAATAACTAGTTTCTATCAAAATTTGATACAACTGTGTAACAATGCTATCTCAATGCCAAAGAATCGAAACTTAAGTATATTACAATGAGTTGTAATCAGATTTTATAACATAATGTGACATAATAGTGTTATAATATTTATGTACGCCAAATGTTTCTAACAGAAGTATAACACAATAAGTTATAAATATCAGGATTAGGTAGAAAGATGTTACATATTTGTTAGAAAATTCTAGTCGGGCAGCGCCCACCAGCTGACGAACGAAATGGCCTACGCCTTATGGATTTCGCCGCCTCCAAGAACCTGGCCATTCGTAGCACCTTCTTCCAACACAGCCTCCCGTATCGTTACACCTGGAGATCACCACAACAAACGGAATCGCAAATCGACCACGTTCTGATTGATGGACGGCACTTCTCCGACAATATTTATCGACGTCAGGACCTATCGTGGCACTAATATCGACTCTGATCACTACCTGGCGATGGTCAAACTGCGCCCAAAACTCTCCGTTGTTAACAATATACAGTACCGGCGGCCGCCCCGGTACGATCTAGAATGACTGAAGCAACCGGATGTCGCCACCGCATACGCACAGAATCTCGAGGCAGCGTTGCCGGAGGAAGGTGTGCTCGATGTGGTCCCTCTAGAGGACTGCTGGAGTACAGTCAAAGCAGCCATCAACAACGCAGCCGAGAGCACTATCGGGTAGGTAGAACGGAGTCGACGAAACGATTGGTTCGACGAGGAGAGCAGAGCGGTTCTGGAGGACAAGGATGCAGCGCGGGCGGTAAAGCTGCAGCATGGAACCCGACAGAATGTGGAGCGATACAGACAAAAGCGGAAAACCCGTCTCTTCCGGGAGAAAAAGCGCCACCTGGAAGAAGCAGAGTGCGAGGAAATAGAACTGCTGTGCCGTTCACAAGAAACACGTAAGTTCTACCAGAAGCTCAACGCATCCCGCATAGGCTACGTGCCGCAAGCCGAAATCTGCAGGGATAAGGACGGGAGCCTCCTGACGGACAAACGTGAGGAGATCGAAAGGTGGAAGCAGCACTTCGACAAGCACCTGAATGGCGAAGAGAATGTAGGCGCGGAGGGCCAAGGCAGCGCTACAGCGCTGCAGCGGATGAAATGACTATGTTGGTACAGCAGAGGACGGGAACGAACCAACTCCCACGCTGAGGGAAGTTAACCCTCTAATGGATACCTGGGGTCCATTGGACCCCAGAGCCACTTTGAAGTGGTCGCAAAAAATTTAAGATTGATACATCGGTCCCGTTTTCACAGTACCTTAATCCGGGGTAACATTGATTAGAATTTTCGATTTTTCTTGAATAATTCTCTTGTTAAAGAAAACATTATATGTTTTATATTTTTAAAACAAGTACTGGCCCTCTGAGTAAGTGTTAAGCTACTCGAAAAACTATTGTAAAACTTTAAAACATGTTTAAATAGGTTTTTAAATCTATTTTTTGATTCTGTTGATTTGGGGTAACATTGATAATGTCAGTGATCAATGTTCGTTTGTGTTGAAAATACCCTAACTTACTAAATTCGAGGTCGCTGATTTCAAATATATTGTCCAAATGTACTTTTTGAGTTATTTTAAGATAAAAATTCTCCAAACCGCGAATAACGCCTAAAGGTAGGCAATGGTTTAAGGAATTGATAGCCTACTTTTAATAAATCGTATATTTAATTGAAAAAGAGCATTTTCATAAATATTTCGTTTATTAAATCCAACTCTAGGATATCATACTGAAGTAATACAGTGATTTCGAACCTCATATTGTATCTAGTATTCATGTCATGCATGAATGTTTGACTATGTATCTCATTGCGCTACGAAACACAGTTATGGAAAAATCGATTTATTTCAATGTTAATGAAATTTAATTTTCAAGAATTACTTGTCATTTGATAGCTAAATACTAGCAGATTACGATATACCATTTGATAGCAGAAACTGGTTCAATGTAAAATGCTTGTTTGAACATTCCATGAGGTCGGACAAGCCGATCAATGTTACCCCGCTGATCAATGATACCCCGTTTTACGGTACCTTCAAACTACACCACGATGAGTTATTTGTGCAAAAATAACAAATATTTCATGGCGTACTATAGTTTATTTTTTATGTCAAAGTTGAACCGGGCGATTTTGGTCCCCTGGGGTCCATTGGACCCCGCGACACGAATGATTATATCTTGTGATCGTCACTTCCTAGAATAATGCTGTCTTCGACAAAATTGTTCAATAGACCAAGGGCAATCTTGTGACGAACAAATTGAATTGAAATTAGCCCAGTAGGTGGCGCTATTGTTTATTCAAATTATGGATTGAAAGTTAAATTCAGCTTGCATATCTTGAGATTCGGAATGTATAGACAGTTTGTGTCTTCGGCAAAAGTGTTCAATACATCAAGGATTATTTGGTAATGAAAATTATTTTAAAGTTTTTCTGCAAAATGGCGCTAATTAGTTCGTATATGCCCAGCATCCTAGATTACCGAGTGGCAAGCGTCCTCAAATAAGTACGCTTCTTTTGAAGTGAATATCTTGAGAATAACACAATATAATTACATTCTGTTCACAATACCAATACTTCCAATTTGGTGGATAATTTACTTCAGAATTGACTCACCCGGATACCTCCAGGAATTCCTCCCAAAATTTCTGAAGGAACTCCTACCAGGATTCTTCCAGAAATTAATACAGGAATTTTTTCAGTAATTCTTCCCGAGGTTCCTCTACGATTCCATCTGGGAAATCCACTCAAAAGCCCTCCGGAAATGACTCCCAAAACTACATCAGTAATTCCACCAGGGATTCAACTAGGAATTCGTAAAAGGATTTTTCCACAAATGCTTTCCGAGATTCCTCCACGAAATCCTCCCAGAATTTCTTCAGGAATTTGTCTCCGAATTGCTCCCGGGTTTTCTCCAGAATTTCCTCCCGGGTTTCCTGCATGAGTTTTTCTAGGAAATCCACTTGAAATTCCTCCTGGGATTTCTTCAGGAATTCCTCCGGGGGTTGCTTCAGGAATTCCTCCTGGGATTTCTCCAGGAGTTCTTACCGGTATTTCTCAACGAATTTCTCCCGGGATTCCTCCAAGAATTCTTCCTGGCATTCCTCCAGGAATTCCTTTAAAGATTCTTTAAGGAATTTCTCCCGGGATTCCTCTAGGAGTTGCTCTCGAGATTCCCTACAATGCTACAATTAGTGGTGAGTACGCATATCTACATAAGTTTTATATTCACCACCGACAACAGCGTGGGAACATTGGGATAGCAGCGCCACCACGATGTTGCCACTTGTGTTACCATTTCAAATGATCGTTTAATTCCTTACACAGTTTTGAAACTGAGCTTGGATGTCTGATCTCTGTGCTGTGGAAAATTGTGTAGATTATGATCAAAGTATAATTGTATATATCCCATAATCTGTAATATAGACACTATAGATTCCATATGCTTTCCAAGGTGCAGACAACTGTAAGGGGCCGTCCATAGATGAAGTGGCATCTTAGGGTGGTGGGGAGAGTCTCTGATTATGCTACGAGCCATGTATTAGGTATGGAAAAAAAGGGGGAGAAGGGGGGTGTCAAAAATCGTCAAAAAAAATGCTACGCCATTTATGGATGGCCCCTAACCAAGCGATCTATCAGCCAAACGAGATTTACGTTTAGCCAAACGAGATTTACGGAACGATAACGACTGTGGGTTGTGTGACGTCATTTTCTATTAGTACACACTAAATCCACTATAAAACACTCTAAAATTGCGTAATTCAACTATTTCTCCCCAAGTCTGTAGATTCTATAGTGTCTATATTCGGTAGGTCCATGTCCTGCCAAATAACAGCTGTAGACACCATCTCTATAAATAATAAGCATCCCGCACCAGCGTCTCCCAATAGGAGAGTTCGTATCAAATGACTCATCAACTGAACATTTTTGACCTACCCAACAACTAAGACACCATTTTTTCTAAGAAATCAGGATCCTGAGATATTATGAGATGAAAAATTTGCATGCTATCTAGCAGTGCCTAGTGGTGGAATATCGAATCAAACGGTCCATAATCTATAAGTTCTTGACCAACCAAACAACTTTGTCGAAGACATCAACTATATAAGTAATCAGGATCCTGAGATATATAAGAGTTTAAATTTTAATAGTGTTACGTCTGTTTGTCTCTGATTCCTCTTGGGTTTATTCAAATATTACGAAACGCAAAATTTGACAACTTTAGGGCTCCTCCCTTCTCCATGCAACAACTTTTGTAAGGAAAATTTTGAATGAAACGTAACACAGCGCTAGACCACCTCCCACTCCTTTGCGTTACGTAATATTTGAATGCCCCCTTTTGACCCGCTGGACATATATGTCTACTCGTCTACAGCAGTGCGATTTACCCTATTGTTTCGGTACGTCTTGTCCTTGTCCGCTTGTTTAGGTACGTTATATCCTGTAGATCGGGGGCATTTTTCAATGCTCACTAGCACCACCTAGCGGAAACTTTCCGAACTAAATTGTTTATCACTAGATAGGTCTTGACTTTCCTAACATCTTTGTTGAAAACATCACCCTTTCAAAAAGTAAGGATCATGAGATACGCGAGAATATATGTTGGGGTCCAATGGACCCCAGGGTCCCAAAACGGACCTTCATTTAAGGTATCCTCTTGAGGGTTAAGGATGCCATCCACCAGCTCAAAAACAACAAAGCGGCTGGTAAGGACGGTATCGCAGCAGAACTCATCAAGATGGGCCCGGAAAAGTTGGCCACTTGCCTGCACCAGTTAGTAGTCAAGATCTGGGAAACCGAACAGCTACCGGAGAAGTGGAAGGAAGGGATAATCTGTCACATCCACAAGAAAGGTGACAAGTTAATGTGTGAGAACTTTCGAGCGATCACCATTTTGCATGCCGCCTACAAAGTGCTATCCCAGATCATCTTCCGTCGTCTTTCACCTAAAGTAAATGAGTTCGTGGGAAGTTACCATGCCGGTTTCATCGGCGGCCGGTCGACAACGGACCAGATCTTCACCGTACGGCACATCCTCCAGAAATGCCGTGAATACCAACTCCCAACGCACCTCATCGACTTCAAAGCGGCATACGACAGTGTCGACCGCACAGAGCTCTGTAAAATCATGGACGAGAACAGCTTTCCCGGGAAGCCTACTAGACTGAGCAACGATGGACGGTGTGCAGAACAGCGTAAGGATTTCGGGTGAACTATCCAGTTCATTCGAATCTCGGCGGGGACTACGACAAGGTGATGGACTTTCCTGCCTACTATTCAACATCGCCCTGGAAGGTGTTATGCGACGAGCCGGGCTCAACAGCCGGGGTACGATCTTCACGAAATCCAGCCAATTTGTCTGTTTTGCGGATGACATGGATATTATAGCCAGAACATTTGGAATGGTGGCAGAACAGTACACCCGTCTGAAACGTGAAGCAGCAAAGGTCGGACTGGTGGTGAATGCGGCTAAGACAAAGTACATGCTGGTAGGTGGGACTGAGCGAGACAGGACAAGCCTTGGCAGCAATGTTACGATAGACGGGAATACTTTCGAGGTGGTAGAAGAATTCATCTACCTCGGTTTCTTGCTAACGGCTGACAATAACGTGAGCCGTGAAATACGAAGGCGCATCATCAGTGGAAGTCGTGCTTACTATGGGCTCCAGAAGAAACTGCGGCCAAAAAAAATTCACCCCCGCACCAAATGTACCATGTACAAGACGCTAATAAGACCGGTGGTTCTCTCCGGACACGAGACATGGACGATGCTCGAGGAGGACCTGCAAGCACTCGGAGTTTTCGAGCAACGCGTGCTAAGGACGATCTTTGGCAGGAGAACGGTGTGTGGTGCACTCTACGGTGAACCCAACATCCTGAAAGTGGCTAAAGCAGGGCGGATACGGTGGGCAGGGCATGTTGCAAGAATGCCGGACAACAACCCTGCAAAGTTGGTGTTTACTAACCATCCGGTTGGTACAAGAAGGCGTGGAGCGCAGCACGATGGGCGGACCAGGTGGAGCGTGATCTGGCGAGTGTTGGGCGTGACCGACGTTGGAGAACTGCAGCTGCAAATCGAGTATTATGGCGGCAAATTGTTGCTTCAGAATTGACATGAATTTGATGTTAACTAAATAAATGAATGAATGATCCCAGTAACAGCTTTATTATTTCAGCTTAACCTAATTTTTTACTAATTTGCTTTCTCTTAGGGAAATGCATGCAAAAAAAACTTGAAAATATGCTATTTGGGGTGTCAACGTAAGGCTGAAACTATGGAATTGTAATATAAGACTAAAGTCACAAAAAAAGTGAAAACTAAAAAGGCTAAAAACTTTCAGTTCATTCTAGTAGAAAATGCGATAAGGCTGGGTTTAGTCTGACCGAGGTACAGGGGATGGCCAAAATGTTTGGGATAGGCAACTTTTTTTCTCCCACAAAAAAATTCAACATGCTGGGTCTTTTCATAGAGTGCATCAAAAAATCTCAAATTTTGACTGTTTGTCAACCTATTATATGTGCATCATTGGTACAAATTTGGGCTCGATTGATTAATCTTTCGCAAAGTTAGAACCGTTCGGGTAAAACACTATTATTTAGACAACTAATTTTTGAACTGTCATATCTCGGAAACCAGTGAACCGAATTGAATGAATTTTTTAACGTTTATCAACAATATGTTGATACTTAATACGTCGTTATAAAATGTAATATTTTCTCACGGCGAATTAAGTTATACCGGATTGAATTTTTTACCCATATAGAAGAAAATAAGTCAAATTTACAATACCACACAAAAATTACTAAATGTGTTCTTCCTTCAATCTGAATAGGCTGAAGGTGAATATAGAACGAAGTCACACCTTGAATTTTCGAAAGCACAAATCTGAGGAACCAAACATCGCACCGAGCTGAAAAGTTGATCGATTGGTCATCCGCTGGTGGTGACCAATCGATCAGCTTTTCAGCTCAGTGCGATACTTGGTTCTTCAGATTTGTGCTATTGAAAACTCAACGTGTGGCTTCGTTCTATATTCACCTGAAATATATCTGTTTAGAGATAACTTGAGAACAGAAGTGGAAAATCTTTGGATATCAACACTAAAATGTATTGGCATTGATGTAAAAAAATCATATTTTTTCGAGAAAAATCCAAAAAGTGTCAATCCATGCTAACTTTTTTCAACGTTTAAAAAGTATCTATGTTTTAATAGTTTTAAAGCATTTACATATTGTTAGTGTACGTTCAAAATTTAATTCAATTCGGTTCACTGGTTTCCGAGATATGACACCTCAAAAATGAGTTGTCTGAAAAATAGTGTTTTACGCGAACGGTTCTAACTTTGCGAAATATTAATCAATCGAGCCCAAATTTGTACCAATGATGCACACATAATAGGTTGACAAGCAGTCAAAATTTGAGATTTTTTGATAAGCTCTATGAAAAGTTATAGCCTGTTGAACTTTTTTTGTGAGAAAAAAAAAGTTGCCTATCCCAAACATTTTGGCCATCCCCTGTATAGGAGTAACGCGTTACCCAGACTTGACCGTACCATTTATTGAACTCGTTATGCAATTTAAAGTGTGCATGATGTCTGCTAGCCGAATAACTTTTCCGTCAGTTATATCGCTGAGGTTCTCGATGTACATTAGAGCATTTTGATCATTTTTAAATTCGAAATGACATCAAGATCGTCACATATGTGACACTTCCTGTTCCAGTTTACTCGTTTATCAGGACGTACACTGTCACTGACGTGACGCCAAAGGTTGCCTCAGGGTGATGGTCGAAAGCTTTCATCGAGTCGACAGTAGATACCCACTGTCAGCTGGAACCAGGGCTGGAGCGGTCCGGCCCCAAACGAAACCAACCAAAGCAGGAGGTCAATATTGAGGCAATAAATAATGTTTGCTGTCTAACGTAAACTGCGGTTCCCGGTCTCCTTGGCGCGGAAAACCCATTCTCCACCATGTGTGCAGGACGCTTTCTCCGATGTTGTTTCGATTTTTTTCGCTCTGTGTGAGCCGTCCTCTCCTTTCATTGTTGGTGGTGCCTTGCCGGCTTCAAACGGTCGAGGCCCGACCGGCTGATAGCCAGTTAACCTGGAGGGCCGGAAACACCCATCGTGTTTGTCTTCCTTTGGAGAAGGATGAAGCCGTATCCGGAATAGAGCAGCGTGGGTTGCCAGATTGGCTGTGAAGCTGGCGTTCGGGTTTTTGGTTGAATCTGGTAACTCCGAGGAAAATAATAGCCCAATACTGCCCAAGGCAGCAGCAGCAGCAACGACAAAAGCAGAACGACCCTCAGGTGTATCCACCATTGGTTGACCTCTTCCAACGAACGAAACCGACTGACTGGATCGTGATTTCTGGTAAAATTGAGCGCCTGTCAGGCAGAAGGTGAGATGAAAAGCTCACCGTAGAAGGGGGCTTCTCTTCATTACACCAACAAAGCTAGCCACAGCGACACTTCTGAGGTCATTTTGACAGACCACACACATGCATGAAAAAGACGGATAATGTATTCTACTTTATCGATCTTGTTGCCGTCCTTTTTATGCTCATGTTACATCTGTCAAAATGACCTGTGAATTGTCAGTCATTCTGAGGTTGGGTTCGTTGGTGCAATAAAGAACTGTGGCGACAGATACGAAGTGTCAGCTCCAGTGGAAGAGATTGTACACTCATAATATACGTGGCATCACGGCATAAATATCACAAGGCAGGCTAGTAACCTATGTAAACAAACAGTTTGGATGTAAACATGTGACGTCATTCTAATCGTTCTTCACATCTGGAGCAACATTTGAAAAGGGCCCAAGAGGTCTTGTGTCTTTTTTCTAAAACGCTCCGTAGGGCATAACAGCAGCCCGCCCACGCAAATGAACACCGTTATCCAAAAGATCGATGTTTGCTCTATCTGATAACGGTCTTTGTTTTTGTGAATAAGCTGAGGGGGGCTCAGGAGCGACGTGTGAAGTCATTGTTTACCAATGCTTGTATGCCCTTTTCAAATGTTGCTCCAGACATGATCGAATTGATGTGGAGTACTAGATCGCCTCTGAAAGATTTGGATTACGTCATCAAAAAACTGTCACTTTTCCGGAAGATATTAACTTCTAAATGTTGTACACCGTGCGTGGCATAATATACGGATCACTCCGTAGTCCTTGAGCTTTGAACGCCACTTTATACTCCATTGAACGGTGACGTCATCAAGAAATCGCTCTCTTTCTCTCCTACGGGAAATTAGAAAACAACAGGACCAACACCTGTCAAATTTGACAGGTACTGGTCCTGTTGTTTTCAAACTCTCTGAAAGAGTGAAAGAGATAGAATTTCGCCGTGAGGTGGTCTATGGGTAAAGAGATGTACCGTTGAACGGGGTAACTTTGATAATGAGAGTAACTTTAATAGTGCGACAGGCACTGTTTATTTTATTTTATTGTGCGTTTAGCACTAAATTGATTTCCGAAAAAACTTCATCGACTTCCGCTGCCTTTCCTATGCGTTAAACATAACGTCGGAAGTAGTGCGCTGTATAGAAAACCAGATTTACTGTACAGCGCACTACTTCCGGCGTGATGTTTAACGCATAGGAAAGGCAGCGGAAGTCGATGAAATTTTTTCGGAAATCAATTTAGTGCTAAACGCACAATATAACTATCATTACTTCAATTAGATAAGAAAAAGGCAAACGTGGATCAAAACTGTACATATTAAAGTTTATCTTACAGATGTTTTTATGAAAACCGAGATAATATAAACATTTTTAGACGAAAACTTTTTTTTTTTTGATATTTTAGTCATTTGTCAACGTTTGCAAACAATTGGCTCAACAACAACGTTTTGACGTTTTTTTTTTCTTTTTTGGCCTACCGATGTCCCATGTTTGTTTCTGTCCTTTCCCTGGCACCCTTGTTTAGGTCCACCAACGCGGGAAACTAAAATGGCTGATTTCGTGAGTTTGGTGTCCTTGCGCAGGAATCCAACCCCGGCATCCTAGCGGGGGATCGCAGAAAGTAGGCGAAGAGAGCCTCGATTACTATCGATATTATCGATTCCAGTTATAGTCAATAGGTTTTGTTTGGTCTGCCGGGTGAGAATTACTCCCTGGGCGTCTCCTTTCGAATGCTTAATCCCCGGTCTTCTGCCTCGGGGATGCCTGTAGTGGTTGTATGTTGAGGTTGTAACCAGTGGTGTGTGAAGTGTCCAAGATTTGTGAGATTGTCGTGATTTTGTGTATCGTACTTGTGTAAAATAACTCCAAGGAAGTATTTAAATATTACATCTGGACACTACCCAACACCCACTATGATGTAACGCAGCCAACAGTTCCGCTACTCACCACCAGGCGTCGCAGAAGGACATGTTGGGCGGCCATTGTGGGTGGTGTAAAGGGGGCCATGATGGGGCGAAATATGATGGGCGGATTACAGGACGGTCGCAGGCCTGGAGCATGCACCACCATTGCTAATCGTGCAATTACCTTGCAACTGTCGTTAAAGCAAGACGTGAGGTAGCAAAGAAAGAGTTAAAAGCCAATCTATAACAAGCAAATTTAAGACTTTGGTCTGTAAAGAGGAGTGAATAGTGGAAGTAGTGAAGTGGTGAAAACATCCAGGTAATCCACGGCATACGATATTTAATCCCGGCCGACCCCATCATTAACCGCTAAAATTCCCCCCTACAGGACCCCTGTGCTTAAGTTAAAAGTTAGCACTTACCTGTGTTACAGTTTGAAAAGCCTGTACTTACCTGTGCTACCCTTGAAAGGGCCTGTGTATGCCTCCAAGTTCCCCGGAGGATTGCCGGAAGTACGTTAGAAGGAACCGTGGTCCGGAGTTGGCTTCGCCGTCAAGTGCGCCGCTCCGTCGACCTGATAGACCGCCATTGGCCAATCCGACGCCGCCTAACCAGTGAAAAGGTGCGGCCATTTTGTGTCCGGAGTTCACGCGCACAACCAACCGTCGCGACTCGGACTGCACCGACCGGCCGCCCAGCTCAACGGAAGACGAGAAGCAGCGAAGGACACCACAGGAGAGACGGAAGTGAAGGTGTAGTAGCGGAGCCAGAAGAAGGGGCCCCGCCAAAAGTGAAGAAGAATCAAGAGTGAGGTAGCAGATAGAAAGTAAGGAAGTGGGAGGAAGTAATAAAGGTACCGTAAACCGGGGTCAAATTGATCAGCGGGGTGAAATTGATCATACGGGTACTACATTGTATTCCATACTAGGAACTCTAAAGCGTCATAATGATCTCAAACTTTTTACGTCATCTGGTTCGTAGATGTCTAGAGATCAGTGTAGACTTTTAATTTTTTAGAAAAAGTTAGTTTTGCCTTATTTTTTAGGAGTTTGCTATGTATTTCTCATTTTGCTGAAATCATAGCTACTAAACAATCGATTGCTAATAGGACTTCCCGTAAATTCTCTGTTTTAACATTTTTGTGGAGCCCTGGTTGGGAAGTTATGTAGCTAATCAGAACATGAAATAGTGAAAAAAGGTCATTTTATGTTGAAATAGTCATTAATTGTGATAGAAATCACTCATTTCAAAAGAAAATTGCCTACCTTTAGGCGTTTAAGGGAAAATTTCAAAATTTAATTTTGCATTTAAAGTATTAAATTCATAAGTTGTAAGATTTTAAACGCGTTATTCGGTTTTAGAAGAGCAAAATTAAGCGGAGAAGGAAATTTTCCTTTCTAACCGATGCTTAATTGTATACTGATCAATTTCGCCCCAAAGTGGCATTTTCATTTTTTTGATATTTGGAGTTATTTAACTTAAAATTTAAATTAGTTGAACAAAATTCTGTCACATGGTTCCATGGAGATTCACTTGGTACTGGTTTTACAGAAATTCTTTTGGCCATATTTGAATTGGCACTGATGTTATACGCAAAAGTTGTTTTAAAGTGATCAATTTGACCCCGGATTACGGTACCTAGTTTTGTGTAAGAGCGTAATAAAGTGGGTTTTGTGTCACGCGAAGTGTTTAAGTGTGTTCCTTGGTCGCGATAGTCCAGCGCATACGCCGACCCTGAGGCAGTTGAAAGAGGGGGGTCTCACGAGTGCTGGGCAGGGATCGCCCACTAGTTACAAGGTTTGGTTCTGGTGATACGGTTGATTGGTTTGGAGTACCGATTTCAGGGTGGGGCTTACTCTCTGGACTTCCCATCAGGGATGCCCCCTTGAGCCCTTTGGATGGTGTGGAAGGTCGGTATGCTAGATCTCTTCGTAGATTCCATAGTCCTTTAAGAAACAGAAGAGCGCTTCCTCGTTGGATTTGTCATTTTGGAGGATGGTCCGGATGCTTCCTAATCCGTACATTTCCCTGACGTTTTGGAGAGTAGGACAGTTGTAAAGGAGTGTTCTATAGAGTTGTGTTGTCTACAGGTCTCGCACAGTTTTCGGAAGTTGAGGCCTCCTCCCATGTCGTCGTGGGAGACCCTTGGCCCGTTCGATTTCTCGAGAGGATGAACTGCTCCTTTCTGTTAGTCCGATCCTCCCAGACTTCTGTTGTGACCTGACCTTTGACGGTTGCCTCCAATCCGTACAGCAGTCGGCTGCTGATGATGGCATCTGCTACTCTGTGTCGTGATTCCCAGTCACTCCTCGTTCACCTCCCTGGTATGGCCTTTAGCAAGTTTATCGTCGTTTACTAGCTTCCTTCACCTTATTGAGGTGGGACTTGAAGGTTAGAAAACGATCGTAAATCACTTCCAGGATCTTCCGCGTACACTAATATGCAGATGCCTTTTGGGAGATTCTCAAAGACCCAGACCCCATTTTTGTGATTTCAAATGAAACCTACCATATTTTGCTCGATAACTCAAAAACGAAAAAAGCTATCGCAATTCTGAGCACATTTTCGGCCCTTTAACCTTTAAAGGTCCTAAAATCGTCGATTTTAGTAGAACACGGTATTTTGGTCAAAATTCAACATTTTGAGGAGGGACACAAAAAAAAATTGTTCGAGAAATTTAAAAACTTTCAACAAAACTTAAATGAAATGTTGATGAGTACCGCACTGGTTAACAAAAAAAAACATTTCATGGCACCAGAAATCATATCGTTTATTTAGCTTTTGATGTCTGGGCCTTAAACTCTCAAAAAACCGCGATCTTGAATATTGAGCTGCGCTTTTGGATTTAAGTCCGCCTTCAGGAAATTCTGGTCGCTATTTTCGTACTCCAGACTTCTCCCCCATTCCAGATATAGCCATATTGAATAATTATATAGCCTAAAGCTCTCTTAAACAGCCGCCATTTTGGATTTTCGACCACCATCATGATTATTCTGGTTGCCATTTCTGGACTCCGGAAATTTTTGCTATATCAAATATATCCATATGGCATGGTTTTAGGGCCTAAACTCCATTACACAGAAACAATATTGGTTTTTGGATATTTTGGTTGCCATTTTTGGACTCTGGACATCTCATCCATTGATTGATTGATTTATCTTTATTTGAGAGACTTTCAGCCCTTGGCTGGTTCGTCTCTTTCTTGGGAAAGGTGAGCCAGAAGGGCTTAGTAACTTTAAGTGCAATAATTCACTATTTGCAAGTGTCCTTCTTGTAGAGGACCTTTTGTTTTGGTAAACAAAATTGACTTGACACTTCTAGTACCGCTGCTGACGCTGTAAGGGCGTGGCAAACTAGATGTTAGTCACACAAACAGTCGCGACATTGAACTTCTGTGGCTAGTTATTCTACTGGGGCCACCAAAGAGAAGTAATTACATTTCATTTGTTTTTGTTCATTTGTTTTTGCTGCTGTCTGCTGTGGGCTTCGGTCTTTGGTACCGGTGGTGTGGGCCCGTGAGGCCCGCCGCTCACCGGGGGAGGGGGTTGTCTGTCGACCAGGTTGGTCATGGTGTTCCAGTGGTGTCCTGGGAGCCAGCGGCTCGCCACGGGCCTTTCCGGCCAGGGTTGGACTCGAAGCTTGTTTCCGACTGGTAAGCCGGGTTATATGAGGTTGCTGGTTTAGGGGTCCGGGGTTCCAGGCGGCCTACAGCTCGCCGCGGGCCTTTGCCGGCCAGGCTTGAACACGAAGTCCTTCTTGGTCTGTTTGGATGGCTCCTCTCCATGGGGGGGGGGGGGTCAATATGGTCCCGTAAGGACCGCAGGGTAGGCGGAGTTGTCGGTTGATGGTTGTTAGAGGGGTGGGGCTTACCACTCGGATCCCGGAAAAAAAAACCCGAGAGGTCCGAGGTGCCCACCGGTGGCCCGCGGTTCTCCTGTTGCTGATGCCGACCTTGGGGGTCGCTATAGTCCCGAAACCGGGTGGTTCAAGGAGCTAAGGGTTGGTCCGTGGCTTGGTCTGTGGCTTCGGGGTAGACCTTACCGCTCGGATCCCAGGAAAGTCCGCGAGGTCCGAGGTGCCCTCCAGGAGGGTCGTTGTGGTGTAGTGTTGGTCGTCTTTCCTGCTGATTCCGTTGTCCATCCGGCGCCGAGGTCGGTCCATCCATGCCGGTCCCCTGCCGGCTTCCGGTTGGAGGCGCCCCGGCTACCGGAGGATTCGCTGTGTCGGCGGTTCCTCCCCACAACGCCGAGGTCGACCCGTCCATGCCGGTCCCTTACCGGCTTCCGGTTGGACGGCGCCCCCACGGTTGCAGGGAGTAGCCCGCTGATCTTTCTCCTGCCGCTACAAATGTCCGACCTTGAGGGTCGATGTGGTTGATGGTTTGCTTCAATACTCCTTCCGCTGCTGAATCCGACCTTGAGGGTCGTTGTGGTCTTGAGGGTCGAGAGAGTCTGGACTGTTGCTGATGCCGACCTTGAGGGTCGCTGCAATCTCGGAACCGGGTGGTTCAAGGAGCTAAGTGTTGATCTGTAGCTTGGGGGTAGGCCTTACCGCTCGGATCCCGGGAAAGCCCGAGAGGTCCGAGGTGCCCACCAGGAGGGTCGTTGTGGTGTAATGTTGGTTGTCGTTCCTGCTGATTCCGTTGCCAGCCGGCGCCGAGGTCGGTCCATCCATGCCGGTCCCCTGCCGGCTTCCGGTTGGAGGCGCCCCGGCTACCGGAGGATTCGCTGTGTCGGCGGTTCCTCCCCACAACGCCGAGGTCGACCCGTCCATGCCGGTCCCCTACCAGCTTCCGGTTGGACGGCGCCCCGACGGTTGCAGAGAGTAGCCCGCTGATTTTTTCTCCTACCGCTACAGATGTCCGACCTTGAGAGTCGATGTGGCTATTGGTGTGTTTCAAATTCCTTCCGCTGCTGAATCCGACCTTGAGGGTCGTTGTAACTCCTTCCGCTGCTGAGTCCGACCTTGAGGGTCGTTGTAGCCTTGAAGTCTTGGAGTTGGAGTTGGAGTTGGTTGATGGGTGGGCCTTACCACTCGGATCCCGGGAAGTCCGAGAGGTCCGAGGTACCCACCGGTCCCGCCAGCGGTTTGGCACTTCTTATATCTCGTGGTACAGGCCACCCTCTTTCAAAAAGTTGATGACTTGCCGCTCACGGACTTGGTCATTGGAGAGTGAGCTTGGGATATCGGAGATTTGATGGGTTTCTCGGAGGAACCCGAGTGCCGGACAGTCGCACAAGAAGTACTCTACCGTGTTTGGCGTGTCACAATTTTCACATTGCCGGCGGAAGCCGGAGTTGCTAGCTGCCATATTGTGGGATGCTCTCGTGTGCCCCGTCCTAAGTCGGGACAGGACGATTTGGTCTCGCCGGTAAGGAAGATCTTCTCCGGGTTCTGTGGTCGGTTTGGCCTTTCGCAGGAAGAGGGTCCGGTTCCGCCTCCACTCGTTGGACCAGGCTTGTCGGATGGTGTCTTTGATCCATTTCTTGGCATCGTCCGCTGGGATTTTCCGGGTGAGGAAGGGGCTGTTCCGGCCAATGCCGGCCAGGACGTCGGCACGCTCGTTTCCGTGGATGCCGCAGTGTCCGGGAACCCACATTAGCACCGTCCGGTGCTTGGGAGCGTCAAGGGCCGCCTGGATGCCCTGGATGAAGGGGTGCTTGGACTTCACATTTTCGATGGCAGAGATGACGCTGTTGGAGTCAGTAACTACCAGTGCGGCACAGTCCCTTGGTGCTATTATGGCCTGAGAGATGCCTGCTGCTTCGGCCGAAAAAACCGAGCACTCCGTCGGGAGGCGGTGGTGTTGTTCTGGGTTTGTACCGTGGACACCAATGCCCACTCGGTTGCCCAGTTTAGAGCCGTCGGTATAATTGATCACATAATCGCTGTATCGGCCTCGGATCCTCTCCAGGAAGAAGGCCTGGAGTTCCTGGGGTTGAGCTTGCCGCGCAAAGTGGTTCTTAATTGCTCGGTCAATTTCTGGTGCCCTGGCCGACCAGCTTCTCGGCCCGAGCCGGTGGAGACCTGCCACCGGGGGAAGCGTGGCGTTGGCCACGGATTGAAGGGCCAGGTTTGCTTGCCCCCTCAGGAAGCAGCCTTGCCCATTTTTCCGGGTCTTCTCAAGGAAGCCTATGGCTCGGTTACAGATTGTTTGGGCAAGCTTGTGCCGGAAAGGCAACACACCGGCCTCGACGCATGCTGCGTCGGCAGGGGTCGATGGTAGAAGACCGGAAATCGTTCGGATGGCCCGGTTATAGATGGGCCCTAAGACCTTGATAAGACGATCTCGGGCTCGGCATGTAATTTCTATGCCGTATGTTAGGCGGCTCCAAATCACGGCGTCGGCGACCCGTAGGTGGGTGGCCCGTTCGCTCTTTCCTCCCGATGCTCCGGAGGAAATTCAACCGGGTTTCACAGCTCTTTTTCACGTTTTCGAAGTGGGCTTGTAGGGTCAAATGCCGATCAAGGGTGACCCCGAGGGTCTTCAAGGTTCTCCTTGTGGGAATCACTTCCTTGTTAAGGGTAATGTGCTTCCGGGGCAGTTGATGGTTGCTGCCACAGATGTGCAGCCTTGCCGATTTGGTGGCCGAAATATCGAAGCCGGCCTTGGCGGCCCACTTCCCAAAGGCATTCGTGGCTGCTTGGGCCTTCTTTCGTAATGCCTTCGTGTGCACGCCGATCACGATGAGGGTGATGTCATCGGCGTACACCTTCAGGTAGATACCCCTCGGGATGGTCTCAAAAACACCATGCATGGCCACCAGGAAGATGGTGACCGCAATCACGGACCCTTGGGGGACTCCCGTTTCTTCCTCTCGAACGCTGCTTCGGGTGTTTCCAATAATGACTTGGAAGGATCTTCCTGTGAGGAAGTCCTTCATGAAATACAAAAGGTTTCCTGTTACTCCCCAATGAGTTAACCTTGCTAGGACATCAGGGGTCCAAGCCCGATTGTAGGCCTTGGCCAAGTCGAGGTAAATAATCTCGGCATGTTCGTTGTTTTCTAGGGCATCGTCCAGCGTTTTACCCGATTCGGCCAGGAAGGAACCGGTGCCGCGTCCGGCCCGGAATGCATGCTGCCGGTGGTCTAGGTAGCCGTTGGTTTCGAGGTGTTCCACCAGACGGCGGTTCACCATCTTCTCCACTATCTTGGAGGCACAACTGGTTAGTGCGATGGGTCGGTAACTGGATACCTGGTTGGCTGATCCAGATCCTTTGGGGATCGGGACTACCAGGCTCTTTTCCCACTCGGCTGGTAATGTTCCCGAGGTCCAGATGGTGTTTATGGACTGTAGTAGGCTCCGCTTGCAGCTGGGAGGAGGTTTCGTAGCATGGGGTAACCGAGCTCATCTGGCCCGGAGGATTTCCCCTTGGCCCTGCTGAGGGCGAAATCTAGCTTGTGGGGTTTAAACGGGAGATTAAACTCCTGGTCCCGATCGGGGGGAACGGCAAAGCTGGACAGGGCGGTCCGCGGGGATGGATGTGCTTTGAGGAAAGCAGCAGGGTATTTGTCAATGGCCGAGAGCCCATGGAAATATTCCGCCAGAGCCTCAGAGATTTCCTGTAGGTCCCTGGTGGGCGACCCGTTCACGGTCAGGCAGATTCCTTTGGTTCTGCGTTTTCCCTGAAGCGAATTGACCTTCTGCCAAAGCTCGGCAGACGTTTACTGGTCGTTGATCGAGTCAAGGAACTCCTTCCATGACCTCTCCTTAGCTTCTCTAATCTCCTGGCGACAGGAGTTCCGAGCGGCTTTAAAGTCTTCATTGGCTTGCTCTAATCCCGGATGATCCGGCGGGAGTCGGTCTTTGGCCCTTTTCAAGGCCCGGAGCTTTTTTCCGGCGGAGCTTAACCGCCGCCTTGGTGGTACTGTCCCACCAGTGGAGGGCTCGTTTTCCCGGATTCGGGCTGGTCTTTGGGATGGCCTGCCCGGCAGCCTGGACGATTGCGGAAGTAATCTCTTCCATTGAGCAAGGCTTCGCGTTTTCAAATTCGTCTTCTACGGCCACTTGGAATGCCGCCCAGTCGGCTTTTTCATATTTCCACCGGGGACGTCGGTTTGTTTCCGGCGGGTTCTTATCGCTCAAGGCAATTACGATGGGGGTATGGTCGCTGCCGTGGGGGTCCTCGACAGTGTGCCACCGCAACCGGGGGGCGATCCTCGTGGAGGCGAGGGCACATCTCATCCATACCAAATATACTCATATTACATGCCCAAAACTCCATCAAACAGCCGCCATCTTGAATCTTGAACTGCCATCTTGGATTTTAGACTGCCATCTCTGATATTCTGGTGGTCATTTTTGGACTCCGTACATCTTCACTACACCAAATATAATAATATTGCATGGTTTTGGAGCCTAAACACCATTAAAAAGCCGCCATCTTGAATTTTGAGCAGCCATCTTGGAGTTGAGACAGCCATGTTGGATATTCTTGTGGTCATTATTGGACTCTGAACATCTTCCTTTGGTATGGGGAACCATATTGAATGGTTTAGGCACTAAAACTCCATTAAACAATCGTCATCTTGAATTTTGAGCCGCCATCTTGGATAATGTGGTCGCCATTTTTAGACTTCGGACATCTCATCCATACCAAATATACTCATATTACATGGTTTTGGGGCCCAAATCTCCATCAAACAGCCGCCATCTTGAATTTTGAGCCGTCATCTTGGATTTTAGACTGCCATCTTTGATATTCTGGTGGCCATTTTTGGACTCCAGACAACTTCCCCTTAGCAAATATACCGCATATTGCATGATTTTGGAGCCTAAGACAGCATTAAACAGTCACCATCTTGAATTTGGAGCCGTCATCTTGAATATTAGGCTGCCATTTTGAATTTTGGGCTGACATCCTTGAATTTCTTGTCATCAGTGTGGTTTCTGCCCAAAATTACTGCTTAATGTTACTGCCGCAGTTTGATATGTCGCATGATGGGACACGGCTCAGATTTATATACGGCTCAGATTTATATACCGGTGCTGGTTCAGATCACTCAAATCCGGACCATTTTTAATAGCAAACAATGCGGTAAAATTCCGGTTGGATTCGAGCTATAATCCGAAAAATCGACCAATGGAAAGTGCCTTAAAAGTGAGTGACCTTTTTGTACACAGCTATACATACACACATACACACACTCATACATACATACACACACAGACATCACCTCAATTCGTCGAACTGAGTTTATTGGTATATGTGAGTTGACCCTCCGAGCCTTCTATCAAAAAATCGTGTTTTGAGTGAACATATAGTCTTTCAGTACACTTTGGTGTAGGTACGAAACAGGCAAAAAGAGATTAAATTTTGTTCCGGCCATTTATTTAAACATCTCTGACCTGCACGATTTGGATGAATATTTTAAAACGATTAAACTGACAGATAGCATGCTGTTGTAGGGTTTTGAAGAAAAAGTTTTACATTTTCAAGTTTGTTCTTACGGATATCTCCTAGGGGTTTGAACATCTACCTACATTGTAGATTTCTGTACACATGTTGGTTTGCGTTAATGCATGGACGGATTCTGCCGATTTCAAAGCTCTGGCGACACTTTGTTCAGGTGTTTCGCGAAGCATTCGTCTGTTCAGCATCATGTGCTCCGATGGGCTTTAATATACGGCTCCTGTATGCGTTTCTTGTTGGATGAAACTAACCTTTCGAAGTCCTTACTACACTGGGTACTGCTAGGATTTATATGGATTCTCCTTAGCTTCATCAACTTATCTTCAGAAATAAACAGTTAAGTTTTGCACTATCGTTTGGATCGACTTGGATCATTCATTAGATTTGAGAGCCACTGCTTTCGGTAGCAAGGTGCGACACCTGATCGAACTGTTAGGTACATTTCGATAGGGCGCAATCCTGGTCGACCCTGGAACTTTCCGTGATGGAAATTTCCTTGACTTACTCGGGCATGGCTTAGAGTATCTTCGTGACGTTTGTTTCTGCGTTGATTTCAGTGGAGAGCGGTATTGATTACGGAAAATCAATTATTAAAGAATTGATTGATGTGAAACCTTCTCTTCAAACTACGTGGACGGCAATTTGGCTGTAAACAGAGCTCTACAACAGTACATTTCCAATCATAATGTTTAAGTTGAAATAAAGAGCATTGCATACTTTAAGGGATTTCAGGTGGCACCCATTTAGTACGTCATGCTATTGCGCTTAGCAAGAAAAATTTTAGTTTCACACTTTTACCGATCTGTCAGTCAGTTGTGCGCAAGGGTGAATCTCTTATCATGGGCAGTATCCATATTTGCATTACTTAAAACATACCCAACCGGTATCAACCGCGTTCGATCAGTACAAGACTGAATGCAACAAATAATGGCACAACCAATCGAATCAGTAACAATTCCAGAAAATATTGTTTTATTTCCATTTCATTAAAACAATCTCGAAAGGGACCATAATGAGTTAACTTACCTTTCCACGCAAGTTAACAACAACAACAATCAGCCGGTGGGCGAGCGTCGATGTTTGTTTTGGTCGCAGACAATAGAAACGTGCTGCGAGTAGCTTTGGCGCGCAACGACGTCGTCTGCTTCCTTGCTCCTGATTGGCTGCGCGCAACTGGAGTGGAGCTGCGCGTAACTGACCGGCGCGCAAATTGCGCAACGAAAGAAAAACTATACAAAATATTCGCAATAAATCTTGACAAAAAATTGCAAAAACTACGAAAAATTAGGTATCAATTCCATGCGAAATTGCCTAACAATTTCGTTTTTATCGAAGTTCTGTAGCGATTCAAAACCCTAACCATTAAACCACTGCCGACTTGAAAGTCCATCTTCTTCTTCTTCTTCTTTATGGCTCGACGCTCGCATTGGAACTTGGCCTGCCTCTATTCAAATTAGTGTTCTTAAAGCACTTCCACAGTTACTAATGGAAGGGCTTTCTTTGCCTGGCATTGCATGAATTTGAACATTGTGAGGCAAAGTACAATGATACACTATGCCCAGGGAGTCGCCGATCCATAGCCTTAACCACTATGTTAACTGGAGACCCCTTTCCAGTCCTCTCGAACTCTTATATACCTCTTATGGGCTAGCTGGTTGGCCCAATCCTATTTTGATCTACGGGACTTCGTATGCAAATCAACTTAAGATTTCGGGTTGTACTTATCACAATTTAACTTATCCCCGATACAACCTTCTAAGTAAAACCATCTTCTGACTTGTCAAATATTTGTTTTGCTTATTTTTTACTATAAATGTTCGATCGTCAGAATACAATCGGTTTGGTTATTTCCCCGACCATCAATTGGAAAGATGTATAAAAGTTTTTTCAAGATAGCGGAGTATCATTAAATTTTGTTTTCTTTTCGGAGTTTCATTGAGTTTTAAGCAAAGGGAGGTTGCAAGGGCGTTTCAGGAGGCCTTAGGGGTGTCTCAAGGAGTCCCAGAGGGGCATTCCAGAGGGTTTCTGGGGTACAAGGAGATCTCTGGGGCATTCCAGATGGTTGCAGGCAAAGATGTTTTCGATCACCTGGCAATCATTTGACTCATTTGTCCATAACTCAGTTCAGAAGCAAATTATTGAAATGTGGAGTTCGGCAAACATGTAGATTAGTGTTTTTTCCTACAATTATCACCAAGGGCGGCATATTCCAACTCATATATTTACGACGTAAAAGTGTTAGTACCACCTACTCATACTAAACGATCGGATTTTTCAATCGTTTAGTATGAGTAGGTGGTACTAGCGCTTTCAGATCGTACCTATAAGAGCTAGAATATGCCGCCCTTGGTGATAATTGTAGGAAAAACACTAATCTACATGTTTGCCGAACTCCACATTTCAATAATTTGCTTCTGAACTGAGTTATGGACAAATGAGTCAAATGATTGACAGGTGATCGAAAACATCCTTGGTTGCAGGGGCTCTTCAGGGATTCTCAGGGGGCTCAGGAGCGTTACAAGGGGCCAAAGGGAATCTCAGGGGGTATCTGGAAGTCAGGGGCGTTTCAAGGGGTTTCAGATGAAACCAGGAGTTCTCAGTTTCAATTCAGGGGTCCTAAGGGACACCCAGGGAGTTTCAGGAGGTACCGAAAGACCTCAGAGACGTTTAAGGGGTCTCAGTGTGGATTAGTGGGTTCACGAGGCGCTTCAAAGGCCACAGGAGGCGCTTTAAGGGGTCCAAAGAGGGTTTCAGGAACATCTATATGAATCTCATGGGCATTTCAGTGGACCACAGGGGGGTTCAGAGTGGTTCCAAAGGGTCTCAGGACCGCTTCAAGGGGTCCAAAGAAGGTATCAGGAGCGTGTAAAGGGGTCTCATGGGCGTTCCAGAGGATCTCAGGGGCGTTTCAGGGGTATCTTAAGGGCGTATCAGAGGGTCCCAGGGGCTTTCAAGGGGGTACGTTCACGTCGCAAAAGCGTTTCAGGAGATCTCATTGAGTTTCATGGGTTCTCTGGTAATTTCAAAAACAATCAGAATAGTTGACAAACCAAAATTCGAATTTTCAACTCGAACGAGTAATCGGTGCTGCTGTTCGCCAGTAAAAACTTGATGTGTATCAGTGAAGAACACTCAACGGCAGCAGGTCTTCATCAGAAGATGCCTGCGGTATATAGTTCATGTAAGGTGGCCTCACAATTGGATCTCCAACGTGGAGCTCCATCGTCGAGGTCATCAAAAGCCGATAGTGACAGAAATTCGGAAGCGAAAATGGAGGTGGGTCGGCCACACTCTACGCAGGGGCGCAAATGAAATCTGCAAGCTAGCGTTAGATTAGAACTCAGTAGGAGATCGCAACAGACATACTCAGAGGCTCATTGCGGTGCAGCATCAGCAATGAAATAAAGTAAGTCAGCAGAAATTTGACCCGGTCACAGGTCAAGGCGATGGCGATGGCGGGCAATCGCCCAGGATGGGGATCTTTCAATAGGGTAAAAGCTGTTTACATTTCCATTTAATGCTTTCAGTTGGCGCCAGCAACGAAAAGTGTAGACAAGAACCTTTATAGCATCTAGTTTCCAGCGCTGACAGCTCGGCGGCGACACCATCACTCGTATTCAATCCATCGTATGTGCTACTCTCGGTTGTCAACTTTCCCAAATTCTCACCTCAAGCTCACGGAAGAATGGTAGTCAAGAACTGTCTAATCGTATGGGAAAATCGTGAAAAACGGTAATTGTTGGAAAACGGGAAAGTTTTGTGAAAAATTAGTGAATACAAATCAAGAATGGTTTGGATTGGCAACTGTTGTGTTTACATCATGTTCCGGAATAGCTTATTTACCGAGAAAATTCGGTTTTACTACCATACAAAAAAGAGCCATCTGTTATATTTTTAGTTTGGAATGTCGATCTATTTGGCTCTCTGCACCACCAAGGATGCTCAGGGCAAAAAGTACTAAGCCTGGTGACTTCAGGGCGGATCCAGGAAGTCTCTGGGGCGCTTCAGAAGGGGAACCTTCATTAAAAGTGGAAGTATCATTCCACTGGACACAGGTCCTTTCAGGTCATGGTTGCTTCCGACAGTATTTACATCGTTTCGGTCATGTGGGTTCTCCTGAATGTCCGGTTTGCGCTGGTTTAGAGAAAACGGTTGAACGCGTTTTTTTTTTTCGTGTGCCCGCGTTTTCATATAATGCGTGACCGCATGCTTGCCCCATGCGGGGAGGACACAATTAAGGACAATCTTGTCCAGAGAACCTTCCTGTTGAGGTGTCTGATGAGTAGACACCCCCATGGCTTAGAAGAACAACAGGGAGGCTTAGGGAGGTCCCTGGAGGTCTCAAGGGCGTTCCAATGGGTCTCAGGGTTTTCAGGGAGTCTCATGGTGTTTTACGGGGTCTTTGGGATTCTATGGGGTCTCTGGGATACTTCAGAGGGTCTCAAAGGCGTCCCAGGAGGTCTCAGGGGAGTTCCAGGGGGTCTTAGGGGATTTCAGAGACTATCTGGAGATCTCAGGACCGTTTCAGAGGGTACCAGGAGGTGCTTCATGGAATTTTAGCGGCTCTTCAGGTGGTCCCAGGGGTCTCACGTGGGCTCCAGGGTGTTTTTAAAGGGAATCCCTGTCCGCCTTCCGAGGACAAAGGGAGTGGTGAGGACCACTCGGGAAACTGGCTAAGCGCCAGCATGTTACCGTGATGGACTCTCCAAAGCGAGTCATCGATGTTCGTTGCTGCAGGCTACGCAGCTAACCTTGAGGGTGCAATGTGCACTAGCCCCTCTCTGAAGCAATACTTTCTTGGTTGTTCCGGAGAGACGTACCCAAGTAACAATTCCATCGCTGATTGGTTTTGTTTGATTTTTATTAATGTTTTATTACAGCAATAATTAAAACTCACAGTTTTATGACTGCTTTTATGAAAACCATTAATAAAATGTTTTATAGTATACTTGAAGATATCCATAAAGACAGATTTTAAGAGTAAACAAAACTTTCCAATATGTAAACCTTCAGGCAATTATTATTACCGCAATAAAACTGTTAAAACTCTCAACAGATGGCGATCCGTTCGATTAGTAACGACATCTGTTGGTGGAAAAGCAGAAACTACGACACTGCTAGGTTTATTGCGGTCATCATAAAAGTAAACTTGCTTTCGTTTTATTTTCGCTGATTATGGTCGTCGCCATATTGAAGAATTAGCTAACGTGAATGAAAAATAGTTAATTTTGCTTAAATTAGCAATGAATTGGTAGTTTGCAACCATTTTCATAACATGCTCACATAAATAAACTCTCTCTGCTGAGTTTTCTTGTGATTCGGGATAGTTTTACTAAATTCACAAATTGATTTATTTCATTCCAAGATGATAATATTCACTACTTTCGAAGCGCATTAGTTTTATGATTCTGCAACCCCAATATTCACGGTAAATTCGAATGCGCATAAGCCTACCAGCACAATAACTACTAAAATACTACTTTGAAATAATCGCTTTCTACTTACGAATGATGTATCCTCCTGAACTTTACGTGCCATCGAAAAAGCTTCTCTGCATCTTGAGCTGTCATAGTTTTTGTTGAAAAAAAAAACAACAACAATCGATAATGGGAAATATTTCAACTGGGTTTCAAAACGGGTTTATTGCTACTCATAATGCGGTTTGCAAAACCTCGCCGAGAGTGGTCCACTTAGCCGGAAGATGCTCTTTAAGAGGTTATCAAGAGGTTTTGATGTATGATTCAGTTTCATTGCAAGTTTTATAAAATTGGTCATGAAGATCTCTTGTAGAGCCGAACAAAACTTAAAATGTTACTTGGGTAGGGTTTGGCGACCATAGGAATGTGTTTAGTGGGTCGAGAAGAGAGTAGTCCTGGCTTCTACTATTGTAGTAGAAGACGGCCTCAGCCCCACACTATCCTAACCTTCCTGTTAGGGTGTCTGTTTGCAGATTATCCTCCTATGGTTTAGAAGGAAAAAAAAAGAAGTAGCTGAATAAAAGTTTTTTAAGCTAAAATGTGCTTAAAAGACGTTTGTTCAACTCTTGTTCAGCGAAAATGTTATACCCGCGTAATCCCCTTGAAATACCCCTGACCGCCCTTGATATCCCCGTAATAAATTTGAAATGGCACTGAAATTCCTTGGAAAGACTTTATAAGGCTCCAGTAATCCCCACACCATAGCTGTAAAGGCCTGGATATTAGAAATGGGCGAACCGTTCGCGAACGGTTCAAAAGAACTAGTTCTTTGGAAAGAATGACTGAACTGACGTTCGTTTGAAAAGAACGGTAGTTTTCCGTTCTCTCAAAAACGGGAAAACTGAATGTTCCTCAGAACCGGATATTCTTCGTATCTAAAGAAGGAAGATTGGTTTCTGAGAGACAGTTCTCCGATGACTTGCAGCCGGTCAAAGAATGGCATTTGAGAAATGGCTGATCAATGCACAAGATCACAAAACTTGTTGGAGCTGGATTTGCAAAATATTAAATGGTTTCTGGAATTACGTAATTATGGTTATTTTAACACGTAAAATAACGACTTGGCAAATAGATATTTAGATTAACGTTAGATTGAGCAAACAACGAAAAAACCCACTGAACGATAGAACGGTTCACGAGAACTAGTTCTTTCCAAAGAACTGTTCATATGGGAACGATTCCTTTAAAAGAACTGTTTTGCCCATCTCTACTGGATATTGAATAGCCACGCTGAGGTTCGATTCCCGGTCGGTCCAGGTCCGAAATCAATGCACGTAGTAATTTCACCAGATTGAGTTTTCCAGCAAAAAATATACTTGTTGACATTTTCAACTATTGAATTCAGTTAATCATTTCAAAACAATACTAATAAATATCTCTATTTCGTTGTCAACTACTTATAAAACACATTCCCGTAGCACAGACGCTTCGTCTCGACCTTCCACGCACCTTACGCGTCGATGGTCTCACAAATTCTAATTCTAGCTTCTGGCTTCTCGTCTGCTCGACCGAACGCCGACCGCGGTTATGGTTAATGAATAAAATGGCTCCTTCACAGTTATAAAATGATACATCACATAGTCTGTAACAAAAGGACACCGTCATAACGCACACATTTTTCATCAGTCTAAAAATTTAAAGCTTGCTCTCAGTTCTTCTTCTTCTTCTTTATAGCTCTACGTCCCGGACTTGTGTGTTCCTTGAGCACTTCCACAGTTATTAATTGAAGGCCTTTCTTTGCCTGCCATTGCTTGAATTTGTATATTGTGAGGCAAGCTCAATGATACACTATGCCCAGGGAGCCGAGAAAATTTTCCCGATTGGAACGGGAATCGAACCCGCCGTCTCCGGATTGGCGGTCCATAGCCTTAACCGTTAGGCTAACTGGAGACCCCTCTCAGTATAAAGCTTGAATTCAATATTTTGTACAAGAAATTCTTTAATATAAAATTCAGTATAATGGAATAAAAATGTATGTGTTAAATTGTTTACGTCGAGTGTAATTTTCAAAAATTATTGCTGTGTACATTTATCAATTTTCAAACTCTACGCTGTATTCAGTAAGAAAACATGACAGTTGCCAGAATGACTCGCGGATAAAGGAGGAATCTTACTTGAGTACCTACTCTACTTGTATGTAGGTACCTACTCTACTTGGCAACAAGAAAATATGCTTCATCTGGAAACTTCTTTATCCCACAAAGGATCCCACTAGGATGAAGAAGAAACCAGCGTAAACGTATTGCTCGGGGCAACTGATTCCAAGCCATGTAGAAGACTGTGCCCTTTCATCCATCCACTCTAACGCCTCCTTTCAAATAAACCAGCTTAAGGGGGAAATCAGTTTCGGTTTTCTAACGCATACTTGCAAACATTTCCCAACATGTGTGGGTTTTCAATTGAAGATGAAGAAATACTCGAATATTCACCACTATCAGATATCGAGCTATTTTAAAATTTGCTTCAACGCTGGCTCAGGACACTTACCTTCTCATTGAGACCAAAAAACATAACATTTTCACAATATTTTACTGCAAAACTGCTATTTTATAATTCGTGCGCTATCTTTTCGAATTTCCTCCCCAACGCACACCAGCACACACCATTTCACAAACACTATGTTAGCGGGAACCATCTCACATTTTGATTGCTATTCTGAACGTAAATAATCACGTAATCGAACTATAAAATGTTTCACCGGCTTCGCAAACCGAATAATTATCACTACATCCCAAAAAAGTCCGCGGCGATAGCCACACAATCGCGAAAACTGCACCAAATCGAGGCTCACTTTCCAACCGGCGCGGTGTTTACTTCCATGTAGTGCGCAAACATGGTGTGGCATTCCTTGACTTGCTGTTTCTTTTATTCTCCCATGGCCTATGTGTGCATATTGCTTGCGTCATAAGCACAGCGTTATGAACAAGTTGAAGATGGGAAAGAGACAAAATAAATGCACCAACAAACCTGCTTCATCTGTACATTCGCGTGCAGGAGTGTTAGTTTAGTCTCTGTCGGATCGGTTGGCGCTATCACCAATACACATAAATTGTGAGTTGAACCTTAATTGAAATTGTTTCATAAACCGTAAACCTATCCGTTTGGTTGCCATAGGATTGTTTCTCACTGCACGTTGACTGCATTCCTACACTTGCACTCGTTTCTAAGTAATTTCAGTTGGTACACGTAGGTAGGAAAGGTACGCAGTCCTTCTGCTCACGACGATATAGCTTGTGGTGACCTTCGATGGAAAGGAATTTCTCTTCCGCTAGATAAACTACTGGTAAACGATTCATTCATCCCTTCGCGTCGTCCTACCTTACCGTTCGTACATAATGTCCGTCGCGACGGCTGCTTCTGAACACAAGTGTGTGACACTAGCTCTTCTATCCATTCAATCGAGAGTTTCGCTATTTCCGGCTCATGGGACTCTTTGCCACTTGAACGGCATGGGGATAGTTGGGTGGTAGTTAGGGGCTCTGCACTTGAACAAAGTAAAATTTATACCGGTTCCATTGAGATGGGATAAAGGTAATCATCTGGAAATTCCAGAGAAGGGCTTTCGGTGAACTCTTGATTGAAATAGATCAAAGCCTAGCATTCGGATAAGGTTCGTCTGGGTATGTTGAAAATTTTGAATAAAATTACAGAACGGATTTGACATTCTTTAAAAGCATGCAATCATTGGTCACTGTCGGATGAGTTGATGCTGAACTTTGAAGCCTGAAAAAAAAATGTTAAACATTCATAACATGATGCATCCCTTCGTCTTGGGTATAGTTATAGTCCAGTTCTTATGCGAATGGTATCATGTATGCGCGTAGCAGACACCATTATTGACGACTAAGTTTCTTTCGATACACCACTGGACTGGAACTGAACTAGCATATACCTAATACTGACGCAAATGAGACCTAGTTACCCTAAACATCCATGGACCACAGCATCCATTCGATGGAGCTTGGAAAACATGACAAGAGAAACAGCTTCTAGGCTTGGGCCGGGATTAAACCTTCGTTAGCATGTGCAAAACAATTTGTAATTGGTTTTCCCTGCTCGAATGGTTTGCACTTAGCCTCGGAAAACTATGAAGTGGAAATGTGAGATGCAGACAATAGAAGCACGAAGGAAGGTGGTGGTGGCGCAAAGTTCTCTACATTTGGTTCCAGAACGCACCAGCCTTAATTGAATGGAGGAGGCCAGCTGATGGTGCTTGGGCGTTCTCAGACAGAAGGAGTTACTGTAGTCCGGGGTAGATTTGAGCAATTATGTTAGATGGCGTCTTTCGGTAAAAGCTGGATCACAATGGAGCGCTGAGCGTCGCGTCGCGTCACGTCAGCTGTCAGCGCTGCCGTTTGGTACTTAAGCGCGCGTTAGTACAATTGCTACCAATGCTGTGTCTTAGCTCGCTTTTGCTTACGTTTTGTCCTGTCATCGTGAAAATGTGTTTGTGGAATTAATAAATCAGAGTATAAATTAACAAACTCATTGAATTTTCAAATAAACCAGTGCTGGTAGATCGCGATTGAAAAATGGATGTTTAATTCTAAGGGTGCTCGGAATTCACGAAAAGGGATTAAGAAGGAAAAATTCAAATTTCTTGAGATGACCAGATATTCCGGAACAAGCTGTTGCGATAATTCTAGGTAGTTGACTCGGGTACAATCATTGAAATTTTCAGAGGAGGCTAGTTATTCTGTAAGAAATGTAGTTAACGTCATTTCGGGTGAAATTAATCGACATGAGGATTTTTTTTGTCAAAACGCTCCAAACATAGAACAAATTGTGGGAAATTGCCATCATCTGGCTTAAGGGTTATTTAATTATGAGTTTACATGTTTTAAAGCCAACTAGCTGAATTACCCGGCTTTGTTCGGGTTTATTTATTGAACAGAATTGCAGCAAATGCGAAGTCTCATATAGTAGAATTGGTAAACGTACCGGTATTCCGCAAGACCATTTATTACTTAATAGAATAGCCTTGATCTGTCTATCTGTCCTTCTGTCTGTAATGCTTGCATGCAAGTTGGTAAAATTTGCAAACAAGTGCTTGGTAATGAGATGATGACCAAAGATAGAGGGTTAGGGTAGAGGGCTAGATTAGAGGGTAGGGTAGTGTGTTAGGGTAGAGGGTAAGGGTAGAGGGTAGAAGGTAAGGGTAGAGGGTAGGGTAGAGGGTTAGGGTAGAGGGTAAGGGTAGAGGGTAGAGGGTAGGGTAGAGAGTTGGGTAGAGGGTTAGGCTAGAGGGTAGGGTAGAGGGTTAGGGTAGAGGGTAGGGTGGAGGGTTAGGGTGAAGGAAAGGGTAGAGGGCTAGGGTAGAGAGTTGGTTAGAGGGTTAGGGTAGAGGGTAAGGTAAAGTGTTAGGGTAGAGAGTTGGGTAGAGGGTTAGGGTAGAGGGTAGGGTAGAGGGTTAGGGTAGAGGGTAGGGTAGAGGGTAGGGTAGAGGGTAAGGATAGAGGGCTAGGGTAGAGAGTAGGGTAGAGGGTAAGGAAAGGGGTTAGGGTAGGGTGCAGGGTGTTTGGAAAAGAAGATCGAAGGACAAAAGGTCGAATGGACAAAAGGTCGAATGGACTAAAGGTGGAATGGACAAAAGGTCAAATGGACAAAAGGTCGAATGGACTAAAGGTCGAATGGACAAAAAGTCGAATGAGACAAAAGGTCGATTGGGACAAAAGGTCGATTGGGACAAAAGGTCGAATGGGACAAAAGGTCCAATGGGACAAAAGGTCGAGGGGACAAAAGGCCGATTGGGACAAAAGGTCGAATGGGATAAAAGGTCGAATGGGACAAAAGGTCGAATGGGACAAAAGGTCGAATGGGACAAAAGGTCGAATGGGACAAAAGGTCGAATGGGACAAAAGGTCGAATGGGACAAAAGGTCGAATGGGACAAAAGGTCGAATGGGACAAAAGGTCGAATGGGACAAAAGGTCGAATGGGACAAAAGGTCGAATGGGACAAAAGGTCGAATGGGACAAAAGGTCGAATGGGACAAAAGGCCGTATGGGACAAAAGGTTGAATGGGACAAAAGGTCGAATTAGACAGAAGGTCGAATGGGACAAAAGGTCGAATGGGACAAAAGGTCGAATGGGACAAAAGGTCGAATGGGACAAAAGGTCGAATGGGACAAAAGGTCGAATGGGACAAAAGGTCGAATGGGACAAAAGGTCGAATGGGACAAAAGGTCGAATGGGACAAAAGGTCGAATGGGACAAAAGGTCGAATGGGACAAAAGGTCGAATGGGACAAAAGGTCGAATGGGACAAAAGGTCGAATGGGACAAAAGGTCGAATGGGACAAAAGGTCGAATGGGACAAAAGGTCGAATGGGACAAAAGGTCGAATGGGACAAAAGGTCGAATGGGACAAAAGGTCGAATGGGACAAAAGGTCGAATGGGACAAAAGGTCGAATGGGACAAAAGGTCGAATGGGACAAAAGGTAGAATGGGACAAAAGGTCGAATGGGACAAAAGGTCGAATGGGACAAAAGGTTGAATGGGACAAAAGGTCGAATTAGACAGAAAGTCGAATGGGACAAAAGGTCGAATGGGACAAACGGTCGAATGGGACAAAAGGTCGAATGGACTAAAGGTGGAATGGACAAAAGGTCAAATGGACAAAAGGTCGAATGGACTAAAGGTCGAATGGACAAAAAGTCGAATGAGACAAAAGGTCGATTGGGACAAAAGGTCGATTGGGACAAAAGGTCGAATGGGACAAAAGGTCCAATGGGACAAAAGGTCGAGGGGACAAAAGGCCGATTGGGACAAAAGGTCGAATGGGATAAAAGGTCGAATGGGACAAAAGGTCGAATGGGACAAAAGGTCGAATGGGACAAAAGGTCGAATGGGACAAAAGGTCGAATGGGACAAAAGGTCGAATGGGACAAAAGGTCGAATGGGACAAAAGGTCGAATGGGACAAAAGGTCGAATGGGACAAAAGGTCGAATGGGACAAAAGGTCGAATGGGACAAAAGGCCGTATGGGACAAAAGGTTGAATGGGACAAAAGGTCGAATTAGACAGAAGGTCGAATGGGACAAAAGGTCGAATGGGACAAAAGGTCGAATGGGACAAAAGGTCGAATGGGACAAAAGGTCGAATGGGACAAAAGGTCGAATGGGACAAAAGGTCGAATGGGACAAAAGGTCGAATGGGACAAAAGGTCGAATGGGACAAAAGGTCGAATGGGACAAAAGGTCGAATGGGACAAAAGGTCGAATGGGACAAAAGGTCGAATGGGACAAAAGGTCGAATGGGACAAAAGGTCGAATGGGACAAAAGGTCGAATGGGACAAAAGGTCGAATGGGACAAAAGGTCGAATGGGACAAAAGGTCGAATGGGACAAAAGGTCGAATGGGACAAAAGGTCGAATGGGACAAAAGGTCGAATGGGACAAAAGGTCGAATGGGACAAAAGGTCGAATGGGACAAAAGGTAGAATGGGACAAAAGGTCGAATGGGACAAAAGGTCGAATGGGACAAAAGGTTGAATGGGACAAAAGGTCGAATTAGACAGAAAGTCGAATGGGACAAAAGGTCGAATGGGACAAACGGTCGAATGGGACAAAAGGTCGAATGGGACAAAAGGTCGAATGGGACAAAAGGTCGAATGGGACAAAAGGTCGAATGGGACAAAAGGTCGAATGGGACAAAAGGTCGAATGGGACAAAAGGTCGAATGGGACAAAAGGTCGAATGGGACAAAAGGTCGAATGGGACAAAAGGTCGAATGGGACAAAAGGTCGAATGGGACAAAAGGTCGAATGGGACAAAAGGTCGAATGGGACAAAAGGTCGAATGGGACAAAAGGTCGAATGGGACAAAAGGTCGAATGGGACAAAAGGTCGAATGGGACAAAAGGTCGAATGGGACAAAAGGTCGAATGGGACAAAAGGTCGAATGGGACAAAAGGTCAAATATGACAAAAGGTCGAATGGGACAAAAGGTCGAATGGGACAAAAGGTCGAATGGGACAACAGGTCGAATGGGACAAAAGGTCGAATGGGACAAAAGGTCGAATGGGACAAAAGGTCGAATGGGACAAAAGGTCGAATGGGACAAAATGTCGAATGGGACAAAAGGTCGAATGGGACAAAAGGTCGAATGGGACAAAAGGTCGAATGGGACAAAAGGTCGAATGGGACAAAAGGTCGAATGGGACAAAAGGTCGAATGGGACAAAAGGTCGAATGGGACAAAAGGTCGAATGGGACAAAAGGTCGAATGGGACAAAAGGTCGAATGGGACAAAAGGTCGAATGGGACAAAAGGTCGAATGGGACAAAAGGTCGAATGGGACAAAAGGTCGAATGGGACAAAAGGTCGAATGGGACAAAAGGTCGAATGGGACAAAAGGTCGAATGGGATAAAAGGTCGAATGGGATAAAAGGTCGAATGGGACAAAAGGTCGAATAGAACAAAAGGTCGAATGGGACAAAAGGTCGAATGGGACAAAAGGTCGAATGGGACAAAAGGTCGAATGGGACAAAAGGTCGAATGGGACAAAAGGTCGAATGGGACAAAAGGTCGAATGGGATAAAAGGTCGAATGGGATAAAAGGTCGAATGGGACAAAAGGTCGAATAGAACAAAAGGTCGAATGGGACAAAAGGTCGAATGGGACAAAAGGTCGAATGGGACAAAAGGTTGAATGGGACAAAAGGTCGAATGGGACAAAAGGTCGAATGGGACAAAAGGTCGAATGGGACAAAAGGTCGAATGGGACAAAGGGTCGAATGGGACAAAAGGTCGAATGTGACAAAAGGTCGAATGGGACAAAAGGTCGAATGGGACAAAAGGTCGAATGGGACAAAAGGTCGAATGGGACAAAAGGTCAAATGGGACAAAAGGTCGAATGGGACAAAAGGTCGAATGGACAGAAGGTCGAATGGGACAAAAGGTCGAATGGGACAAAAGGTCGATTGGGACAAAACTTCGAATGGACAAAAGGTCGAATGGGACAAAAGGTCGCATGGACAAAAGGTCGAATGGGACAAAAGGTCGAATGGACAAAAGGTCGAATGGGACAAAAGGTCAAATGGGACAAAAGGTCAAATGGACAAAAGGTCGATTGGACAAAAGGTCGAATGGACAAAAGGTCGAATGGACAAAAGTGTTAGAGTAGAGGGTAGAGTAGAAGGTAGGGTGGAGGGTAGAGTGGTGGTTAGGGTAGTGGGTAGGGTGGAGGGTAGAGTAGAGGGTTAGGGTAGAGGGTAGGTTGGAGGGTAGGGTGGAGGGTAGGATAGAGGATTAGTGTAGAGTGGTGGGTAGAATAGAGGCTAGGGTAGAGGGTTGGGATATAGAGTTTGGGTACAGGGTGTAATAGACGGTTAGGGTAGAAGGTAGGATAGTAGGTAGGGTAGATGGTAGAATAGAGGGTAAGGACAGAAGGTATGGTAGAGGGTGGAGTAGATGGTAGGCTAGAGGATTAGGGTAGAAAGAAGGGATGAGAGGGAGATGAGAGATGAGATGAGAGATAAGATAAGAGATGAGAGATGAGCAAAGAGACGGGATGAGAGATGAGAGATGCAAGATGAGATGAGAGATAAGATGAGAGATGAGATAAGAGATGAGATGAGGGATTAGATGAGAGATGAGATGAGAGATGAGACGAGATATGAGATGAGAGATGAGATGAGATGAGAGATTAGATGAGAGATGAAGAGATGAGATTAGAGATTAGATAAGAGATATGATGAGTTATGAGATGAGAGATGAGGTGAAAGATGCGATGACAGGTGACATAAGAGATGAGCCGAGAGACGAGATGCGAGATGAAATGAGAGATGAGATGAGATCAGAAATAAGATCTGGTTTAGGAAAATTCCGTACAAAAATATGTTCAAATATATATTCACTCACTTCCATAGTTGCGAGAAATTTATTTGGTTTCCGGATAAAAAGATTATCAATACCTTAATTTTGAGATGTATGATCGTAAGAACCTTGGTAAGGGCCACCTAATTTTCAGAAGTTTTTATTAAGCGTTGTTTAAATTACAAGGAAACGGCATATTTGATTGTTGGTGGGCTTTGTTTCCTTGTGATTTTCGATGACAATCGTTCAGACGTATTGCGAGTGCTATGAAGTTATATTTCGCTCTAGCCAGGAAAACTATGTCGGAATGAAAATTATTCGCTGTTCACAGCCGGCGGGACACATGCGGCGAAGCCGCATATAGAGGATTGAGGAAACAAGGCGGCAGCAGGCCGCCGAAGTTTGTGATATCCGACGCGCCGTATTTGCGTCGATTCGGTTCTAGGCAAACCACAAATCCAAGATTTTGCTCGGTATAATGCAAACAGAGATGTTATCCTTATTTTTAGTCGGACGAGCGTTTGCGAGTTCGGACAGCAAGCGATTTCTTGGTCTATTGTAACACAGTTTATACCGTCTCTTCAGTTTTTTTTTATCACAGATAATCGTTTTTAGGACAATTGAAGAAATGTTTATAACAATTTTCTCATTGTTTTGCATTCAGATATTCAGTGTTAATTTAGATTTATTTAATTTTTAAATTTGTGTATTGATGTTTATATAGTTTCATATATTGCCATCATCCGTTCCGTAAATCCAATAATTTACCACGCAGTTCTACGGATGGGATCAGTCGTAGATAGTCTTATCCAAAAAAGCATATAAAACACAATTCGAAAAGCAGGCTCAATTCCAAAGGGAGCAGTATGTAAAGAATGAACAGAATTCAAGGTAATATTCTTGAAACAAAAAAAATGGATGAAAAGAAAAAAACAAACTGCTGACGGGCGCCGTGGCGCCTACAAACAAACTAGTTTATTTATTATTTATCTATTATTATTAATATCAACAGACATCTTATGCCCCAATGATGGCCTCTTATAACTAATACATAACTATAAAAACTAAAAACAAAAACTGCATTTGAAATACGAGACAAAACAGGAACAAAAATGCGAAAAAGTCAAATACCGTAACAAAAAAAAACTATAAAATCACATTTCGTTATTGTTCGTAAAATATCTGCGGAATATTTGGCGCATCGTTTGGCGGGACAAGTGGAAGTCGAAAAGGTGACCAAATTTATTGAATGCACGTTCAAATCCAATCAGCGACGCGTGTTGACCGTAATTGGTTCGTCGGAAAGGCAATCTAAGCATCGCGTTGCTCCGAAGGGCCCTAGGACGAACGTTCAAGTCAGCCGCTTCCAGAATGGCAGGGCAATCGACTCTTCCATGCAAAGTGTCGGCAATAAGCATAGCCTTTGCCATATCCCTGTGCGATTGGAGAGTTTCGAGTCGAATCAACTGACATCGATTGCTGTAACTTGGTAACCGGAGCGGCTCACGCCATGGAAGCAGACGGAGCGCATAGCGGATGAAACGATGCTGCACTGATTCGATTCTGTTAGAACCATTCTGATAATGCGGAAACCAAACAGCAGAGCAGTATTCGAGGGTTGAACGGAGCAAGGAGCAATACAGGGATTTTAAACAGTAAACATCGATGAAGTCCTTAGCGATGCGAAAAATGATTCCTAAGGTCCTAGACGCTTTGTCAACGATATATGCGACATGGTGCTTAAACGTAAGCTTACTCACAATTGCCTCTGTAAAACGACTAAAATAGTCAACTTTTACAAACAATGAGTGGCCTGAGGGTAGAGGGCCCATGAAGTCGACCGCGATGTCTTTCCAGGGCTTTTCTGGCATTTTGGTGCGCTTTAGTGGTTCTGGAGCTCCAAGACAGGATACCAACGTACACTCCTTACATCATTTCGAAAAACTCTACCTGTTTCTACATTTGCGGCCACCAGACCTTTTGTCGAAGCCGTCGTTACATCGCCGCCATACCTGGGTGTGCTTCATGAGCTAAAGCAATTATACGTTCTTGTAACTGAGTGGGAATGACCAGTCGATTAGCCCTCAAAAGCACTCCATCGACTGAGCATAATTCATCCATGTACGGTTTGAATTCTCTTGGAATGGCCTCTCGAGTTCCCTCTTGCAATGCTTCGATAACCTTTTGAATCGTTTCATCTTTCTTAGAGTCTTCAGTTACCTTCTCAACCGTCACTAATGATTCAGAGACAATGTTCCAAATATGTCCTTCGATTGGTTCATCAAACGTTTTGCTGGCTGGCACACTTAATCTCGAAAGCGCGTCTGCTATGTTGTCGGATCCCGGAACATGTTCCACTCTGAATGTGTATCCTTGAAGCCTGAGAACCCAGCGCTCGATACGAGCGCAAGGTCTTGATCTAGGACTGAAGAGGAATTTCAGGGCTTTGCAGTCGGTTATCAACGTGAACTGGATGCCTAAAAGGTACAGGTGGAACTTTTCGACTCCCCCAGACCAACGATAAAGCTTTTCGCTCGGTTTGAAAGTATTTATTTTCCAGTTCCGTTAATGCCTTACTAGCATAGGCAATTACGCTGCAGTTCCCTTCGGAGTCTACTTGCGAGAGTACTGCATCCAGTCCAGTTGGGCTGGCATCGGTCATTAGTTTGGTCTCGTTCTTGGGTTGAAAAAATCAAGATGTTGAATCTGATATATTTCTTCTTTGATCCACTGGAAAGCCGAAGTCTGTTTGCATGTCCATTCAAATGAACCTTTTGAACGGAGAAGTTGGCTTAGAGGGTCTGTCAATGAATCAGGTTCGGAACAAATCTTCCCACACAGCAAACCAACCCGAGAAAGCTTCCCAGTTCTGACAAGTTCTGTGGCTCCCGGAAGTTTTGAATAGCCAAAATTCTACTTTCTGTTGGTCTTACATCCTGTACAGACAGCTGATGACCAAAAAACTCTTCGTAGTACACCCACTTTGGCCCTAGACGCAATGCTTCACCTGCCCCGGTTAGATCAATTCATAAAGCTGGAAGCGGAAAAAAGTACTCTAAGGTTAAAGAGAACAAAAACGCTGCTATCGGGAGACCTTACGGGTCACCTCAGCATATTAAATGAATTTGCCATAAATCCCGCAATAGGAATTTGTAGTGACTGGATGGAAACGGTAGTCAATTATGATTTACCTTACGATGTGCTCATTCCTTCCCGCCAGGAGTGGGAAGGAGGTGGACCCAGCGTTCCAACAGGCTCCATAAATTTCTTCACAGATGGTTCGAAAATGAATAATCTGACAGGCTCCGGAATCTATGGCCCTAGAACAAAAATCTCTGTCCACTTAGGACAGTGGCCCACAGTATTTCAGGCGGAAATATATGCAATATTAGAATGCGTGTTATTATGCCTGAGGAGAAAGTATAGGTTTGCAAAAATATGTATTTTCTCTGACAGCCAAGCGGCACTTAAGTCGCTTAATAACTACACTTGTAACTCAAAGCTAGTCTGCCGTATTTCTGCAAACTGACGTAAGCGCCATGAAAAATGTCGATATTTTTTGGTATATTATATGTAATATCTGGTGTAAAAATAACACTGTGGTATGCCTGCTGTATTGGAATGCAAGATCTAGTCGTAATCTATTATCTATGGAAAGAAACTTAGAGGATGAGCAAGAGTTTAATGCATAAGAACCAAAAAATGGCCCAAAACTCTCAATGTCGCTTACGTCACTTTGCAGAATTACGGCAGTAGTGTGGGAATGCATTCTGGCTTTGAAAAACTTATCCATACGCAATCGAGTCTACCTATATTGGATCCCAGGACATACGGGTCTAGAGGGAAACGAGATTGCTGATGAGCTAGCCAGAAATGGATCTAATGAAAGGTTCATTGGCCCTGAGCCCTTCTGCGGGATCTCAGACTGCTCTGTAAAAATGGAACTGAACAAATATATGGTCAGTCAAATCACATCAAACTGGAATGCACTTCCCCATACGAGCCAATCTAAAAGGCTCGTAACGATAAACCCCAAGAAAACCCAACAACTATTAGGTCTCAACAAAAGGGATCTCAACATCTACACCGGTCTAATAACTGGACACCGCCCCTGCAGATACCATCTACAAAAGATCGGAGCAATCCAAACCTCAAATTGCCGCTTCTGTGACGAGGAGAGGGAAACATCAGAACACATCCTCTGCTATTGCAGTGCACTCACTCAACGTAGGTTCAAAGTTCTCAGCAAGCCCTTTTAGGGCCTGCTGACATATGGATCTTATCTCCCAAGGACGTGGTTGGCTTCATAAAGCTCGTCTCGCCAGAATGGGGGAGTCACATACTGTAACTCAGGATCTCTATTCATCAATAATAGATGGTCTTGAGTTCAGTCGATACCAAGGTATCTCAGTGACAAATATGTTACTGAGATAACTTGCGTACCTCACAGCAAAAGGGTATATCACAAAAGTTCTAAAATCTGGACGCAGTGATCTTCACCCGACAAATGAGAGAAAGAAACTCTAGACATTCGGTGCTATACACACACTTCTCTTCATTAAGCAGAATGTTGTATTCAGGAAAACTCTTGAGTAATGCTGCCAATCTTCGATCGTGCTCTTCAACTGTAGTTCCGAAAACAACCGCATCATCCAAATATACGATCACGCCATCCAAACCCGCTACAATAGACTCCATTAACTTTTGGAATAGTTCGGGTGCACAACTTTCTCCGAACATGAGTCTTTTGTACCTAAAGGAACATTAAAAATACGTTTATATACAAAATAGTTTTTTTGCAATTTCTCATCATAATAGGGCACTGCACTGTTTTGATTTTGTATGGGATTTTGACGTTTCTTGGCCTTGTTGTTTACAAAATTTCTGTAAGAGTGAAAGAGAAGGAGAGAATTTCATGCAGTGACCTATAGGCTGTTTTACCTCACGCAAATCTGACAGGAAAAGGCCTACTTTCCCACACCAAATAAACAGTGCTGTAATGGTTCATCACTTCTTGATGCTTTCTGGGCGCAGTTTTGAAAAATTGTGACAACTGCACAGTATAACCTGCTATGTTCAGATTTTCTCAAACATGGCTATGAATGTCAGTGTGCAGTTTGATGAAAAAGTTTTGTTAAAAACTATCCTCAAGGGTAATTTATGAAATTGCAAAAAACGTTGTCCGCAACTCGGTGTAGAACTCGATTTTTCGAGCACTCGTCGTAATTGTCCAACTCGGCAAGCCTCGTTGGATAAATGTACGCCTCGTGCTGTAAAAATCGTCATTCTGCACCTTATTGCGTAAACTACTATTAACATGTGTAAATAGGCTTTTTAATCTTATTTTTGATTTTGTTGATTTGGGGTAACATTGATCATGTCAGTGATCAATGTTCGTTTGTGTTGAAAATACCTTTACTTACTAAATTCGGGGTCGCTGATTACGAAAATGTTATCCAAATTCTCACAAGTTCTGTACTTTTTGAGTTATTTTAAGATTAAAATCCTCCGAACCGCGAATAACGCCTCAAGGTAGGCTATGAATTGATAGCCTACTTTTAATAAATCGTATAAAAAATCGAAGACTGGCGCTTCGACTGTAGTTGGAGGAACTGCCAATGCAGAACCCGTAGCTTCCGGGAAGGTAAGCCCAGCTCCCTGGGTTAGTGGGTTGGTGTCAGGCCCTGCGAGCCAGCCGTAAAAAAGACTAGCACCAGAAAATCAACAAAAAAACTAGGAGTGTGTAATGTCTGAGACATAACCGCAATGTTGACGTAGGACTAATTTTTAACGCATAATAAAGAATTTGGGGCTCACAGATGAAGTAAACGTGTATCTATTCAGCATAAATCGTCGGTTTCCTGCAATAGGGGCACAACTCAAAAAATGTGAATTTTCAGAATGAGCGTTTGAAAATTGGCAATCTTGAAGCACATCCTACAAGTTCACTTATTTCTCTCATTATTAGACAAAAGTATACGAATTTTGATTGTTGTATCATGGAAAGGGACTGAAGGACTATCTCTTTCATAAATTTTAGATTACTATTTTTCATCGACTATTGAAAAAGTTGACTGATTTTGAGTTGTGCCTTTACTGCGGAAAATTGGTGAAAATGCAAAAATCTCGCGTTTCTCATCGAATTTCGGAACGGGTCTTTGTCAGATGAAAGTTTGCATGGTTTTTCATCATTTGTCATCAAAACCTCAAAAATGACAAATTTTGAGTTGTGCCCCTATTGCAGGAAACCGATGAAATAACGGCCAGAGTAAAATCACTATACGCTAAAGACTCGAAATCTGGCGATTGTTGCTGGTAATGATGATTCCCGTATCATGACGATGATGCTGCCGAGCAATGCCTTTAAAGTTGAAGGATTCGTCATTGACATAATCGTCATCATTGAAAATTCGAAAGCAGTTTTCTCGTACAAAGCTGAAATTTCCGCAGTGAAAATGTATTCACTGTATTGCGGCTGAAGATTGGAGTACAGTGAACTTATTTTCACTGCAGAAATTTCAGTTTAGAATGAGAAAACTGCTTTCGAACTTTCAATGATGACGATTATGTCAATGACGAATCCTTCAACCTTAAGCGCATTAGACAGGTATCCTACTCGATTGGAATGACATTGACAGTAAATTTGGAATTTCAAATACCATATATACAGCGGTGTATATTTAGTATAAAAATTAAACTTTATCGATAAACTAAACTATAAAAATTAGAACTAGTTGAATTTTTAGAAATAATTGAATAATGCTCCAAATAACTCTTTCGGAAGCTTTGGGGCCCTTAAAAGAACCATTTTGGTATAATTCATTGCAACCCATGCCGCCACCACCGATTGATCCGAAAAGAATCGAGGCTTCATTGGACAGAGGGCGGTGCCACCCGCTTGCTCATCCGTTGAAGCGGATCTTTTTTGGGATCTTGCTGCTGCTGCCACCGACAATCCATGAAAGAATCGGGGCCCCGGCAAACAAAAAGTGACGCCAATCGAATTTTCGTTTGCCGAGGCGGATTTTTCTTTGGATGTTGCTTCCGCTGTTGCCTCCACCGCCGATGGATCCGAAAAGAATCGAGGCTTCGTTGGACAGAGGGCGGTGCCACCCGCTTGCTCATCCGTTGAAGCGGATCTTTTTTGGGATCTTGCTGCCGCTCAGTGCTGTCCGTCCGCTGCTGTGTGTGCCGATGAAATGATCGAAATGAGTGTGTGCACCACTTATATAAGTTACGTCGTGTCGCCTCACAGAACTATGCTTGATTGTGATTGGTTGGGTAAGACTGATCTCGAGCTTTTACTAATTTTCAGCTCCAGCCTCAGTCAAGGCACATCATTCAATTGAGCCCCAGCTAGGAAGCATAAATCGTCGGTTTCCTTCAATAGGGGCACAACTCAAAATTTGTCATTTTTGAGATTTTGATGGCAAATGATGAAAAACTATGTAAAATTTCATCTCACAAAGACCCGTTCCAAAATTCGTTGTGAAACGCGAGATTTGGGCATTTTCACCAATTTTCCGCAGTAAGGGCACAACTCAAAATCAGTCAACTTTTTCAATAGTCGTTGAAAAATAGTTGTCAAAAATTCATGAAACAGATAGTCCTTCAGCCCCTTTCAATGATACAACAATCAAAATTTGTTTACTTTTGTCAAATGATGAGAGAAATAAGTGAATTTGCAGGAGGTGCTTCATGATTGCCAATTTTCAAACGCTTATTCTGAAAATTCACATTTTTTGAGTTGTGCCCCTATTGCAGGAAACCGACGAAATTTGTGGTGTTGTGTTGCCCCGCCTGCTTCAGACGCTTCAAACGATTAATCAACCCAGAAATGGAAAAAAATTTCATTAAGCGTTAAAGTAAACAAAATATTGGATGATTTAGATCATTTTAATTCGAAAATTGTTAGAGTTAAACAATGTTTTACGGAAAATAGTTCTGATAGGGTAATGCGTTGCTGAATTCTGGGTGGAACCATTAGTGGCCGGAATTCAATCATTCATTTTTCGGGTGAACCACACTTTTCTCGATTGATGGAGTAAAATTATCTGATTTACAACTCTTGAAGAATCATTTTTTGGTGATCCTGATAAGGACCGTTTGATAAAGTAACGATTTCAGGAAGAAAATGGCATGAAACCGCCTTGCCACGCAATGCGTGTTGGTTTTCTCCGTGCTAATCCTGCAGGATGCCACCGAAAATTGGTAGGCCGCTTTCTGCCGTGGATAAGATTCATGACGCTATCAGCACGATAGCCGAGAGTCGCCGATGGGTAGTGCTCAGGTGTGGAGGTGACATCCACCCTGCTTGACTGATCCAACGAAAATGACGAAAGAAATCAGAGGGAGCAGCTTTTATGCCCTAGATTAGCAGATGAAGCTCCTCCCATTCGGCTGGCTTTTCAGTATATTTTATTTGCATGACCCGCCCCGCATGCACCAGACGCTTGAAACGGTTAATCAACCGAGAAATGAGAAAATTTCCATTTAACGAATAAAGTAATCAAAATATTGTAAGGTTAAGATCATTTTAACTCGAACAACGTTATAATTTATCGATGTTTCACGAAAAATGGTTCGGATAGGGTTGATAAATTCCGGATGGAACCATTAGTGGCCGGCATCATCATTCTTGCGGGGCCACCAAGCATTCAATCTTTCACTTTTCGGTTGCACCACACTTTTACCGATCCATGATGGAATGAAATAATTATCTGATTCACAACTCTTGATGAATAATTTTCTATGGTCCTGAAAAGAACCGATTGAATATTGGACGATTTTAGACAAAAAATGACATGAATTTATCATGCCACGCAATGCGTGTTGGATTCCTCCGTGCTGTATGCTGAACGCCGTCGAAAATTGGCCCGCCGCTTGTTGCCCTGGATGTTCCTGATGCTATCATCAATGCGCCACCGCCAATCAATCGGCGAAAGGACCGAGCCCCGAGGACAGCGACGCAACTCGCAAATTCGTATGTCGCTGATCTTTCTGTGGATTTTGCTGCCTCTGCCACCACCGCCGAGCAATCGATGAAACGTATTCTTTCCTTCGTCTGCCGCGTTAGACGGTTAGAAGGCGAATGTGCAACAGCACCCTTGCCGACAACCACCGACATCGAGCCAACACGGCCGTCAAAGAATAATGAGCGAAAACGCAAACGATGAAAGTGGGCAGCTCTCGTTCGATGCGTTCACCTCGAGACGACAAAGGCAAATGAGGGAAGATGCGAAGAAGCAGTAGCTTTTATATTCGACGGGAGCATCCAAAATGTGCTCCAAAATGTGCTCGATCGTGATTGGCTGGAATAAACATGGGTTCACTTTTCCCAATTTTTCAATAATTTGTTATTGAAAAACAGCAAATATTATTATTGGACATAATTGGTGTAAAGATTTGCATTCGATTGGTGCCAAAATTTTGAAAATTCAACAAAAAATGGCTGAGCTATTAACGCTCAAAATCTCCACTTTAAACGTAACGCGGCTGATTTCTGAAAATTTAGAATGACACCCGGTATAGAAAAGAGAGACGTAGTCCTACGTCAAAAATATTGAAAAAGAACATTTTCATAGAAGTTTCGTTCATTAAATCCAACTCTAGGGTATCATATTGAAGTAATAAAGTGATTTCGAACCTCATATTGTATCCAGCTCGCCCCTTTCTTAAAATATAGAAATGGATAATTTGAGCTACAATTTCGCAACCATAAATATTGCTAACATCCACAGTCAAACTAAGATTGATGCGCTCAACTCATTTTTACGTACAAACGAAATTGACGTAGTTTATCTGCAAGAGGTAGAAAATTCATCCATACAATTGGCAGGTTATTCTATAGAGTTCAACATTGACAATAGGAATAGGGGCGTCGCAATTGCTTATAAGCCTAGTATCGAATACATATTATGTCAGAAATCTCTGGATGGTAGACTGATAACGATAACACTAAAGAATGGGGTCACACTGTGCAATATTTATGCACCGACAGGAACACAAAATAGGACATCTCGGGAAGACTTCTTCAATTTAACATGTGCACACTATCTCCGCAACTGTACAGGACCTATCATCTTAGGGGGTGATTTTAATTCTGTGGTAAATCCCAAAGACGCAACTGAAGCTACCCCGCGGAGTCATATGACGTCAAGAATGATGAACTCATTAGATCTAATCGATGTTTGGCGGTTTCTTCGTCGTAATGACACGGATTTCACTTTTGTGCGTGCTGGATCTTGCTCCAGGTTAGACCGTTTTCTTATCTCGAAATCCTCAACAGCTTGGTTGAGGACAATTAGTCACTCAGTTACCTGCTTTACTGATCATAAAGCAGTAATAATCCGTATAGTTCTACCCGTTACTGGCCCTTCCCAAGTAACCAAAAGTTCCGCTTCCCATGACAAAATGCACTTTCAAGTTCCGCGAAGTTCAGATAAAGTTCCAAACGGAACTTTCTGGCTGCTTAAGAGGCTAACGATGAGCCTTGCTGGAACTTCGGTCACAAGTTCCGGCAAGGCTAATTGTTAGCCTCTTAAGCAGCCAGAAAGTTCCATTCGGAACTTTATCTGAACTTCGCGGAACTTTAAAGCTGCTTAAGATGCTACTCGGAACTTTGTCGGAACTTTCAAGTTCATAGAAGTTCGGTTCAGTAGCATTGTGTTTCAATGAAGATTAAATTTATTTCTTTTGCAGAAAACAACTGTTTAATCATACACAAATGAAAGACAAATATGAATTTATCAAATTAATGAATACTAGGCTTGAGCAAAAAAAAAAAAATGCCGCCTATCGGATTCGAACCGATAGTCGCTGCGTGAGAGCCCTACGCTCTACCACAGTACTACAGCTGCGATTGAGTGGACAGCAGGTAAAGTCTGACTTGAATCGATTTTCTATCGGCAGCTAGTTTTGCACATTTGTACAGTAGTGAAGTTAGCTTGACTCTATCAAGTGTCTTCAACAGCACAGCGGTAAGTCGGCAGGCTATTACGCAGGAGGATCCAGTTCAAATCTACATACCAGCGACATATGTGAAAATATAATTATCAGTAGCAATTTCCAGACGTGAATCACACCCCCCCCCCCCCCCCCCCCCAACAGGGTGTGATTCTGAAAAAACACGTTTTTGTTTCTGCATGAATTTTGACAAAGTTCTGTCAGAAGCTGCTTAGAAGGCTATCCAGCGTGTTTATGTGAACTTTCAAGTTCCAAAATTACTTAAAAATGAAGCTGCTTAGAAGGCTAATGAGCGACCTCGAACAAGCTGCTTAGCTTATAAAATACCCTTTTATCTGAACTTTTGGTTACTTGGGTTTTATCGGGAGGGGTCTCTGGAGGCTTAATCCCCATGTTCTGGATGATGAGGATACACTCCATCGGTTTCGAGACAGATGGAATTACATAGTACGGCAGAGACAACATTTTCGTTCCTGGTCCTTATGGTGGTTGGATTTCGCAAAACCTAAAGTGGTTTCCTTTCTGCGATGGTGCACTTCTCTCCAGCTTCGAGACTTCCAGAATACAATGAACCTTCTGCATGGCGAACTTACAAGAGCGTATGACTTGTATGGTAACGACCCAACGCAACTCACACGAATCAACCGGATCAAAAGCATTATGCTCCTGAAACAACGTGAGTCTTCTAGCAATTGGCGGCAACTGAAGGAAACATACCTGGCAGGAGAACCAACTTCTCTGTTTCACCTTTATGACAAGAATCAAAACCGTTCCAAGACCTTAATATCCGAAATAGATAATGGAGGGAATATCATCAACGATAGCAATCAGATAGAGCAATGCGTGGTCACATACTTCGAAGATCTGTTTCAAGAAAACATGCAGCATCAGGCGACGACATGCACCTTCCTCCCGTCATCGTGCATACCTGATAATAATGCAGCAAACGAAAAGCTGATGGATCCACTTGAAGCTGATGAAATTCACCGTTGCATCAAATCCAGCTATTCTAGGAAATCGCCAGGAGAGGATGGACTTCCAAAGGAATTCTACATGAAATATTGGAACATTATTGGTCGTGAGTTCACGCTTGTCTTGAACGAAATGATTCGCGGTCCTAATATTGATTCCAGAATGATGAACGGAATCGTCGTTCTGGTCAAGAAGAAAGGTACTTCTAAAACAATCAGTGCTTATCGTCCAATCACGCTCCTAAACTTCGACTACAAGGTTCTGACTAGAGTTTTGAAACGTAGAATGGCCCCGCTTTTGCAATTTGTTCTATCCAAACACCAAAAATGTTCAAACGGGGAGCGAAACATCTTCGAAGCTACTAGCAAAATACTAGACACAATCTCCTCTCTCAAGCATTCAAAGAAATCCTCGCTGTTAGTGTCTTTCGACCTCGATCATGCATTTGACAGGGTGAAGCACAGTTTCCTTCTACAAACAATGCATCGTATGAAGTTCAATGAACAATTCATAGAACTACTCCGAAGAATTATGAGCAACTCTTCCTCAAGAGTGCTTATCAACGGTAAACTGTCAAGGGCATTCAAAATCAACTGTTCGGTAAGACAAGGAGATCCACTTAGTATGTTCCTCTTCGTATTATACATGCAACCTCTGATAGACAAAATTGTGGACTCTGGATGTGCTGGCGATGGGTTGAACGTGTACGCAGACGACATCAGCATCTTCGTTCCTGATATGGAAACATTACAACGTGTAGTGTAGATAATAATGGATTTCCATGGCGTCTCTGGTGCGGTTCTTAATCAGCAGAAAACAGTGGCACTGAAAATAGGAAACTTTCAATCTGGAGACCATCTACCTTGGCTTAACATCACCAACTGTGTGAAAATATTGGGAATTAGTTTTTCCTGCAGCGTCAAGGAGACTATGGACTCAACCTGGACTAACGTAGTCAAAAATATGAAGTGGCGGTTGTGGATGAGTAGAGCACGCTCGTTGAATCTAATTCAAAAGACAGTCTTGATTAAGACGTTCGTTTCATCCAAGATGTGGTATACAGCTTCAACGCTTCCCTTACCTAAGAAATTTGAGCAACAAATTCTTAAGGAATACAGAAATTTTCTTTGGATTGGCGGGAAAAATCATATACGTCTAGAAACTCTATTTCTGACAAAAAATCGAGGAGGCTTGAATCTTCACAGTCCAGGGTTGAAATCTGTTTCGTTATTAACGAACAGAATTATAGAGAATTTGTACGATCTACCGTTTTTACGAGGGCTTTTAAATACGGACCAGATCCTTCAGATTCCAGCTGCTTATCCACAAATCAAGGTCTTTGCATTAGAAGTAGCAACGCTTAGCAATGAGGCTCTGCAACACCACTGTTCTTCGAGAATATACTCTGAACTACTATTAGCAGAAAACGATCCTGCTGTGCTGAGTGTAAATCGCCGATGGACGCTAATCTTCAAGAACATAGCAGATCACCGAATTGATTCGCATCTTCGTTCCGTTTGGTACACGGCGATCCACGGGAAGATAAACCATAACGAATTGTTCTTCAAACAAAGACGTCGCAACTCCCCTCTTTGTGAACATTGTCCAGGAGTTGTTGAAACAATTGAACACAAACTCTTTTCGTGTTGTTTATCCAAACCAGTTTGGATTTTTCTAAAGTCAATTATAGCAACGGTAAAACCATCTCTTCGAAATAAAAATCATAACTACTTTCTTTTCCCTGAATTAAGAGGCATGCCATCCAGAGATACACTCAAAATCAAAAAACTATTTGCTAAGTTTGTTTATTTCACATGTAATACTTCAACAGAGAATTTTAATGTTAATAATTTTATGCTGGAATTGTAATTTTTACAAACTTGTACTTTAATAAATCTAAAACTAGTTAAAAAAAAAACACTTGAGGATAGTTTTTACCAAAACTTCTTCATCAAACTGCACACTGATGATCATAGCCATGTTTAAGAAAGTCTGAACATAACAGGTTATACTGTGCAGTTGTCACAGTTTTTCAAAACTGCGTCCAGAAAGAATCAAGAAGTTGACCACAACTGAAAACAGTGCTGTAATGGTTCATTACGCAACGCAAATCAGTGCTGTAATGAACCATTACAGCACTGTTAATTTGGTGTGGGAAAGTAGGCCTTTTCCTGTCAGATTTGCGTAAGCTATTGCGATACAGCTACGGTAACAAAAGTTTGAAAGTGTCTTTGAAGTTCGTCTAGCACGCAGTTTCGGAAAATATTGAATTTTATACATAAATATGTGACTAATTGGCTGTAAAATTTGTAAACTCATCATTCAATAACCCATGATCCAGATAATGGATATTTTTTACAAATTACTTTAGGTTTAAAGCGTTATTTTTAACAAATAAAAATGGACCTCTAGCCGAACAATTTCATCCCAATGATCAATTTCACCCGAAATCACGGTACCGTGATTTCGGGTGAAATTGATCACTTTTCACAGTTTCTGGCTTCTAATTTTTGAATAGTTATCGATATGGTCAAACTCATTGCTTTAAAACAAGTACGACCACGGGTTTCATCAGTTAACGAGGTTGAAACTTTTACTGCAAATCATTTTATTGCAATAAATATCATTTGAAATAAAAAATCAGAAATTTTAGTTTCGGGGTGAAATTGATCAGTCAGTGAAATGTCTTTGTAAGTGCTGGAAATAAATTTTCCATCTGAATTATCCACCCCAGAATGCAAAAAGCTTTGTAAAACTTTTACAAGGTTAATAAATTCTTAATTATTTAAATTTAAAGTTTAACCTTAGTAAGGTCTTGGGGTCTTTTTTGACCTTTTCCGAATTTCAATTCGCTATAGCTTTTGTTTCGAAAGGCCTAGAAATCTGAAATTTTCAGACAATTATTTTTTTGTGGAAAACTATCATTTCCATTCATCCAAAACATTGGACGACCCCTAGGGGAGCTCCCATAAAAAAAGTTACAAATAAGACCCTGGGGTCATTTTTGACCCCAAACTTTGAACGGCTCTCAAAAATCAGTGGCTGGGCCGATTTTGATTTTCTTTGGCCCAAATGAAAGCCACACATGTCTAGTTTTCAAAACCCCCGGAGAGTTCCGGATTTGGTCACTGTGGCCACCGGGAACCTGCTTCAACTGAAAAATGCCGCTTTAGAGACCCTAACTTTGGCAAGCTATAACTTTGCAACCGAACAAGTAATCAGGACCGTTCAAGAATCGTTGGAAAGGTATTCACGTGGACTTTGATTAAAGACATTAATATTGACTAATTCTTAAGAACCGGTTCCGGAAATCCGGAACATCCGGAAAGTAATGTTTTTCACGATAATGTGCTAGAAAGCACATTCATATTATTCACAGGATAGAAGTTTTTGCATCAAACTTCTTTAGGCCATAATACAATCTGTCGAGAACTATTTCTGTATGTTTCTGGTTATGTCCCGTCCTTCTGGAACCGGTTCCAGGGATCCCACAAGATGGCCCACGAGTTGACTGTAACGAAATTGAACGGTTTTCCGCGCTAAACACATCTGCGTTGGTTATTTCATGATGAAATCTCAATAATTTTACATGCTCCATATTGTTGTGATATGTAAAAATATTGTTGGACATTGTGGTCTTATGTGGCCACCGGAGTGACCACCGGAGAAACCCGTATTGAGGGGCTTCCATGTTTTTGCAACAAAGATAGGCATTCGACGGCTCTAACTTCATGATATTTCATGGCCATGTGGCTTCTGGCATTAAATAGAAGAATTGACCATTCTGGTCTGTTTTGGCCACCGGAGTGACCACCGGAGAAATCCGTATTGAGGGAGTTTCATGTTTTTGCAACAAAGATAGGCATTCGACGGCTCTAACTTCATGATTTTTCATGGCCATGTGGCTTCTGGCATTGAAAAGAAGAATTGACCACAATAGTCTGTTTTGGCCACCGGAGTGACCACCGGAGAAACCCGTATTGAGGGACTTCCATGTTTTTGCAACAAAGATAGGCATTCGACGGCTCTTACTTCATGATATTTCATGGCCATGTGGCTTCTGGCATTAAATAGAAGAATTGACCATTCTGGTCTGTTTTGGCCACCGGAGTGACCACCGGAGAAATCCGTATTGAGGGAGTTTCATGTTTTTGCAACAAAGATAGGCATTCGACGGCTATAACTTCATGATTTTTCATGGCCATGTGGGTTCTGGCATTGAAAAGAAGAATTAACCATTCTGGTCTGTTTTGGCCACCGGAGTGACCACCGGAGAAACCCGTATTGAGGGACTTCCATATTTTTGCAACAAAGATAGGCATTCGACGGCTCTAACTTCATGATTTTTCATGGCCATGTGGCTTCTGCCATTGAAAAGAAGAATTGACCACAATAGTCTGTTTTGGCCACCGGAGTGACCACAGGAGAAACCCGTATTGAGGGACTTCCATGTTTTTGCAACAAAGATAGGCATTCGACGGCTCTAACTTTATGTTTTTTCATGGCCATGTGGCTTCTGGCATTAAATAGAAGAATTTACCATTCTGGTCTGTTTTTGGCTACCGGAGTGACCACCGGAGAAACTCGTATTGAGGGAGTTTCATGTTTTTGCAACAAAGACAGGCATTCGAAGGCTCTAACTTCATGATTATTCATGGACATGTTGCTTCTTGTATTAAAAAGAACAATTGAATATTCTGGTTCGCTTTGGCCACCGGAGTGACCACTGGTGAAATCCGTATTGAGGGAGTTTCATGTTTTTGCAACAAATATAGACATTCGACGGCTCTAACTTCATGATTTTTCATGGCCATGTGGCTTCTGGCATTGAAAAGAAGAATTGACCATTCTGATCCGTTTTGGCCACCGGAGTGTCCACCGGAAAAAATCGCATTGAGGGACTTCCATGTTTTTGCAACAAAGATGGGCATTCGACGGCTATAACTTCATGATTGTGTACAATTTTGACTATTCTGGTCTGCTTTGGCCATCGGAGTGACCCCCTGGAGAAACACATACTAGGGAACTCCTATGTTTATTTTTAAACGCTCATATTATCTAGATTTAGAACCAGAAGCAGTCTTTCGACGGCTCAATTTTCATGCTTCGACACGCGACATATTATCTTTATGCTCAGTTGTTATTCTTATTGTTCAACAAGGTTATTCTGTAGTAGAGGCAATTCATGTTAAAATATACTGCGATTCTTGTAGTCTGATACTGCACTGTCAATGGTAATATAGTTAGTTCGAGAATTGAGGATAGTTTTACTTCGGTTCACAAACAAACCTTTCATCATATATTTTGGTTAACACCACTTAACGTTTTGGTCGTCTATGTTCACTGTTCTTGAAAATCACATCGTTTCTTTTCATTATCTTTTTAAATGTGTCCACATTATTTGTTAGTACTTGATATGCTTTCTCCTTTCTTGCTGGCTCTATTTTCTTATACTTACGTGAAGTCAGCTTTTTCAGAATGAAAAGTTGTCTTAGTTGGTAGGAGAAGGGCTTTCTTGAGGAAGACAAACAATGTTTCACTTGAATTAGGGAATTATCAAGTTCTGCAATCGAGGAATTCAGTCACAAATATTATCCATTTAGTGAATTTTATGAACATTTCGCGAATCTTTAAATTTTTTAATTAAATTAATTCGTCTAGTAGTTTCAATTGGCATACTCTTAAAAGTTCCACGGAGGATTCCTTTCGAGTCCGACTGACATCAAGGTATATAATTAATAAAATGTGCATGCTGCCCAGGGGCAGAATTTCAAACCAAGTATCTCATCAATGAAGAATACAGTCTATCCAAGATTGCAGAATTCTGAGCTCTGAGATTTTCAAAATTTGCGTGTTTACTGGTGCCACGTAGAGGCAGAATTCTGACACAAGTGTCCCATTTTGTGTAAGTCTATGTCATACTGATCAACTTTGCCGAAGACACCATCTTCCTAAGTTATTAGGATTCTGAGCTATACAATTTCTAAAATTTGCAAGTTCACTAGCGCCACCTAATGGCAGAATTGCGAAGCAAGGTTTCCCTTTTATGTAAGTCTATGTCATACTGGTCAATTTTGCTGAAGACACCTACTTTCTTAGTTATCGGGGGGAGCGACACTAGTTTTGCTGAGCCGAAAAACTTCAAAAAAAGTCGAAAAAAAAAACGGTAAAGGCCGGCTAGTGGCAGAATTTTGAAACAAGTGTTTATTTTTATGTAAGTTTATGTCATACTGATCAACTTTGCCGAAGACACCATCTTTCTAAGTTATCAGGATTCTGAGCTATGAGTTTTCTAAAATTTGCATGTTCACTAGCGCCGCCTAGTGGCAGAATTGCAAAACAAGTGTTTATTTTTATGTAAGTTTATGTCATACTGATCAACTTTGCCGAAGACACCAACTTTCTAAGTTATCAGGATTCTGAGCTATGAGATTTCTAAAATTTGCATGGTCACTAGCTTCGCCTAGTGGCAGATTTGCGAAACAAGTGTTTATTGTTATGAAAGTTTATGTCATACTGATTAACTTTTCCAAAGACACCAACTTAATAAGTTATCGGGGGGAGCGACACTAGTTTTGCCAAGCCGAAAAACTCCAAAAAAGTCGGAAAAAGACGAAAAAAACGGTATACGCCACCTAGTGGCAGAATTTTGAAACATGTGTTTATTTTTATGTAAGTTTATGTCATACTGATCAACTTTGCTGAAGACACCAACTTCGTAAGTTATCAGGATTCTGAGCTATGAAATTCCTAAAATTTGCATATTCACTAGCGCCGCCCAGTGGAGGAATTTTGAACTTCGCAACTCATCGTCAGTAAGTTATTGGCGTACCCAACAACTTTTCCGAAGACACTATCCTTCCAAATTATCAGGGTCTTGAGCTGTCGCATATCGTAACGTTTGCTTGACAACCTGATATGGTTTCTGTAGTGCAATTTAGCATCAAACTGTTGATGGTCCCTCTAGCGGCCAAGTTGCCAACTAATCCTATGAACCAAAGTTCTAAATGGTAGATCTTATCAAGCCCTAAAACTTTTCCGAAGAAAGTATTGCGCTAACTCTTAACACACCCGAGATAATAGGCCATACCCCCAAAAGGCCGAAAACCCATAAGCTCTTAGTCTCCTATTAAGCGGATTCCTATTGCGCCCCCCGACCTGTGATCTTATAGGAGTCTCGACTGTATATACAAAGTTATAAAATAAGTTGAAAGAGACTGGTCAGGGCCAGGGATAAAACCCAGTGCCCAGGAGTAATCAGGAACATTAAACATTAAACCACAAAGTCCGTCAAATTATTATTATCATTATTATCTTTATTTAAGAGATTTGCAGCCCTAGGCTGGCTCATCTCTGAGTCCGTCTAATGAATCAGAGCTTTAATTCAATAAAGCTTTCAACAACAGTATAGTAAAATTTCCACAACTATCATATACACAATATTTGCGCCGATAAATAAATAACGTATGATGAACATCCAGCTACGCCTCTGACAACATCACGATTGGTAACCCCTAAAAAATTTCTTGCGCCCCGTTGTTGATCCTCATCATCATATGCTCGATCATTATCCTCGATTCGTTCCAACTACTTTGCGTGGTCTCCCCCAAACCAAACTGTCGTTAATTTATTCTTCATCATCACTTCGTCGTCGTCGCCGCCGTCGCCGTGGACCGAGCCAGTGCCAAAACGGACCAGAATGGTCAATTCTTCTTTTTAATGCCAGAAGCCACATGGCCATGAAAAATCATGAAGTTAGAGCCGTCGAATGCCTATCTTTGTTGCAAAAACATGAAACTCCCTCAATACGAATTTCACCGGTGGTCACTCCGGTGGCCAAAGCGAACCAGAATATTCAATTGTTCTATTTAATACCAGAAGCAACATATCCATGAAAAATCATGAAGTTGGAGCCTTCGAATGCCTATCTTTGTTGCAAAAACATGAAACTCCCTCAATACGAGTTTCTCCGGTGGTCACTCCGGTGGCCAAAACAGACCATTGTGGTCACTTCTTCTTTTCAATGCCAGAAGCCACATGGCCATGAAAAATCATGAAGTTAGAGCCGTCGAATGCCTATCTTTGTTGCAAAAACGTGAAACTCCCTTAATACGGATTTCTCCGGTGGTCACTCCGGTAGCCAAAAACAGACCAGAATGGTCAATTCTTCTATTTAATGCCAGAAGCCACATGGCCATGAAAAAACATAAAGTTAGAGCCGTCGAATGCCTATCTTTGTTGCAAAAACATGGAAGTCCCTCAATACGGGTTTCTCCGGTGGTCACTCCGGTGGCCAAAACAGACTATTGTGGTCAATTCTTCTTTTCAATGCCAGAACCCACATGGCCATGAAAAATCGTGAAGTTAGAACCGTCGAATGCCTATCTTTGTTGCACAACCATGAAACTCCCTCAATACGGATTTCTCCGGTGGTCACTCCGGTGGCCAAAACAGACCAGAATGGTCAATTCTTCTATTTAATGCCAGAAGCCACATGGCCATGAAATATCATGAAGTTAGAGCCGTCGAATGCCTATCTTTGTTGCAAAAACATGGAAGCCCCTCAATACGGGTTTCTCCGGTGGTCACTCCGGTGGCCACATAAGACCACAATGTCCAACAATATTTTTACATATCACAACAATATGGAGCATGTAAAATTATTGAGATTTCATCATGAAATAACCAACGCAGATGTGTTTAGCGCGGAAAACCGTTCAATTTCGTTACAGTCAACTCGTGGGCCATCTTGTGGGATCCCTGGAACCGGTTCCAGAAGGACGGGACATAACCAGAAACATACAGAAATAGTTCTCGACAGATTGTATTATGGCCTAAAGAAGTTTGATGCAAAAACTTCTATCCTGTGAATAATATGAATGTGCTTTCTAGCACATTATCGTGAAAAACATTACTTTCCGGATGTTCCGGATTTCCGGAACCGGTTCTTAAGAATTAGTCAATATTAATGTCTTTAATCAAAGTCCACGTGAATACCTTTCCAACGATTCTTGAACGGTCCTGATTACTTGTTCGGTTGCAAAGTTATAGCTTGCCAAAGTTAGGGTCTCTAAAGCGGCATTTTTCAGTTGAAGCAGGTTCCCGGTGGCCACAGTGACCAAATCCGGAACTCTCCGGGGGTTTTGAAAACTAGACATGTGTGGCTTTCATTTGGGCCAAAGAAAATCAAAATCGGCCCAGCCACTGATTTTTGAGAGCCGTTCAAAGTTTGGGGTCAAAAATGACCCCAGGGTCTTATTTGTAACTTTTTTTTAGGGACTAAGGAAGGTTAATAAATCTAACTAAAACGCCTCAAAGTATGCAATTTCCCTACTAACAAGTCATTACATTAGAAAAAGTACAATTTTATACATAAATATCAATATTTATAGAACTTTTGATGACGAAATCGGGATTGGCGAACACTTGGCAGCTATAAACATTCATTCGAATATTAATTCCATGTGCGATACAGCTACGGTTACAAAAGTTTGAAAGTGTCTTTAAAAATCGCCAAACACACAGTTTCGGAAAATTTCAAATTTAATACAGAAATATGTGACTAATTATCTGTAAAACATGTAAACTCATCATTCAATAACCCTTGAGCCAGATGATGGTCATTTTTTACAAATTGTTTTAAGTTCAAAACATTATTTTTGACAAATAAAAATTGCCCTCACGTCGATCAATTTCACCCCACTGATCAATTTCACCCGAAATCACGGTACCCCGGATTACGGTACTCTGGAGTGGAATTGGCAGATATTCTTTTCTGCTATGGGTTTGCAGACGGGAATGCAGCGGCCGCTAGAGAAGAGTACAGACGTTAGATTCCCTAACCGTGCTCTACCAGATTCAAGTAAGAAAATATTAATCTACGAGTAGGGGGATTAGGGGCATAATGGACACCCTAAGCAAATGAGTACGTTAGGCCTGTATAACAGGCAAAAATTTAACATATTATTAGTTGGTTTACAACTTTAACTTGTTTCCTACGTATTTCAATCATTTACAGCAGGGGTAATATCATTATTGTGAAGAAATAATGAATTGTAAACCGAGTGTTTTTCAGGGCTGGCAGGAAAGGTACGGGGCGAAATGGACAGTGGACACCCATCGGGGTATAATGGACACCCATCGGGGTATAATGGACACCCCTGCATGTTTTATGCTGTATCTTTGATAACATCGGCCAGTTAAGTAATTTGCCTACGGAGATCAATACCACAGCTATAATAATCCATCTTAGACGAGTTTACATAACATCAGAGTTAATTAAATAAGTTTTAGGCTAAAATAAGCGGATTGATTTTTTCCATACTCTCTAAAACGCCTAACAGTATGCAACGCGCGTACATCCATTCATAATTGCCAGTGTTCATTTCGCCCCGAATCGACTACAACATTGCAATTGCTATTTTGAGTAAATTCTGATCAAACATATAATATTTCATTCATTGCTAGATCTGCGTATACATGTAGATAAGCTAACAATTCACTTGTTTTTATGGTGGACACACTCAAACACTCGTAATACCTTATTTGCTGCTGCTTCGAAATTATAAGAAATCCACCATTTGAAAAACATACTTCAATTTCAATGATATTTTGATTATTTTGAAGGAATATAAATGGTACTTTTGTAAAATAGAACAATGACTTGTTCCTTTACACTTATGCATCAAAAGTTTTACATAAAAGTCAACGGTTTCGGCAAAAACAGGGGTGTCCATTTCGCCCCGGGTGTCCATTATGCCCCTAATCCCCCTAACATATTTATTACAAAAGTGCATAACGTAATATAGGAACATTTTCAACAACGTATCGCCGTGTCCAGGAGGAGACATTGTTTTCAACGGCACCCCGGGCAGATCAACCGCGTCGAAGATTAACAACGGAAGTAAAAGAGCAAATTCTCAGGGCAGTGCAGGAAGATCCTACTACAAGTACCCGACGAGTGGGGGCGCAGCTCCATATTTTCCATAGGGACGTATGGAGCGTGGTGCACAACGAGGGATTGCATCCGTTTCATACCATGCAAGTGTAAGAGCTCCGGCCAGGAGATTCAGCAAAGCGGCTGGACTTTTGTACCTTTATGATCGATAAACTGGGCACTGACAATAATTTTTTGAATAATGTGCTGTGGTCGGATGAATACACTTTTACACGTGCAGGATTCTTCAATACACATAATGACCATACCTGGGCCACTGAAAATCCACGAGTTTTGACGTAGGACTACGTCTTTATTTTCTATACCGGGGTACACTTTGCAAAAACCAAAAATCGGCCGCGTCACGAAGTTATGAAAGATTTCAAACGTTAATAACTCAATAAGTAAACGATGGATTTTTCGGATTATAGCTCGAATCGATGGGAAAACTGCACAACAATTTTCTACAAAACTTGAAAGTTACTATTTTCAATCATAAACTATTGAAAAATAGAAAATTGTTGACCCATCTTTTCACTGACCAATCACGTGCAAGCAGAATTTTGGATTTTTCCTTGCGGTATAAAAGCATTCTGCTTCTTCTCATCTTCCATCAGTCTTCTTCGATGCCTCGACGAGAACGCATCAGCGGAGCGCCCGTGGAGTATAAATTAAAATCTTCTTCTCCTTTTCGCTCAGTGTTCTTCCGTGCGTCGTCGAGTGCGGAACTGGGGAGGGTCGGCGAGAGCGCTTTTGCGTTTCGCTTGCCCATTCTTCACCAGACTGCCGAGCGTGGCAGACGGACGGACGCTGCCAACCGAGCAGTAGCGGCGGCGGTGAAATCAAATTTTCATCATCGGAGCGTGCGTCATCATTTGCACTTCCAGCATCGGAGCCAGCACCATCGTCGAAGCAAGTGATCTCCAAGATTTGATTTTGCGAAATCAAATCTAAACAGTCCTTCTAAGGGCTAGAAATCGGATTTTCCACAAGAGTTAATACAAGTGCCGACATTTTGAAACAAACCACTGCAAAAGCGCCGCTGGGCGTGGTAGACGCACCGCCGGCAACCGAGCAGGTGGCGATGGTGGCTCATTCGCATTTTCCCAGTGCGGTAGCGGATGGGTAAGACAGCAACTGGGAATAATTATTTACTTCATCGGAGCTAACCCGGTCCCGCGTGAGTTGAAATCTCGACATCGGAGCCAGCATCTGCGATGAACAAATTCCTTCCTAAAGTTGACCACATTATGGTTTCGTGAAATCAAATTTAAACAGTCCTTGTAAGGACTACAATTCTGAATTTTCTGCAAGAGTTGTTACCGAATTTTCCTAGAAAGTGCCGACATTTCAAAACCAACTTGAACGAATGCGTCGTGTGGAAATTAAATCGCGCTTTCTTGCATCTATGATAGATTTGATTTTGAATCTGCCAAAATAGAGTGATATTAAAGAATTAAATTAAATTAAATTATCTATAAAGAGCAATAAAACCATCAATTTTCTTCAATTCATACAACATTTAGGTTTGAAGAATGAAAATGAAAATCGTTGACCGGTGTTGCCAAATTACAATATAATTTTCCATCGCAATAATTTGATTAATTTACACTGATTTGGCCAATAATTGAAGGCTTATCGTATGAAACATAGTTTGTCTAAGATAATTTATAGATAATGAGCAGTCTACTTATTAGCAATAGTTTAATAATGTTTAATATTAAATAACTCTTAACTTGTGCTACATCTCTTTGATTGCAGGTAAATCTGCATGGCATCACTGATTTTAACCCCTCTCTCGTCTAGCCAATCACGTGCGAGAGGGGAATCCAAATTTTTGCGGCGTATGTAAGCTTACTGCTTCTTCTCATCTTCCATCAGTCTTCTTCGATGCCTCGACGAGAACGCATCAGCGGAGCGCTCCTGGAGTATAAATTCAAATCTTCTTCTCGTTTTCGCTCAGTATTCTTCTGTGCGTCATCGAGTGCGGTGGGGTCGGCGAGAGCGCTTTTGCGTTTCGCTTTCCCATTCTTCTCACACGACAGACGGACGGACGCTGCCAACCGAGCAGTAGCGGCGGTGGTGAAATCAAATTTTCATCATCGGAGCGTGCGTCATTTGCACTTCCACCATCGGAGCCAGCACCATCGTCGAAGCAACTGATCTTCAGGATTTCAAGCAGATTTGATTTTGCGAAATCAAATTCAAACAGTCCTTCTAAGGGCTAGAAATCGAATTTTCCACAGGAGTTAATACTAAATTTTCCTAGCAAATGCCGACATTTTGAAACAAACCACTGCAAAAGCGCCGCTGGGCGCGGTAGACGCACCGCCGGCAACTGAGCAGGTGGCGATGGTGGCTCATTCGCATTTTCCCAGTGCGGCAGCGGATGGGAGGACAGCAACTGGGAATAATTATTTACTTCATCGGAGCTAACCCGGTCCCGCGTGAATTAAAATTTCGACATCGGAGCCAGCACCATCGTCGAACAAATCTCTTCTGCAAGTTGATCACATTTTCATATCACGAAATCAAATTTAAACAGCCGTTGTGAGGACTACAATTCTGAATTTTCTGCCAGAGTTATTACCTAATTCTCCTAGAATTAGGTGTCGACATTTCGAAACCAACGATGTACTATGAAGGCACCGTGCGGAAATTAATGATTAACTCTTAAGTGAAACCTCTATCGGTAGTTCTGAAAAGGAGTGAATGGTTAATTGGTAGTAGACTTGCCATCAGTTTTGTAAAATTGATGTTCATTGCTTTCCTCTTGCCGATCGGATTCTAACTAACTCTTCTGCCTTTTCACCAATCAATGTGCCCTTCTCGCCGAACGCCGTTCTTCAGCCTCTTCTTGACGAACCGTGCTAGTATCGCGTTTATAGTTGTTATATCTAGTGAAATCCAATTTGAACAGTTACCGAATTGAAAACACGTAAATTCCAACATTTCAAAACCTACTAGTACAAAGCCGTCGTGCAGAAATTAACGATTAACTCTTGAGAGAAATTTCTATCGGTAGTCCCGAAAAGTACTGAATGGTAAATTGGTAGAGGACTTGGCAGCAGTCTTGTGAAATTTACGGCCATGGCAAAATTGTTTGAAATGCTTATGGAAGGAGTAATGAACATGAAAGAGTAATTTGCAGCAACAAACCTCGTAATTCTAGGATATAATATCCCTTCTACAAGAATCATCACACTACTGAATCCAAGTCATCGTGGTCCTACGTCACCCTTTCGTACAACCCCTAGGGTTATACCCTTGTAGTTTTTAAACAAACAAAAACACAGTATAGGTACATTCAAGGTCAATGCATGGGCCGGCATGATTGGGCATCATTCAATTGGCCCCCATATTTTTGACGGAAACCTGAACAGTGCGCAGTACCTAGATTTTTTAAGAAACGTGCTGCCAGTGCTGCTGGAAGAAGTGGTCCTGGCAACCAGGAGGAATCTCGTATTCCAACAAGATGGAGCGCCACCCCATTCGACTAATGCCGTAAAAGATTGGCTCAATGCTACATTCCGGCAACCGTGGATTGGCCGTAATGGACCAATTGGTTGGCCTCCTCGGAGCCCCGATTTGACTCCGATGGATTTTTATCTGTGGGGTCACATGAAACAAGAAGTTTATTCAGTTCCAACTTAAACGCGGGAGCAGCTCATTGAGAGGATATTTCTTGGGGCTCATACAGTTCAGACAAAAATGGAAAATATGTCCATTGTTAAAAAAACAAAGAGAAGATTGAATATTTGTGTAAGGCAAAATAGAGAGCACTTCGAAAATATACTGAAATAAAACATTAAAAGAAAAAAAAAATCGTTCAGTTATTATCAACAAAAAAATAGACAAGGTTGAAATGGTAATCCTTAAGAAGAAATTGCCGAAGAAACTCTAAAAAATGGGGTCCTGAGTAAATTATTGTAGCTTTGTATGGTTCTTACAGGAGTTGCTCTGGGAGACTTCTTCCAGAACTTCCCTCGGGAATCTTTTCAGAAATTTCTTCCTCAAGTCTTCAAAAAAATCCTTAACAAAGCTGCCAGCGATTCATCTGAAAAGTTGATAAACAATTAATAAACCTTCAATAAAAAAAAACAAAGAGGACTTTTGCTGATGTTCCTTCAAGAGTTCTTTCAGAAGTTCATCGAGAAATTCTCCAATAAGTGACTCTGCATGTTCTGATCCGGCCAGTTTGCTTTGGTGGCTGGATGCGGATTTTTCCGATTAGCAAAAGGAGTGTCATTCCCCCTGTGTTCGTCGTCATTCCAAAGTCGGGAGGGAAAAACAGTTCGAGTGCGATCCCATCGTAAACAATGCCAGTATCCGAGTGATTATTTTTATGTTCGTCGGACATTCGCGCTTATTTTTTTTTCGGTTATCCTTCGATGGACGACCGGAGAATCAGCGATTGGTGTGAACGAGTGAACAGTACTGCATACTATACCATTAGGATGCTGAGACCGAAGGCAAACACAGAAAACCAGCTGAACAGGATTACTCGGTGAGTTCGTTCCTTATTGTTACCTTTTATATTTATATGTATGTCATCATGGGGATTTCGGAGGGGTAGCCTAAGGAAGTTATATGAACTGGTTTCCGGGCAAATGTTCGTGGTGTGGCTAGACTTTGTCACGAGATAACAACCATCATGTTGTTTTCCGGAGGTCTCCAGTGAATTTAGTTTACCCTGCTGCAACAAACTATCAGGTAGACCATTTCGTTCCGATATGACTCTGCAGCCATAGGTAATCCGTGCGCTGATGGTTGTCGTGAACTCGCGTGCTGCGGTTGGGCTCGCCGTCCTCGCTGCCGATGCGGGAGCCATCCAAGTGCTCTATCGTACTCCGTTGCTCTGATGGGGAGATCCTCAACCCTTGTGAAAACTGGTAGAAAATGTTTCTAATAACTCTTTTGCAAGTACAAATAGCTTTCTTATGAAGAAGAATACTAACAGATATCTTTATCCTTCCACAGAAAGTGATAAGTGATAAAAATAAGGATACCAAGATGACCCAATACTTCACCCTCCGTGCGAAAGAAGGTGGAGAAATCGACCCATGGGCCATCGATGCAACCATCGAAGCATTTGAGCTAAAAATTCTTAGATACGAACAGAGAAAGAATGATGAATACCTTATCACTACGGAGGATAGCGAGACGGCCGAGAGACTGGCAACACTGATCAGGATCGACGATGGAACCTATGTCGAGGTCAGTAAACACGCCTCCCTAAACGGGAGCGAAGGCGTGATTAAATGCCCGGCCATCCGAAATAAGACCGAGGAAGTAATCCAAAAGCATCTCGAGGCGCAGAAGGTCACCCGGGTACAGGCCCGGGGGGAGAACGGTACGTTCGTTCTCACCTTTGACCTCCCTCAGCCGCCGAAGGAAGTGAAGATCGGGGTGCTATAGGCGAAGGTGGCCACGTTTTACCCCCGGCCTATGTTGTGCAAAAACTGTTACATATACGGACACACGGCCGGGGCATGCCGCAACAACGCGGCATGCCCAGACTGCGGCCAATATCATGAAGGGCGGTGCCCCCCGCTGAAATGCCGGAACTGCGGAGGAGGGCACCACCCGACTGCCCAAGTATGCAAAGTCTGGAGGCAAGAAATGGCGATAAACCGGATGATGATCGATAGGAACATCCCGGCCATCAAGGCCCGGGCCACATACAAGAAAGATAACAAGAAGTCTTACGTTGTGCCACCAAAAGCAGCTCCGGAGGCACGTAAGGTCGAGCCGAAGCCGAAGGTGGCCGAACCCTCCGACCAGGGTGGGGGCACTAGCAAGGCTACAACGGCCGGGCTGAAGAGGAAAAGTGCCCCCACCCCGCTCGTAGCAATTCTGGACACAAGCAACAAGAGCAGCGACGACGACGAGGAAACCAAGGCCCCGCCGAAGAAGGCCCCCCCGTGAAGAAGGGGAAAGGAAAGGCCGCAGCGGCAGGACGGGCCAACAAATAGATAACAATACATACCCACACATACCTTATACTCTACACCTAATAAAACAATCTTTGAACTATACACACAATTATTGTGACATAAATCTCCATACATTGATAAACGCCTAAAAGTATGCAATGTTGTTGGAATATCTTGTAGATAAATCTGTGTACTCAGTCAATTTCAAAATAATTGATATGAAATTTTGTACATGGCTAAAGACTGGGCGTATCTGACCGTATTACAAAAATCAAAACAATTGGCTGAAAATTGACTGAGCTACAGCAGCAAGTGCCCAAAATAGGTGCTCCTGCCCAAATGGTCCCAGACCATATTTAAAATTTGTTAAAAAAAACATTAAAAAACAACCTAAAAAATTGGAGAACTCGCCATGAATAGCATGTATACTAATTAATTGCAAGCTTTTGTTAGCTATTATTATTTTTCGCACATGAGTTGATTTGTTTTGTGTCACTATACGTATCACACACGGGCTTATACATCAAAACATACATTTTTTTAAGATTTTTTTATACGGCGCAAAACTAGCTGTCAAAGTAACGTCTCGATTGTGAATATCGGACAATGCGTGCGCTGCTTTCGTAAGCTCTGTAAAAGCGAGATTTAGTGATTTTCAAGTGCCAAATGCCACCAAAACAAAGGTATAATTTACGTTCTGAATGTAGAAATTCATGTGACTGCAGCTAATTAAAGCTTATTTCAGGCAAAATTTAAGTGACTCATTATTGTGCCAAGGAACACCGAAAATCACACAATTATGGGTCACCTTTTGTGCAGCATAATATTTAGAGCTCTGCGTACATGGACATTGCATACTTTTAGGCGTTTATCGGTGGTTGTGTTGGAGAATTTGTCCCAATTTTGAAAAATTGATTTCAAATCGTGAAAACACGTTTCGTTAAGGACAAACGTCTTGAAATCCCGCTTCAACAGTGCATCAGAACTTCCAACGCACAAATCTCAAGAAGCAAGCTTCACACAACAGTGCATTTCATTATTCTGTTCTTGCTCACTCGTAACAAGCTTAAAATAAGAAGATCAGGTGCGCTGGTTTTGTTTACGAAGAGATTTGTGCCCTCGAAATCGTGAGAAGGTGCCATAGTCGGCCATTGTGACGGCCATTTTGGGATTCTAACAAGTCTGTCCTTAAGAGGTTTGAGACCAGTTTTGGATTCTACTATAGTTGATCTATCGAGAATAAGTGATCATTCATTGAAAAAATAGACAACACATTATTGTTGAGCCGATTTCTCTTGAGTAACCCATAATAGGCAATAAATTGACCCATAATTGTTACACAGCCTATTATGACCCATTATTGTGGTTTTCATTATTCACCAACTTTTTAGTAATTTTCACCGCCTAAAGTGAATTTTACAAGCAGATTTTTATATAAAACAATAAAAAAGGGTTTCAATGAAGAGAATATAAAATAAAAATAATGAAAGTGTTACTTTTGTATGAAAAACGATTCATATTATGAAATGGTTGTTCCTTGAGTGACCCATAATTGTGCAATGAGTGTACTTTCATCCGGTTTGTAGTGCACCACTCTGCAAAATTGATTAGCTGTTGCTGGAGAAAGCGGGCATCGGCAGGCGAACTAATTTGAAAAAAAAAATATTTCGTCGGCGAAGGACAAGCGAGGAACCTTAAATTTCATATTAAGATCTTTGAAGTATATAAGAAAGATCAGGGGACCAAGGTGGCTACCTTGGGGAATCCCAGAAGGAGCATACGTGAAATTACATCTCCAATTCTTACGGTGAGCTGGCGGCCGATGAGATACGAACGCAGCCACGGTCGTTCTCGACGCACATTTTATCCCCTTTTTTATGAACAGGGAACTAAAATGCAGATTTCCATAAGGTAGGAAATTTGCCGCTGGTTAGCCACAACCCGAAGATGCGTTGGAGAGGAACGACCATGCTAACGGCACACTGTTTCAGCAAAATGGGCGGGATCCCATCGGGCCCCACGCTGCAAGCAGCTTTCAGTTGGTTCATGGCCCGGCATGATCGTTGATTCATCAACCTCGATGTGTGTAGAAGACTCGCCGAGAAAGGGCACATCTTCGACTGCAGCTTCGACTTGCAAGCATGGTTTTGCCCCCCAATATTTGACGATTTTTCGATTTTCCCGTACAAAAAAAAAGTTGGAGGGGTTGTATACTAGACACGACCGCAAGTCTGACGTTGAATAACGTCCGTTTATGCATTAGTTTCGATTATTGAATGCTATATTAACATTGATAAAGACTGTGATGTGAAATTTTGGTTTGGTTTAGTTTGATTGTAGACGGAAATTGATAGTGAATTTTATTATGTATCATTATTTTCTATCCGATCCATTCCTTATGAACTTTGCCGTTCAATTTGAATAGGTCGTAAATTTGCTGGGATTCCTATACAGATACGACCTATTCAAATCGAACGTCAGAACTAGTGTACTAGCCCAGCACTAGGTTTTCTTGGTTCACCATCTATGGGCAGCCCAGGTACTGGTAGTCGTAACTAGTTTCTCTTTCATTAAACTATGTTGTTGCTCTCGAAATACAGTGAGTCAATTTGCAGAATAATTTCAGCGGGCCAACTGTAGTTTCCTACCTTTGAATTTCTGTGGATGCTAACAGGTAATTATTTTGCGAAGAAAATTGATGCAGATTTCAAATCCTCTCGCACAATTTCTCTGCTTTTACAGGTTTATATATAGAAATTTAGAATGGACGCGACAAGACTTGTTCCGCGTAGTAGTTGGTTTTAAAATGTTTCCATAAACGAATTTTTCAAAACCATTTAAAAATCTTTACCTATAACAGAATTGTCTTGGTAACCGTTCATTTTATAAGAATTTAAACAGAGATGCAATCCTACAGATCATTCAAAAATGCAAATCATTAAGCATTTGCTAATAGTCCATAAATGACTGAGTTATTATCGTTCGAAAGCTGACCACTTTTCGTGACGCGGCCGATTTTTGGTTTTTCTGAAGTTACACCCCTATATGTTGCCGAAGGACGTTATTCAACGTCAAAACCAAAACATTGTAGATTACAACGGCAGAAAATACCAACCTGGCGAAGTTCGTTACCAAAATCGTCGCAAGTAAACCATACCCTAGAGAAAAACTAGGGATGGGTAATGTCTGAGACATAACCGCATTGTTGACGTAGGACAAAGGCTGGAATGAGGTTCCGACTTTTATATATTGAAATGGGCCCTTTAATTTGAAGTCTTAAATCAGCTGATTTTTCGTGTCATTGTTGTCCGACCTTCGTAAATAAATGCATAACGAATTTATCACATAACGTCGGTTTCCTGCAATAGGGGCACAACTCAAAATATGTCATTTTTGAGATTTTGATGGCAAATGATGAAAAACTATGTAAAATTTCATCTCACAAAGACCCGTTCCAAAATTCGATGAGAAACGCGAGATTTGGGCATTTTCACCAATTTTCCGCAGTAAGGGCACAACTCAAAATCAGTCAATTTTTTCAATAGTCGTTGAAAAATAGTTGTCAAAAATTCATGAAACAGATAGTCCTTCAGCCCCTTTCAATGATACAACAATCAAAATTTGTTTACATTTGTCAAGTGATGAGAGAAATAAGTGAATTTGCAGGAGGTGCTTCATGATTGCCAATTTTTAAACGCTTATTCTGAAAATTCACATTTTTTGAGTTGTGCCCCTATTGGAGGAAACCGACGATAAAAGGCCTACACAATGTATGCTGGCAAAATTCAATTCGGCGGAGTGATGTGGTGATTAAAGTTGTTACCTATGTGATCCATTTCACTGAACGCATTCATAAGATGTTAATTAGTTAAACCTTCCGTAACTCGCGCGGTTGGCCATCACTTGAGGGTTGAGTGTTATTTTATTTTGAAGATAAATGTTCAACCGTTGTTTGAAAGAATTTTCGTCGAAAGGAAAGAATGATTATAATATTGAAAGGCGTTAAGCCATAGCTTCCCAAACATCATATTGCAATCGCAACAATCATTAAAATAACTAAAATTGCCGCTATGAAATGAACAGATGGAGCCACCGTAGCCATGTGTATTTGACACAACTCAATTGCTGTTAACGAAATTTTAGATAATTTTGATTGCAGTTTCATGAAATATTCTAGATTCAACAATACGTTGTATAGTTACGCGAACAACAATTAGAGGCCGGCTATACTGTTGCTAAGTTTTCAGTCAGTCGCTTTTAATTATCCGATTCATAACTCTGGAGGAATAATTTTCACTGGTCCTGAAAAGGACCTTTTAAATAACAGGAGATTTCGGCAAGACAATTGAAAATTATCCGCACTGAATGCTGGAAGCTATCGAAAACTGCCATCGCTTACTGCCGTGGATGACATTCCTGGTTCTATCAGCTAAATAGCCGAGAGTCATCGCAGGATTGGTGTGCAGCTGCGGAGGTGACATCCATTCCCTTTGACTGATTCAACGAAAATGACGGAAGAAAACAGAGGTCACTGCTTTTATTCCCCTTGATTAGTAGATTAGGCTCCTCCCATTTGGCTGGCTTTCCAGTTTATTTCGTTTGCATGACCCGCCCCGAATGCTCCAGACGCATCAAGCAACTAACCAACCGAGAAATGAGCAAATTTTCATTGAACGGATTGGATAATTTCGATTCACCACCAGCGGGTAACCAAACGATCAACTTTTAAGCGCAAACCGACATTCGGTTCTTCAGATTTGTGCTCTAGAAAATTCTAGGTGTGGCTTCGTCATATATTCACCTTCGAACATTTTCGAAAAATGTTTAAACTTAATTTTAATTAAACAATGTTTCACGCAAAATAGTTCGGATAGAGTAATGCGTTGTTAAATTCCGGGTGGAACCATTAGGCCATTAGTGACCGGCTTCATCATTATTGCTGGGCCACCAAGTATTCAATCTTTCACTTCTCAATTGCACCACACTTTTCTCGTTCGATGGAATGAAATTAGCTGATTCACAAACTCTTAAGGAATAATTTACGGTGGTCCTGAACAAGACCGTTTGATTAATTGACGATTTTAGGAACGAAATGGCATGAATTCACCATGTCACGCAATGCGTGTTGGTTTTCTCCGTGCTGAATGATAAACGCCACCGAAAACTGGACCGCCGTGGATTACAATAATGACCAGTTTCACTATTGCTGGCAACGATGCTCTGTCTTTTGCTTTTTGGTTGCACTACATCTCGATCGATGTTGGAAATTATCCAATTAACTCTTGAGGAATCATTTTCGATGGTCCTGAAAAGGACCGGTTTGAATAATGGACGATTTTGATGCATTCACCATGGCATGCAATGCATGTTGGTTTTCGCTGCGGAGTGCGGAGAATGCTGGACGCCGTCGAAAATTGGCCCACCGCCGCTGCCATGGATGCGATTCCAAGTGCTATCATCAGCACGATATCCGAGAGTAGTCGCTGGGTTGTTTTGCTGCTGCCTTGCTGGAGGTGACATCCACCTCCAACCTCCTTGACTGATCCAACGAAAATGACGAAAGAAAACAGAGAACACTGCTTTTATACCCCTAGATTGGCAGATGAAGCTCCTCCCATTCGGCTGGCTTTTCAGTTAATTTCGTTTGCATGACCCGCCCCTTATGCTCCAGACGCATCAAACGATTAATCAACCGAGAAATGAGAAAATTTCCATTGAACGGATAATGTAACCAAAATATTAGATGATTTAGATCATTTTAATTTGGAAAATGTTAGAATTGAAACATTTTTCACGCAAAATGGCCCGGATATGATAATGCGTTGCCAAAGTCCGGGTGGAACAATTAGACGTCATAATTGTTGCTGGCTGAGTCACAGCATTCAAAATCATTCACTTTTCGGTTGTATTACACTTTTCCTGTTCGTTGGAATGGAATTATCCGATTCACAGCTCTTGAAAAATCATTTTCGATGGTCCTTAAAAGGACCGTTTGGATAATGAATAATTTTAGGAAGAAAATTAAATGAATTCACTATGCCACTATGCGTGTTTGTTTTCTCCGCACTAAATGCTGAACGCCACCGAAAACTGGCCCGCCGCTTGCTGCCGCGCATGCGATTAATGACCGGCTTTGCTTTTGCTGAGAAACGCCGCTCTGTCCTTGCTTTGCACTACACCTTTCTCGATCGAGGGTGGAGATTCATCCAATTAACTCTTGAGAAATCTTTTTCGATAGTCCTGAAAAGAACCGTTTGAATAATGGACGATTTTGATGAATTTACAATGCCACGCAATTCGTGTTGATTTTCTCCGCGCTCAACGCTAGACGCAATCGAAAACTGGCCCGCCGCTTGCTGTTGTGAATGAGATTCCTGGTGCTATCAGTACGATAGCCAAGTGTCGTCGCTGAGTCGATGTGCCGCTGCCCAGCTCGAGGTGTCACCTCGACGGTGGTCGAAATGGAACTGACGATCAGCTCTCGCATGATCGCATTCCTTCCTGCATCGTAGTTGCCCCCACGATGCGCACCAATCAGAGAGCGTTGGTATACTGAACGAGAAAATTTGTCCGCTACCCATATTTATAGATTTCAGCGATTTCAATGTCTTACTTTAAAACAACTTTTCAACTATTTATCAATGATTTTCAGGTTCACCGAATATTACAAATTGAACGCGGGAGTTTCATCTCTCGGATAACGGGATTTGTTTATCATTTCGTTCAGTGGGAAAGGTACTGTGAGCGTTTAAAATCTTTCACTCAAACGTAACGCTCTTGGTTTCATAAATTTTGAAATGACACCGGGTATAGAAAACAGAGACGTAGTCCTACGTCAAAAATCGGCGGTAGTTGCGGATTTGCTCATTCGTTATTTGACCACTAAAGTGGTAACCTGTCCAATGTTCATCGGATCTCGCCAGATGCGAGCAGTGATTATAGCAATTACGGCTCACAGTTACCGTTTCACATTTTTCAATATGTTGACGAGTGACGTTATCGACGAACTATGAGGCGGCTCCATACAAACAGGTGGCCAAAAATATTTTCTCGTCAATTTCATAATGTCTTGCTCCTATTCGTAGGGTTTATGCCTGAAAAATATGAAAAAACATGTTGAACAGGTTGTTTGAACACGACAGTTTCAAGCAGCATAATATTATAAGGGCATTGCATACTTTTAGGCGTTTAAGGATTTCTGTTAGTATTTATTATGTTTCCAGTTCAAAACCGAATTAGCGACATTTTTTCTTTGACTTCCGTTGCTTTTGCCTTGCGTTGAACACAATGTCGGAAGTGGGGCGCTGTATAGCGCACCAGGTGTACAATACAGCGCCCCACTTCCGACATTGTGTTTAACGCAAGGTAAAAGCAGCGGAAGTCAAAGAAAAAATGTCGCTAATTCGGTTTTGAACTGGAAACATAATACAAAATGCATTCCAATTCGTTAAAACGCGCTTCGCTAGAGATCCAAGACCAGAATAAGACTGCACTATGATTGATCTACCGAGAAAAGTGGCCAAGACAACCGAATGTTTCCCCAGAGGTTTTTAATGGCCAATTTGGATATTGCAGCCAAATTTCAATTCAATGTCTCCCAGGGATCCTAAACAAAGACATAGTGGTAGTCCCGAAGCGAAACTTTGCGAAACTTTTTTTTTTGACGTCGAATAACGTCCTTCGGCAACATATAGGGGTGTAACTTCAGAAAACCGAAAATTTGAGCATGTAACGAAAAGTGGTTAGATTTTAACCGTTAATAACTCTATCATTTCTTGATGGATTTTCAAAATGTTTGCATGAATTGATCACAAATTTATCTACGCATCGAATCTATCTAAGGTTACTATTGATTTTCAACAACAAACTATTGAAAACTTAAGAAAAGTGAGCCCATGTTTTATCCAGCCAATCACGTTCAAGCACAGTTTTGGACGTTTCCGTCGAGCGCCTGGCAGTATAAAAGCTATTTCTTCTTCCCCTCTTCCTTCATTCTTCATCAACACCTCGAGGGGAATGCATCGGCAGAGAGCTGTGCAGTTTGCTCCGTTTGCGTTTTCATTTAGTGTTCTTTGGCAAGCCGAGCGCGATGGTCGGTGCCTCTTCGCGCGCGGCAGCTCGTTTACCGGATCAGAGACGGAGGAGCACAGCTCGGTTTGCATTTTCGCTCAGCATTCTCTTTTCACAGCACATTCTCACGCTGTCGACCGCGCTAGACAGACGGACGCACCGACGACAACCGAGCAGCAGCGGCGGTGGTGGAATAATTTATCATTTCCCCAGTTCGGAAGCGGATGGGCGCCGACGACATGGCAGCAACGCGGTTTGGTTTTGTGATATCAAAATTAAACAGCCCTGATTAGGGCTACATTTTTAAATTCCACGTAAGAGTTGATTCGAATTCCTGCAAACATTTTGAAACCTACTTCGAGAGCACCGCCAGCAACCTAGAAGCAGCCGCGGCGGTGGCTCATTCGCATTTTCCCAGTGCGGTAGCGGATGGGCATGGCAACAACTGGGAATATTTTAACCGCTTGATGTAGAATCTATTCTTAATTCAAGATACGGTAACAAAAGCCTAAACTGATGCGCGCATCATAAATCTGCTTGAAATTTCTACAACTTTGAAAAATGGCAGGTTTGCTGGAAAATGAAAACTGTTAACCAGCGTTGCCAAATTTCAATAAGAATTTTAGAATTTCAAATATCTGTAATCTTTAGAAATTTTGGTCGAAAATACATGACTTTTGTACTATATACTGTCATTCCTTACTAAACATTATAATATTGGTTAATCCTAAGTCTACCTACTGATTTGGCAATGGCTAATAATAATCATTTTAGTATATTTTAATACTCCGCTATAATAAATTAATGCAGATAAATTTGTATGGCATCGTTGAATTTTACTCCCCTCACAACCAATCACGTTCGAGAGGGGAAGCCAGGCCATTGTGCCGTATAACAGCAAACTGCTTCTTCTCATCTTCCATCATTCTTTCTTGACCCCTCGAGGGGATCGCATCGAAGGAGAGCTAGCCAGTTTCTCCGTTTGCGTTTTCCATCAGTATGCTTTGGCAAGCCGAGCGCGGTGGTTATTGGCTGTTCCGCTCTCATACGCATCGTTGTACGCGGCGCCAGTGGAGCAATCAGCCAGTTCAAACTGGTGCGCGGCAACAACGAGGGCTTGCTTTTGCCCCGAGGTTGCGCAGCATCGCCATCGCAAAACCCCCATCGAAGTCAACGCCACCGATGCCGTTCTGGATTTGGTTGGCATAGCTACCGATTTCCATCTCATGCAATAATTGAACGATTATTGTACAACAAATAAAATTAAACAGCCCTTCTGAGGGCTTCAAAAATGTTCCTCACAAGAGTGACCCGAATAACTTTCTTAGACGACGCGGCAGGTCACAAATGTGTCAAAACCGTCTAAGTCCAAAACCATAGCATAAACTTTGCAAACGGAGTAGTGGAAATATATTAGATTCTTGTAGCATCCTTGATATTTCCCAGCCAAATTTCAATGTGTATTGTCTCCGCAAAAATTGAACACTTCTATGCCCATTTTTGCCACACAATCTAGAAGAAAACTGAACGATATCTAAAAATTATTAGTTATTTAATTAAGTATTGGTAAATTTAGTTCACCATCAGCAAAAGCTTGATGATTTGCATTTTTGAATGATCTGTTGGATTGCATAGGTTTTAATTCTTATAAATTGAACGGTTACCAAGACAATTCTGTTATAGGTAAAGATTATTAAATAGTTTTGACAAATTCGTTTATGAAAATATGTTAAAACCAACTACTACGCAGGTCAAGTCTTTTAGCGTCCATTCAAAATTTCAAAAACCTGCAAAAGCAGAGATATTGTGCGAGAGGATCTGAAATCTGCATCAATCTGGCGTCAAACACGGCTCAAGCAACAACTCAAAAAGGATTATTCGAGGATTTGACATTTCCTCGAAATGTGAGGTATGAAACCTAGAGATGCTATGCGGTGCTTCCTCCACCACCGACCGATGCTGACAGTATTTATGAGTTAACCATGAACTTTGATTATCTACTTATAATAATTGCATGATGGTGAAGTCGAGTCAAGTACAAGACACTGAAGATGACCTTACAGCTGAGGTCGAAATACGTATCAGTCAAAGTATGCAAATTCTTAGTGGAATTAAAAGGAACAGTACTTAACCCTATTTTCTTTTTATTCAATAATTGCATATTTTTCAAAACAGTAACACCAACCGATTCCAACCAATCTTCTGTGCTTGTTCCACAAACCTTCATCGGCATCAAGATGCATGATATGGCGACAAATCAATCTTCATTAACAACAAAATTGACCAATCACCATCTCCAATCAAACCAACAGTTCTTTTCAGGGCCACCGAAAATTCCGCTCAAGGGTTAATTATCGAATTCATAGGGTCCTTTCAAATATTACGCAACACTGAGGGGGAGGGAGGTCTCGAGCTGTGTTACGCTTCATACAAAATTTCAAAATATCTTATATAGAAGTTGTTACGTGGGGGAGGGAGGGGGTCGAGAACTGCCAAATTTTGCATTACGTAATATATGAATGAACCCATATAACATACTCCACTTTCAATCGCCGTCTACAATAAAACTAAACCAAATCAAAATTTCGCATCACAATCTTTATCAATTTTTTTTTTATCCAATATATTTATTTGGTAGGCTCAATTGTGCATGACTCTTTGCGGAGCCGATAACTATAATAATAACAATTTTTAACCATGATACACTTCAATTTCATCTACACTAATATTGTACGCTGCTGCTAACCTTTGTCTGTCCGATTCTATCAGCTCCCGACGTTCGTTCTCATCGTCAAACCATTCGTACGTTGGAACGCGGCACCTTCTCTTCACGCAAGAAGAAAGAGATACCGAGGGGGTTGCTGAATGGCTGCTATCTTCTTTGCTTGCCGACGAACTGATCGTGCTCGTTGTTTCGGCAGATCGTTGTGGCATTGTTCCAGATTTTTTCGCCTTTTGTTTTGATCTTCTGCTGCGCTGTACAACCCAGCGGTGATGATCAGCTTCACCGCCACCAGCCGCTGTTGCTTCTACGCTCTGGGGTTTTATTGTTGGTTCCAAGTGAGATCCGTCCTTTTGCCGTCGTTCCTGTAGCACCGGGCATGATTTTTTCATGTGTGTTTCCGATTTACACACGAAACATTTGGTTTTCCTTCCATCGTAGCAAACTCTAGCTTTTCTATGGTGGAAATAGATCACCTCAGGGATATCTTGCTCGATATCCATGTAGATTCCACGCACTCCGGTAAACATATCGAGCTGGAATTCAGCCGGGAACCGTTCACCCACGGTGCGATTCACTTTCCTGTACTTCGCCATAACAGAGGTTATGTGCTGGTCCGAAACCTCTGGAGGCAGGTCGAAAACCCTCACATAACGAATATTTCCTCCCGCAACGCACATGCGGACCATTACCTTTGTTCCATTAGTGTAATGGAAGGGAATCACATTGGAGTTATTTTCCAATGAAAACTTCATCGCATCTTCATTCCGGTATCGAATAAAGACCGATTTCTCATCGGAGATTTTGTACGTGGTTTCCATCATTGCCACGTCTCCGGCAAGTGATTTGATGAAGCGGGCCATTTCAGCCAAACTTGGCTGAGCTGCATCGTCGGGAAAAACAAAAGCCAGTGTGTTTTTAACTGTAGCTTCACTGCACATTTCGACCGTGAGTACGAATACCGTGCGCGATGAAACAGAGTAACGAAAACAAGCCTACGAGAGAACAAGCACGTCTATTCTGATCGAAAGGTGATCGTACACTGATCTTTATCAATGTTAATTACAGCATTCAATAACCGAAACTAATGCATAAACGGACGTTATTCAACGTCAGACTTGCGGTCGTGTCTAGTATACAACCCCTCCAACTTTTGTATGGAACGGTTTGTATGAGGAAAATTTGATTTTTAAATGATCGCATATGATGTTGAATAGGATGCAAAAGTGGAGGCGATATACGCACTCTTTACACGCGGTTTAAGGAACCATGTACGCATATGGCCTCCACTTAAGCATTCTATGTAACATCATATAAGACTTTGTGTTTGCTGGGTGGTCTCATTCAGCTGCCAATATCTCGATAAGTATAGGGATTAGCAAACTAATATTCTGGGGTTTACTGGTCCAAGTGGTCTACTTTCAGCTACCGAACCTAAATATCAAATTGAATAAAATCGTTTTTCGATTTTTGGCCACCTGAATCCCCTTAGTGCAACGGGAAAATTTTCTATTTCTATACTGTTGTTTTACTCCAAAGGCACTGCAATTATGTTTAAAGTTCATATCTATTGAACATATTGCTAGTTCAGCTTATTTGAATGATAAATCGCATCGGCCGATAGTATCAAATACTTGGAGTTTGAGTTGCTCAACGTGCGACAAGTATTCATTGACGTCAGCATTCGTCTCCATCCGTATCTCTTGCTACAATAAAAATGTTCATAAAAATTCAACCAGGATGATCAATTCACTCTTTATGTGTAAATATGGGAGTGCTTTGATGTAGGGTAGCGCAAAAGGAAACAATAGATAAATAGGTATCTTGAATTGATCAGACGATGATTTTTAATTTGTAGTTTTGCAATCCATATAGCGCGTACCTTGTGACGACGAAAACTGTTGAACGATTTCATTACTGTTAATAGATGTAGCCAAGTTTGAACATAAAGAGTTGGCTGTTATATGAGATAATCACTTAAAACGACCTACCATCAATAAAATCTAAATAATCAACATCCTTAAACTCAGAATCACGTGAATCTGTTACAGTATATCCTCGTGCTGATTATGTATTATTTCTCTACCAATATTTCCATCAACTTCAATACTAAATGATGTACCAATAGATAATAGAATGTTTTTATGATTCTTCACAGCGTTGTTATTAACTTATGATTTGACTATTGATATCATGTTGTTGTCCGATGTTATAGAGTCCTTTGAGATTATGTTCAAAATATACGCGGCAGTGTGCGACAAAAGTCCTGTTTTTATTTACGGTTACTGTTTTGACCGCTTTGACTCAACGGTTGTCAGCTTTGTTTATATAATCAAAGATTTCTTTTCAACGGTGCCTCTGATTAGGGGCTGTCCATTAATTACGTAAGGGATTTTTTACGATTTTCCGACACCCCCACCCCCCCTTGTAAGATTTTTTGTATGAGAGCCCAAAATTTTTTATATGGCTCGTAAGATTTTTCAAACCCCCCCTCCCCCTATAAACCCTTACGTAATTAATGGACAGCCCCTTATAAATATTGTACCAAAGAAGTGCCCAGTATGTGTTTGGCACACTATGAAGAGTGACCACCATTTGGGCAGGGGGTTATGTTAGGCACTTATCACTACAATTAAGTCAAAATCAAACCAAATGATATGAATTATTGTACACAGCACTGAATGTTGCTAACTCTGTTCAAAAAAAATAACTCAATTGATTTAACAGCTTCTAGTGCCCAAAATGTGATGTATTCAATAAAATGGTTCTGTTCCTGTGTTTTATTTATTTTATTTTATTTTATTGATGCACAAGGAGGTCATAGGGCCAACTCTGCGGCTTTTAAGTTTTGCGTGGCCTTAAGGATTGGGAAAGGTGGGAAATCGATGTGGTGTATTGAGCTGTAAGAGAATGTGTTGTTAGTTAAATGGTCAACGTAATTTACCTTTGAGTCGCTTGTTTGGGGTAAGCGTTTTGAACATTGCAACTTAACATCAAAACAAAACCAGTAATACAATACAATAATACAATACTGGTTGTGTTTCTAAGTTGAGTTGCTCTTTCCTGTTTTCGTTCGATCGTGTTGTTTTTTTTTGTGGTAAGCAAATGTGGTTAAATTTTGGTTATGTTTTTGAAATGCTGCTTTTCCTCATCGCCATTCCCATCGAAATACGATAAGCCTGTCATTTTGCTGTCCGTGGTCTCTAGCAAACCGTCTTCGTAGTTAAACTTCACCATCTCCTGCTGCATTGCCTCTGTCGTTGACAATGTCATTTCAATATTCCAACGAACATCCTCTCATAGCCACATCTTGTCTACAGCTGGCCTTCAACTTTTTCCTGGGATTTTGTAGATTAGTGCTTTAGGCATGTACTAACTGGCACATTAGAGCACGGCTTAGACATGGCTGAGTACAAACAATGCTTATCTCCAGCGATAATTTTTACCAGCATCGCACCACCGTCGTACCAGTCGTACTGCATTACTTCCATTTTCCACTGCTATCACTGCTTATTGCTATCACTCATGGTACTCAGATACAAGAAAAAAAATAAAAAATGTTAGTAGCGCTTTTGGTGATACTTTCACGACGGCCATTCAGAATGGTTCAACGGATGCAGATGAGAAGATCATCCCCGCTGGCTAGCAGCGTTCATCAAACTCAGTTGAAGATGAAACTTAAAATATACGAACATGAAGTGCAACAAATAGACGAAAAAAATAATGATCTGCCATCCGATCTTCAAGTGATCCTCACAAGCAACATCTTTCGTTCAGGCACTTTTGAATGTCCGCATGCAACTTGTTCTCACAAGAAATCTGCCTCGACCAAGTTGGCAGAACGCGCCCATACCTCTTTCTGAAATCGAACGATAATGCCATGCCTTCCGATATTTCCTTATGCCAATAACATCGATATCCTTATGCCAATAACATTAAAAACAGTGTCTAGCCCAAAAGGGATATGATATCAAGAATAAAACAATGAATTTGTAAACACTAACCTTTCAACTTATTCATACTTCCATTATCAAACTTTTTCTCCAGGCGCTTACGGTGATAGGCGAGGTGATAGGCTCACTGTGTTATTTTAGCAAACGGAGATCGGGGTTGTAGCGCGTCCTCAATATCTTCCTGAATCAGTACCTAAAAGGCGTAAACAAAAAAAAAAACAAATTATTTTAAATAAGAATTTCATAGAGATTCCTACAAGGACTTTTGCAAGGAATACCTCAAGGGAATCTAGAGATTTTATGACCCTAATAGAAATTATACGTGCCAGCTTATGACGTAGTTAGCGGGGCGAGGTACGCGGATCCGTATCAGCAACAGGATCAGCTAAGCGGTGGCGACGGTTTCATTAAATTGAACGCCAGAAGAGTGTTAGCAGCAGCGGCCAACGACACGGAACAACCCGGATCAAGCTCGATAACAGCGGCGAGCAAGAACATCCGACGGTCTAGAGCGGGAGCAGCAGCAGCACAGCGATAACGATCAAAACACGGACACTGGACGATCAGATCCAGCAGCGGTCAAAACACGGATGACGAACAGACCTAAAACGGTTTTTGCCTTTCTCGTACACCAAGGTGTACCGAAAGGCTATATGTTCACTCCAAAAACGAAAATTTGATAGAGCCCCCGGAGGGGTCAAGTGTTATATACCAATCGACTCAGCTCGACGAGTTGAGATGATGTCTGTGTGTATGTATGTGTGTGTGTGTATGTATGTGTGTGTGTGTGTATGTGTACAAAAAGGTCACCTCATTTTTAGATAGTAAATATAAACCGATTTCAACGACCGATGGTTCATTCGACGCGGTATATTGCCCCATTGTTTCCTATTGAAAATGGTTCAGATCGGTTCAGCCGTTCCGGAGTTATGGCCATTTAGGTGTTCCGGACCGGTACCCCAGGAAGGGGCCAGATATGAAAATGCAACAAACCCATGCATGCGACCCATCAAACCACTGCATTTTCGATTATCTGATGAAAAGGAAGTAGGAAAACGGTCTCAGACTATATCTGAACCGGTAGTGTTTCGGAACCGGTTCCGGGTGTCCCGCCGGAAGTAGCCAAATATAAAAGTGAACCAAACCCATGCATGCGACACATCAAACAGCGGCTTTTTCGATAACCTGATGAACGGTAAGCAGGACAATAGTTTCAGACCATATCTGAACCGGTTGTGTTCCAGAATCGGTTCCAGGTGTCCCGCCGGAAGTGGCCAACTAAAAAAGTGAACCAAACCCATGCATGTGACACATCAAAGAGCGGCTTTTTCGATAACCAAATGAACGGTAAGCTGTAAAATAGTTTCAGCCCATATCTGAACCGGTTGTGTTCCGGAACCGGTTCCAGGTTTCCGGCCGGAAGTGGCCAATTAAAAAAGTGAACTAAACCCAGACATGCGACACATCAAAGAGCGGCTTTTTCGATAACCAGATGAACGGTAAGCAGTAAGATAGTTTCAGTCCATATCTGAACCGGTTGTGTTCCGGAACTGGTTCCAAGTGTTCCGCCGGAAGTGGCCAACTATAAAAGTGTACCAAACCCATGCATGCAACGCATCAAAGAGCGACTTTTTTGATAACCAGATGAACAGTAAGCAGGACTATATCTGAACCGGTTGTGTTCCGGAACCGGTTCCAGGTGTCCCGCTGGAAGTGGCCAATTAAAAAAGTAAGCCGAACCCAGACATGTGACACACCAAATATCGGCTTTATCGATAATCAGATTAACGGTAAGCAGGAAATAGTTTCAGACCATATCTGAATCGCTAATATAGTAAACTGACGAAGTTGAAGGGATGAATCCTGCTGAATGCTTCTGATGATGACCGAAGAATAGTAGGTCGAAACGCTTAAAGCTAAACAAGCTGTATATCACCGATAATCACCAATCAATCCTCTAAATAACATATCTGAACCGATTGTGTTCCGGAACCGTTTCCAGATGTCTAGCCGGAAGTGGCCAGTTTAAAAAGTGAACCAAACCCATGCATGCGAAATATCAAATCATCAAAAATGTTCGATAACCAGATAAACGGGCAGCAGGAAAATAGTCTTTGACCAAGCTCTGACCACACCTAAGATTACCGGCAGTGTTGCAGAATCAGGATTAGGTGCATCGCTGAAATTACAACAAAACAAAATCGATGCAAGCGATACATATGCGCAAAAGAACAAAATTTTGATTAAAATTCAAGCGATCTTGCAAATCACACCATTTTCCTGAGGCGTAATTATACAGTAGGATGAATCAACGTTGTATGGGAAAATTTTAATTTTATAGCACCGAGTATAGCACTTAAATTACTGCGCACAATTTTGATGCAACTGGTTGAGCCATCGCGCTCTGTAACACGGTTAAAATTTGAATGGGTTTTATTATGGGAAATTTTACTTGCTTGAACTTTTTTTGTCAAATTTTACATGAATCTTATACTGCCGTTCCACGCCTAATTGTCCCATGTTATATGGGAATCCCATATAACATGGGATAATCATGCGTAGAACGGCAGTATAACCAATGATAATAAAGTAAAGGCTAAACTGTGCAGAAAAAAAATGCTGAAATGTCTTGATAATGTTCGGCATCCAGTACTAGTGAAGGTGGTCAAGCAGTCAACTGATCGGTTTAATATTTTTTGCAATTTCTCATCGTAATAGGCTGTTTACCCTCACGCAAATCTGACAGGAAAAGGCTTACTCTCCCACACCAAATTAGCAGTGCGATAATGGTTCATTACAGCACTGATTTGCGTTGCGTACTGAACCAGGGCCCATATAGCCGAGGCGGTAAACGCACGGGTATTCAGCATGACCATGTTGAGGGTGACGGGTTCGATTCTCGGTCGGTCCAGGATCTTTTCGTAAAGGAAATTTCCTTGACTTCCTTGGGCATAATGTATCTTCGTGCCTGCCACACGATATACGCATGCAAAATGTTCATTGGCAGAGGAAGCTCTCAGTTAATAACTGTGGAAGTGCTCATAGAACACTAAGCTGAGATGCAGGCTTTGTCCCAATGAGGACGTTACGCCAAGAAGAGAGAGAATGAACCATTACAGCACTGTTTTCAGTTTTGATCAACTTCTTGATGCTTCTGGACGCAGGTTTAAAAATTTCTGACAACTACACAGCATAACCTGCTATGATCACACTTTCTTAAGGACAGACTTGTTAGAATCCCAAAATGGCCGTCACAATGGCCGACATTGGTACCTACTCACGATTTCGAAAGCACAAATCTCTTAGTAAACAAAACCAGCGAACTTGAGCTTCTTATTTTAAGCTTATTACAAGTGAGCAAGAACAGAATAATAAAATGCACTGTTGTATGAAGCTTGCTTCTTGAGATTTGTGCGTCTGAAGTTCTGATGCACTGTTGAAGCGGGTTTTCAAAACGTTTGTCCTTAAACATGGCTATGAACATCAAAATGGAGTTTGATGAAAAAGTTTTGTTTAAAATTATCCTCAAATCTTGCCTCAAGTACAGTAAGGACCTGATTTTGTCAGCCCCATTTTGCAAAAAACTTTTTGCTCCCTTTACCATATTTTCACATTTTATGCAATTTAATAATTTTTATCATCAAACTACTGCTGAGATGCAGAACATAGAGGGATAAAAAGTATGAATAACTGTTTCAGTCTTTGAAAAGAGTAAAAAAAATGTGAAAAAGAGGCTGACAAAATCGGGTCACTTATGTGGTAATTTATGAAATTGCAAATAACGTTGTACGAAACTCGATGCAGAAAGCGATTTTTACAGCACTCATCGTAATTATCCAACTCGGCAAGCCTCGTTGGATAAATGTACGACTCGTGCTGTAAAAATCCTCATTCTGCACTTTGTTGCGTAAACTAAGTACTATTTCAGCTCTGCTTATACGTTTAACATAATACATAACATAGGAATATGAGCCATCAATAAGTTTCCAAATTCGATTATGGCTTTAATAAGGTTCTTGCTTTTCTGAACAAGGCTGACACAAATTTCGATTTTCTCTTAAGTCAAGAGGGGTCCCCCCTTCGAAATTTTGGATCGGAATTCAACATTTTGAGGAAGGGCACACATGAAAAAACAAATTAATTTTTAAATTTTAAGGTGAAGAGTCTTCCAGAAAATTTCTTACCAAACCCGATGAGATAATCGGTTAAACTTAATTGTTTGAGTATTTTTTTCATCAAGTACATTTATTATTTATCAACTCCACCCCCTCATTGACGAACGAGCACTGTGACAAAAGAAGAAAATGATATTTGTTCCGTTCTAGAGTATTTTCAGAATTCAGGAACACTTCGGCTTATGGCGACGGAAATATCTTAGAGTACATATTCGACGAGAAAGGCGCTATCACCACTAGGTGGATTAATCTGGGTTTTTTTTCTTAATTTTAATACAATGTTGCTTATAATTTTGCAAAAAAAAATATACATACCGTTGAGCACAACAGCAGCAATATCGACGGTGAACAAGCAGGAACGAACCCGAAACACCGGACGGTCAGTAACGAAGCACAGCGGTCGAGTGAAATCTGGATCACACTACACGGGACACCGGACTATCGGAAGCGAGTTTGTGCAGCTGCGTCCAAACACGGGCAGCGGTGACGAACAGAGTGGCCTGAGAAGCGTATTGTTTTTTTAAATAACGCTATTAATTTAACAAATTGAACAACAACAGGGCTGTTACAAAAGTATCGATTTGAAAACCGCAAAATCCGCGCCAAGCCATTTGAAATCCGCGCCGAGGTCATCAAATCCGCGCCAGTACAAAACATATGGCTGTGATGACTCAAACTCGTTAAAAGCCAAAATTTTTAAGAGAAAATGAATTGATCAATTAATAAGTTGATCTTTAATTACTAATCCATGACTTTGTATAAGCACTTCTACTTCAAACAAAAGTTTAAACATGTTGCAAACAGGCTTGTTGTTTTAATTGCAATAAAAAAATTTTGGATCAATAATTGTTCGATTGCTTATCAATCAGTGCAACTATTTTACGAGAAAAGGCAGCAGTTTGACGAAATTTTTGCAATAATTTATAATCAACCTTATGGGTGAAATCCTGAAATCCCAAAAGATCATTTGAGAATTTCCAAAAACTTTTTGAGAAATTCAAGGATTACTTTTTGCAGAAACAAATGGAGTAATACTAGTGAAATTTTTGATTGAATCACCACTAAATTTTATTCCTTAGGGCAATATTTATAAAATGTTCTGAACATTAAGCAAGAGATACTTGAAAAAGTATAATTTCATTGGATCATTCATGATAAGAGTTTCTGGTTACACCACACTCTTGAAAATTAGGATTGGATGGATATTTCAGCAAAATGTTCTTATTCTAAGGATTTCGAAAGCTTCAACATTTTTCTCACTTATTTTGCAAAAAAAAATTACCAAGAAACCCTTTAATAACTGTACCCCTCTCAACGGGTGCTCCGATTGGAAATAGTTTTAGCAAAACAAATTGTTTCGCAAGTAGTAATAACTGAATCAGGAATTTCGTCAACTTCGTCATTCTGAAACTCATCCATAATGAATCAAAGCATTCTTGCATGTTTAAAAATCGCTAGAAATTTCTAATGAATAATATTCTATCCAGAGATTTTAAAGTCTTTTCAATGGAATTATCTAAGAATGTAATCATAAAAAGCTCCAGGACGTCTTACCTGTATCTTTTCTATTTTGATTTCTTACGACACGCACAGTCTACCAAACCAATGATTTTCTTTACAAGATTCTGTTAAATTTAACTACAAAATTCAACAAAATGTTTCTCTAAAACTTCCGGTAGATATCTCTTTGCAAAAAAAGATTTCAGAATCATCAAGAAACAACTATATCAAAAATCTTGCCATTCTATCCAAAATTTTAGCCAAAAATTGATTTCGGAGTTAAGACAGAAATAACTTCAATAGAAAAATTCAGAAGAGGATCTTCTCAGTTTAACAAATGCGTATAGTGCAGTGCAGACGCGCCAACTTGGCCAAATTATTGGGGGGGCAAAGCCTGTTTTTTCGGGTATTTTGTATGGGAAAATTAAAAAATCGTCAAATATTGGGGGGGCAAACCTATGCTTGCCCCCCCTAAGTTGGCGCCTATGGTGCAGTGTAATTTTAGCACTCCAAGCTAGGGACTATTAACATTGATTCACAACATTCTATAACACTAATTTAAAAACGTTCTTTTTCTGGTTTCGTTGAGCTACTTGTCTAAATGTTTGATGTAAGTGCATTTGAAAACCATTTCCGCAAAATCCGCGCCGAATTCAGCAAAAACGCGCGAAATCCGCGCGAAACGCAAAAACCGCGAAAAACGCAAAATCCGCGCCATCTGTAACAGCCCTGCAACAATATAACTTACTTTTAGGAACGACGGCGGCAAAATGAGGGTGAAGCGGGAACTTGGATCGCCGGACAGGACGCAGTAGCAGCAGCGATCGAATGTAAAACGTGAATGACGGACCTTCAAAGTAAATCTTTTTTTACAAAAATTTTCTAAAACTGATTTTGCGCAAAATCAAAATTTGCTTCCTGCAATTGCGGGGTCTTGAATCAGAATGACTGAGATGACCAAGATGCAGCAAACAGGCACTGCTCAAAATTTTCACCCAACGCCAACTATACCGCTTATAGCCAACGTTGGGTAAAAAGGGACTTGGAATATATTTTGCTTCGTTTCAATCAGTTGGCCACTATTAGCACCGACGAACCGACATGCCAGCTAGTGCAAAGGTTCATGAAATTCTCGTCCGAAATTTTAAAATAAAAACCTAGCGCCATCTGTTGATTTTGGTTCAGAACTATTTTAGCCGAAATATTTCGAACACTCTTAAATAACGCCACCCATAGGTGTGCTGGAATGAACAGATTCTTCAAACATTGGATAATGCTGTTTATTTTATAATATGTAATTACCAAAAGTTCTCATGATAAACTAAGAAAAGATAGATTCACGAACTATGTTCAAAACAATTTTTTTTAGGAGCGTAAAAGACTCAATAATCTTACAGAATTTCATACTTTGATTGGTTTAAACGTAGAGTGTTTGTTTGTATTCCGCGGCGTCGCCGTCGTCGGTGGTCATGCCTTCGTCATACTGCAGCCACTCTGCTGATTTTACCAGAACACAATTTCATATCTTAATTTTTAGAAAGCACAATTTATTAATAGGCCTAATTCATATAAGTCCTATTGACTTCTGGGAGATTTTCTTTTTTCACATAAAAGTTGAAACAGTAGTCAGCCCAGTCAGCGTCACTAAAACGGCAGCAGGAGCAGCATCATCGTCGCGACGCTTGCATAATCCGATGGGAATGTACCGTGCAGATGGTAACAGCCACCACTGTTTGGATTTATTTTCAGGCTGGGACATTTAATATAACATTCTTAATTGCTTCCTAAAATTCTTAAGCATCCCGTAATTGCCGTTATACTCCATTCTGAGGCAAAGCGAAGCTACAGATTGACAATACTGGCAATCACGTGTTTTTGTTTACACCGCGTTCGATCGAGACGCCGCGACGCCGGCTGTGTAAATGTCATGACGGGCTAAACGTCACTTTCAATTTGACACTAGCGATCACTGCAATTTGAATTTACCGTGTAATGGTTTCGGTCAAGTCTCGGAATCGAGTGGCACGTCGGTTTAGTCGGTGCTATTAGGTTGACTCTGCTTGGTGGAGCCTCTTAGCCGTGCGGTTAGGGTCACCAAGCTTATAATCGCACCATGCTATGGGGTTAGGGTTCGATTCCCGCTTCGGGCGTTGAAACTTTTCGTGAGAATAGTTTCTTCCCCGTTTCCACTGGTGCATGCTCCGTTGTCCGTTGTCTAATGTTAAGTTTAAAACAATCTGTACAACCGAAAGCTGAAGACGTTGTCCGTGTCTTTTTTTTAAAGTATTATTTTTATTTAAATATTTGAAACAAACGATATGAATGAAAAACTTATTTCTTTGACTCACTTGAAGTGCAAATTTTCGGTAATACCAATCCGTGTGGTCAAATTATGAAATTCAAATAACTCAACGTACATATGTACAGATGGGTAAATTATTGGTCAAATTGGGAAAAAATCCACAGCTCAGGTGAGATTTGAACTCACGACCCTTATTCGCTAGACAAGTGCTTTACCAACTAAGCTACCGAGCCAATTAATGACCCGGCAACTTAGTTGTCATAAGGTTCAATTCTAATCTCATCGATCTATATCATCTTCCCCTAAACCGCAAATATAACCATCTCTGTTGTACATATGTACGAAGAGATATGTTCTTCCTCTACAAGTGGTTGAGGAAGCGTTGCCTGTACGATAGGCAAACAGTTTCAAACAATAAACAAATCGCTTTCGCTCTTCGTACATATGTACAACAGAGATGGTTATATTTGCGGTTTAGGGGAAGATGATATAGATCGATGAGATTAGAATTGAACCTTATGACAACTAAGTTGCCGGGTCATTAATTGGCTCGGTAGCTTAGTTGGTAAAGCACTTGTCTAGCGAATAAGGGTCGTGAGTTCAAATCTCACCTGAGCTGTGGATTTTTTCCCAATTTGACCAATAATTTACCCATCTGTACATATGTACGTTGAGTTATTTGAATTTCATAATTATTTCTTTGCTCAAACGTGTTCATAAAATAAATGAAATATTTTCCATATTTTCCCACCAATAATGTATAAGTATTTTTTTACCCACTGCTAGGTTACTCTTACATTACCCATCCGATGGGTCAAAACGACCTACTTGAACACATCAATTTCTACCCAGCTGGGTACTTTAAGCGAAATACTCAATTTTACGTTAAAAAAACTCAAAAAATAGGTAGTTCCGTTTTTCCGTGCGCCAACGAACGGCAAGATGTGAAACGATAATTGTGTTGACAAAGATCACTGCTCGCATCTTGCATCCGGCAAGATCCGGTGAACATCCAGTGAGCTTTCGGTCACTGGATGTTCATGAATGTGTCATTTTAGGTAAACAGTGCCCGCATTTGCAGAAGAAAAGAAGAATCAACTCGGGGGAAAAAAGAAGACCGTGGATAAGTCCATAGATATACGGTGGCTCGTATACGGTGCGGTTTTTTGACAGTTCGAAATGATATTTACAATATTTCAATAGTCCATTTTACGGGCTGATTTTATGAATGAAAATTTGACAGGAGGTAGCGTTCTAACCCGTGAAATTCAATATCATCATCAACAATGTTATCACTTCGTAAAATGGCTCATTGTTAACATCCTTCTAACTGATAAGATGAAAAGATTTAAAATTTATGATGTGCTTGATGGTGTAAATCCAAGGAGTAGAATTTCCATGCGCTCAGTGCGGACAAGCCTGGCTGCTGGGATGCAAAAGTTCCTTTCCAGGCCAGTATACGAGATAGTTGAGTAGCAAATTATTTATTTCTATCATTTTTGACTTGCTTTTAAAGATACACAGAAAGAAATCATGAAAATTAAACAGCACGTAACGGAGGGATCGACTTAAAATCATAGCAGAAACTTGAAAATTACAACCATTTGCTGTGAGATAATGCAGTTCGCTAAGTAATCAGCCAATCACATGCAGTAACGTAAACGAGAACAGCCACGCTCAGTCGTCAGCCAATCGGAATGTTTTTTTTTTTCATCTGCCTCGCTGCGGGGACGGCTCTCCCTCTCTCTGAGGCCAAAGCGGTACAACAGTTTGTTCGTTTTTGGTGGAAGATGTTTGTCTTCGATTGCCTTCACTTCAACTTGGTGAGACAGCCTAGAGGGGTTAGGCGTGGAGTCTCACTCAAAAGATTTAAGTTCGATTCTCGTGTTGAGATTTTTTAAAGATTCTTTGAAAAGTCGGTGCTATAATTAGAACTTTTTTCACCAATCAGCAGTGTAGTTTTAAAATCACACATAAATTTCTGCCGAACACGATGGAGGTCAATTTGTTACATTCAGTTCGTCATAAATATAAATTTACAGTTTTTGTTCGTACTGTGTAACATTCTAGTAGAATGATTCTACTGAAGTTCGGTGAAATGGATCATTGAAGCGAATTTTTCCGCTACTCACCGCATCAAAATAAAAGCGCCACCGTATATGGACGGTAACACAGTGACAGCAGTCGAGTTACGTCAAACACACAAGGCTACGGTGGCGCTATCTGTTCATTTCATAGCGGTCGTTTTAGTTATTTTAGTGATCCATTGACTTACTTTACTTATATTTTCCGGTAAAAATGTTTCCCGAACGCTCAGCGGTAGATATTTCATCAAACCATCACCGAATTCAGTGTTCCTTTCCTTCCTAGTGTGCACAATATATCATTTATCTGTCAAACTTTACGAATTTCGGTAAAATTTACTGCATTGACTGTTGTTTTTCTGTAAGGATTTTTACCGAACGATCAGCAACCGCTGAGATTTAGGTGAAGCGTTGCCGATGTCGGTGTTTTTTTTCACTCATTTTTGCTCCCTGTGTAGGGACCAAAAATGAGTGATTGGCATTGGCACAGAATGTGTTGATTTTACTATAGGAAAACAATAATTGTTTTGTTGTTCAACTCATTTCTAATTGAAAGTGGTGAAATAAATTATCAATGGGTTGCCCAAATTTTGTTGTTGAATTTGTGAAATAATCATAAACATATTGTTATTTGAGCAAATACAGCACAGTCTCTGAGTAGGAAAATTTAAAGATGTGCTAGTCGTGCTAGATGTGCTGTCGGTACCTTATCATCCGCTCATCAACTTTCTAATATTTTTGCGGCCTGTACTTATTAACATTTTTTTCTGCAAACTAGCAGAGACTATTCTGACTAGCGAGTGGCGATCAGTACCAGCTGGACAGGATGTTGTGCTTCATCTTCTCGAAATGTGCAGGAGTACGTCTGACCACAATCACCAAATCTGATATATCTGCAACAAATATTTCTTTTCCATTTCTAAAAACATAAATCGAAACAACCTGAGAATGGCTTCGTGGCGCTTCAAACACCGTGCTTACGTGTGAGCAGGTTTTTCTTAATTCAATCACATACGTACATTGAGCTGATGCGATTGTTCCGTTCTCATGGATTATGATTCAGGGGTTTAGTAGAGCTTTATCCATTTTTATAGAATGTGCTACCTGAATTTGATTTTGAGTTTTATTAATAGTTTAGATATAAGTCTGAAGAACACACCTGCCACACACCACATAATATTCCTTCAGCTTCCGCCCTGTAACGTCACTCAAATAGCCATCCATGAATTCCTTATATGCCTCCGGGCTTCGGGTTTTAAAAAAATGATCCCCGGTGAACGGAGAACGATGTTGTGACAAATAATTAATCACATGGTCGGTCGATACATTATCTGGGATTTCTGACCAGTTTACGCGGAGAGTTCACGGATCCAATGTTCTCTACATACCGATTACGAATATTCGAATCAAGGAAAATTGCGTAAGTTGATAACGAACCAAGATTTTGTAGCTCGTTTGTTGAAGGAACGGATATAGTATGATCAACAAAATCAACAAGGTCGATATCTTGGATCATAGCTTTTTCGATCTTTTTTGACGTCCGGAACGGCTTTGTGGTGTTGGGATACGCTTGTTGATCCTGTTTGTCCACGCATTCCGTGTTACGAGAGGTCGTATTGTTATACATTTTTCACGAATTCGTCTGGGACCATGTTGCTGGTGATGCCCTACTCGCCGGAATATGCCTGGAAAAGATGATACAGAGGATACTCAAAATAACTGGGACAGGTAAAATTTTCACTTTTCAAAAAATGATCAACTCGCTGTAACTTTTTGAAAAGGGCATCAAATATTCTCAAATTTTTACTGTAAGTTCATCAACTAGTTGTGCATCAGTGGTTCAAATTTGGAAATGATCGGGCCATTCTACACGAAGTTATAAAGATTCTAGAAAATGGTATAATTATCCAATAGCCAACTTTGAGCTGTTATATCTCCGGATTCAATGAACCAAATGTAATGTAATTTTGTTCATTTATGACTAATATAATGAACTTTGAAGAACAGTTGACTTAATTTGAAATTATTATTAAGAAAAAAAGCTATAGCGATTTTATTTATTCCATGTTTTTTTAGTGAATTTATCAATTTTTCATATTCATCCCATTACTTTTTCAATTAAATGCCGGCTATTTGGTTGCTTTGCTTTGAAACATAAATATATTCAAGTTAATTAGAGGGAATTTAAATGAACTATAATTACTATCTCGAATTTTGAAACGATGACGAAGTTTTGGATAAATTGGTGTTATATTAGAAAAAATATCTTATCGCTATAATTTTCTTTCGTGTAAAGAATTTTAAGTTTAGTCAAATGTTTTAATAGCTCATTATATAAGTCGAAAATGATCAAAATTTCATTGCATTCGGTTCATTGAATCCGGAGATATAACAGCTCAAAGTTGGCTATCGAATAACTATACCTTTTTCTAGAACGTTTATAACTTCGTGTAGAATAGCCCGATCTTTTTCAAATTTTGACCACAGATACACAACTAGTTGATGAACTTACAGTAAAAATTTGAGAATATTTGATGCCCTTTTCGAAAAGTTACAGCGAGTTGAACATTTTTTGAAAAGTAAAAATTTTACCTGTCCCAGTTATTTTGAGTATCCTATGTATTTCACTATTGATGTCATTTCGTTATACGTTAAATGTTACAATCAGACGATCTGTACGCAGTACTTTTGGTTCAAGTGTCGAATAGCGTTACGGTCTTCAACAGGCTTTTTTGGCGTATCCAGGACAGCGTCATCGGTTGCAAGGTTTGAGAGGAGTTTGAGCCCCATTGGGAAGGTGCTGAGAGGTAGGGATTCACGTGATGAATCTCATAGGGGTTTCTATCGCGGTACGAGGTGTGGGGGCGCGGACGGTCGCACCTGGGTATAGTGCAGTTCACAAAGCACCGGTGAAGATCGAAAAGGCTTTGTTCCGGAATCCGGATTGATACGATCAAAGTTTACTGATGCAACATTGATCCACTATTATACCACAAGTGCATCTATGCAATGGTAGCCTACAAGGTTTATGCCAACATCCTGCTGATCCGATTGAAGAATCAACTTCCCCCAAAATGCTGTCGTATCAAATGGCTTTCCACTGAATCCCAAAGAGCTGCTGATCAAATGTTCGTATTGAGGCGAATATTAGACAAGCGATGGAGGAAAGGGAGGCAATCAATATTATTGACAATTGACACAATCGAGGTTTTAAAACTATCCTCAATTCTACAAGAGGTAGGCGTATCCTCCGCGCTTATAAATAGAATTGTAGAAGCGTGCCTAATGGAAGAAACATCATTACAATGGTCACAGCGTACGCCAAGAGTGTCTAAAGGCAGAGGCATCAACCAAGGGTGCCTGATAAGTCCACGGTTAAATGATCCTGGAGTACATTGGGCAACTACAAATGCCATACATTATCGCATACGCGGATGACCTATTGATTATATGCGAAACAAAGGACAACATAGAAAGGATACTGGCTTTACTATAGCCATTGAATGCTAGCATAGGTACCGTTAACCGGGGTCAAATTAATCAGCGGGGTGAAATTGATCATTCGGGTACTACATTGTAATTCCATACTAGGAAATAGTCATTTATTGTGATAGAAATCACTTATCACTTATCACTTATCCAATGAAATTGCCTACCTTTAGGCGTTTAAGGGGAAATTTCAATATTTAATTTTACATTGAAAGTATTAAATACACTAGTTGTAAGATTTTAAACGCGTTATTCGGTTTTAGAAGAGCAAAATTAAGCGGAGAATGAAATTTTCCTTTCCAACCTAACTGTTTACTGATCAATTTCGCCCCAAAGTGGCATTTCCATTTTTTTGATTATTGGAGTTATTTAACTTAAACTTTAAATTTTTTGAACAAAATTCTGTCACATGATTCCATGGAGATCCACTGGGTACAGGTTATACAGAAATTCTTTTGGCAAAATTTGCCACTGATATTATCTGCTGGAGATGAACCAGCCTCGGGCTGAAAATCTCCCTAATAAAGCTAATAATAATAATAATAATATTATCCGCAAAAGTTGTTTTAAAGTGATCAATTTGACCCCGGATTACGGTACTGTCAGTGGGGCTGTTATTGGGCCAAAACTACATAGTCCATCCCTTTGTACATCGTTACAATAATATTTTACCTCTAAACCGATGTTGAATTCGATAGACACCTGAGTATAATTACTTCAACTTTCATTTTGACAATGATATAGCTTAATTGAATTTGGCCTAATTTCACCCCTTCTAGGGGGTGACATTGGACCCAACTCTAAAATTCAACAAAACAATTCAATGTGATCTAATACAATGATCCAATACAATACATCTGTTATCCCTTAATATAACTAGACTAGCATTCTCAAAAGGCGAAAGTAAGATTTCTTCATCATCTACCTAGAAACTGATATGCGTCCACTTATAATTTTGCATGAATTTCCAGAACGTTACACCGTATTATGCATAAAATATTGTGAATACTCTCAGTTGTTTTAATTTACATTTGTAGGGTTCTCGTACTGATTGCTTTGCTTTTATCTGGTCCAGTCACCCCCAAAATAAACGTACCGTAATCCGGGGTAACATTGGTCAGAATTTTCGATCTTTCTTGAATAATTCTCTTGCTAAAGCAAACGTTACATGTTTTATATTTTTAAAACAATACTGGCCCTCTGAGTATGTGTCAAGCTACTCGAAAAAATATTGTAAAACTTTAAAACATGTTTAAATAGGTTTTTTTAATCTAATTTTTGATTGTGTTGATTTGGGGTAACATTGATCATGTCAGTGATCAATGTTCATTTGTGTTGAAAATACCCTTACTTACTAAATTCGGGGTCGCTGATTTCGAATATGTTGTCCAAATTCTTACAAATTATGTACTTTTTAAGTTATTTTAGGATTAAAATTCTCTAAACCACGAATAACGGCTAAAAATAGGCAATGGCTTAAGGAATTGATAGTTGACTTTTAATAAATCGTATATTTTACTGAAAAAGAGCATTTTCAGAAAAGTTTCGTTTAATAAATGCAACTCTAGGACATCATATTGAAGTAATACAGTGATTTCAAACCTCATATTGTATCTAGTATTCACGCCAAGCATGAATGTTTGAAATGTATCTCATTGCGTTACGAAACACAGTTATGGAAAAATCGATTTATTTCAATGTTTATAAAATTAAATATTCATGAATTGCATGTCATTTAATAGCTGAATGATAGCAGATTACGATATACCATTCGATGGCAGAAACTGATTCAATGTAAAATGCTTGTTTGAACATTTCCTGAGGTGGGTCAAGCCGATCAATGTTACCCCGCTGATCAATGATACCCCGGATTACGGTACCTCCTCAATCTAGCTGAAGTCAGAAGGACAACAGTGCCCAGGCTGCACTACCAGCTAAGCACACAACTCTTAGCTGGCGGCGGTTTTTGTCATCGCTTGACCCGTGGAAGCATGAAGTAGGAACTTGTGAGGACCAGAGCTATGTCTCCTTATCGACTCACCGTTTTGCAGCCCTCAATTTGTTGCATCATTTGGCCAAAAAACAAGAAAAACCTGTTTGAAACTTCAATCGCGATTTTCTCAGTTTCAAGTTTTTCAACATGGGACAACTATGCGTAAACTGGCAGTGAAGAAATCCCTGAAGGAATTCCTGAAGAAATCTCTGGAGGAATTCCTGTAGTATTAACTGGATAACTGACAGTAGAAGTCCTTAGTGGAATTCCGAAAGAAATCCCTGAAGGAATTTCAGGAGAAATTGCTGGAGGACTTCCTGAAGAAATCCATGGAGGAATTCTTGACATAATTCCTGGAGGACTTCCTGAAGAAATCCCTGGATCAATTCATGATGAAATTGTTGGAGGAATTCCTGAAGAAATCCCTGGAGGAGTTTATTTTCTTCCTGGAGGAATTCCCGAAGAAAACTCCTGGAGGAATTACTGAAGAAATCCCTGGAGAAATTTATGATGAAATCCCTGCAAGACTTCCTGGTGGACTGTTTATATAAATTTCTGGAGGATTTTCTGATAAAATCCCTGGAGGTATTCCTGAAGAAATCTCTGGAGGAAATTCTGATGAAATCTCTGGAGGAACTCGTGTACAAAATCCCTTGGGACTTCCTGAAGCAACCCCTGGGACTTAAAGAAACCAGGAGGAATTCCTGACAGAATTCTCGGAGAAAGTTCTGGAAGAATTCCTGGAGAAATTTTTGGAGAAACTCCTTGAGCAAATCCATGGAAAAATGCCATGGAGGTCTGATGTAAAGTTTTTAATTCATGATATTCCTGTACTCTCATTTGAAATTCATCCACCACCATCAGATAAAGTTTCTAATTTTAACTCTTCTAATTGATTATCATGTCATTGTTCTTGTTCCTTCCTTTCTAGACACATTCAACGACTTAAACCGACTAAACTGAAGGGATAAATCGCGCATGGCGAACACGTGAAAGCGTAGATAAACAAATCTACGGCCGCTATCCGCTGCTGACGTAAGGTTGTGATTGTTATCCCCTAGATTATATCTCCTCCGAAGTACGAACCGATTAAAACCAAAAATTCCCTCAAATTCCGACGGTAATCGTCGTCAACGTTGTGATAATGTGCTGTGAAACTTCGCGCGTCTGAATCTCCCGGTGATCCGTCTCACTCCGAGCTGTCGCGAATCGTTTGAAATTGCGTGTTTGTGTCGTCCCATTTAAAGAAGAATCTCCCGTGAGGACCAGATCTCCCGAACACTCCGAACCTACGTTACCGTATGCGTCCGAACAACGTGTACGATCGGTATCGCTGGATGTTTCGGATGGGTATTAAGTGGCCACGTCTTTTCAGCAGCGAATGCAGCTTCAAGCTGTAATTGTATTTGTTTTAGGTTAAGTTTCATCAAGGTGTACATAGTTTCAGACTTACATTTCGTGTCTTTAGTATATTATCCCGAAACACTTCTAATATCAGTATGCATGAATTTGCATGAGTTTTATCTAGGTTGAACAAATTTAGTAGATAAGTTATTTATAATAGGAATCAATTCAATTTTGCATGACTTACAGAGAAATTCACTCAATGATCAATAAATGCATACGTTTACCCACTCCGTACTATTAAGGCTTAGGATCTATAAATTTATAAATTTTTCATTAATAATAATTGCTCAACTTCAGGAAAAATAACTTTCATACATTTTGGTTTAACTGCCTTGCGATTAATCGGCTCAAATAAGAAAGTAAATTGGAAATACGGTATGGAGAATTAGCTAGCACTTGCTTTCGTTAGCACAATTACGTTGCACCTTTGCTCTCGCAACTCCGATGTGAAACGTCATCCTTCGTTCCTTTTTGTGAGATCCAATCCATCAAATCTCATGTCATCCGCAGGGATAGACACGGGTGATACGGAACTCACCATGGTCTGACTACCCTGTTGTTCTTTTACATTCCCCCTCCCGTGTAGTTCCGGGGAACTCCTGTCACCAGGCTGCTGCCGGTTTGGACGGACATCTAACAGCGCTAACTTGATAGCCGGCCTCGACAAGATCCCGTCATTGGTCTGCACAACAGCTCTCCGAACTTGTCCATCCTTTCCTTGGAACACCTTAACTATTCGTCCTCGCAGCCATCCGTTTCGCTTATTCTCGTCGACCACAAACACTACATCTCCAGGTTCCAATGGTTTCGTAGGCTGGAACCACTTTGTGCGCCTGGTCAACGTAGGCAAATACTCACGCACCCATCGCTTCCAAATCAGATCCGATAAGTATTGGGTCAGCTTCCAACTGTCCCGCAATGTTGCTCCTTCCACCGAAAACGCTGTCCTGGGTTGTACGACTCCTTGATTACCGTAGAGCAGGAAATGGTTTGGTGTAAGGGCTTCCTGATTTGCGTCGTCAACTGGGATGTAGGTCAGTGGGCGTGAATTGACGATGGATTCAGCTTCTAAAACAACGGTCTCCAAAACCTCATCATTCGGATGATGCGTGTGGTCTGCGACGGCTGCCATTGCCACCTTGACGGAGCGAACCATCCGCTCCCAACAACCGCCCATATGTGGTGCAGATGGCGGGTTGAAATGCCAAGTAGTTCTGGCGTTCGTAAATGTCACCGCGCAACCCTCATGAATTTCCTTCAGCTGATCTGTAAGCAAATTGCTGGCACCTTTAAAGCACGTCCCGTTGTCAGAGTAAAAGGCTTCGGGGCGCCCCTACGGCTAACAAAGCGTCGAATGGCCATAACGCAGGATTTCATCGACAAGCTGTGAACGACCTCTAGGTGTACCGCACGTATGGTGAGGCACGTGAACAGCGCCACCCAGCGCTTCACCAAACTGCGTCCCTGCTTCACCATGATTGGGCCGAAGTAATCCACACCAGTGTAACTGAACGCCCGGACGTTTGGAGTAAGCCGGACTGCTGGAAGTGGACTCATCATCGGTGCTTGTGGTACGGATTTTGTGATTCGGCAGCGCTGGCATTCTCTGGCAACCCTTTTGATGACCGGACGTAACTGCGGAATTCTGAATCTTTGGCGAACTTCGTTAAAGACAGTTTCGTTATGCATGTGCAGAAAACGCCGGTGGTAGCTGTCAACTAGCAGACGTGTTAAAGCGTGGTCCTTGGGGAGAATGACTGGATATTTGGTTGCGAAGGGTGCGGAAGGAGCCGTTGAAATTCTACTGTTCATTCTGATTACTCCTGCGCTGTCCATGAGAGGAGATTCCTGAAACAATGAACTACTCTTCTCTAACAACTTCGGTGTTTTTTCCGGGTGTTCCAGATTATGCTTCAGCACGCTGTATTCATCCGGGTACGCTTGCTGCTGTGTTTGACGCCATAAAAGGTTTTCAGCTCGCAACAGCTCATCACTTGTCAGCTCACCTCCTATCTTCCGACCACGGAAGTTTTGCGCCGCTCGTTGAACATACGCAGTTGCTCGCAGCAAACGGCTCCAGTTGGAGAACTTGCTCACGTCAATAGTTGATTCTGGTAACTCTTGATGAAGATGAAACGCAGCACGTAATTCTTCATTTGTTTTCCACTGTAACCCGGTCTGCTTCGGCCATTTGGTCATTGGTTCATATAGGAATGACTCGCCGGCAAACCAGCGATTGTTTGGGCTGAAGTTCGGACCACTTCCCCATTTCGTGGCATCGTCGGCTACATTTTGTTTCGATGGAACGTGGAACCATTCATCTACACTGGAGGAATTCAGTATTTCGCCTACTCGGAACGCTACATATGGATGATAGCGTCGGCTGTCAGATTTTATCCAGGCGAGTGCTGTTGCGGAGTCCGTCCACAAGTACCGTCCTTCGATTGTCAAATCTAAGGTGACGCAAACAGTTTCCATGAGGCGACATCCGATTACGCAAGCTTGTAGCTCAAGGCGTGGAATTGACAGCGGCTTCAAGGGAGCAACCTTTGTTTTCGCTGCGACGAGACAGCAACGGATAACGCCTGCCTGCACTATTCTTAAATAGGCACAGCACGCATAGGCTAGCTCACTGGCATCTACAAAAACGTGCAGCTGAATGGTAGCGGGTTCCTTACTGCTGGTTTCACCAAACAGACAACGTGGGACTTTAACTTCTGCTAACCGCTCCAGAAGTAGTATCCAGTTTCTCCACATTCCTTGTACCTCCAGCGAGATACCATCGTCCCAATCCGTGCCCGATCTCCAAATATGCTGCATCAGGATTTTACCATGCACGATGTAGTGGGCAATGAATCCGCAAGGATCAAACAGCGACATAACTAGTCGCAGCACTTGTCGCTTCGTCGGCACCGTATTTCCTTCCAAAAAGTTCTTCAGGTCATCTTTCACCGTTACATCGAAGGAGAACAAATCTTCAGCTGGCTTCCACACCATCCCCAGGACTCGCTCGACGTAAACTGAACCTTCCAGATCCAGCGATTTCGGTGAACGCTCCGTTTCACCCAGACTTTGAAGAACAGCTGACGAATTCGATGAAAAATTCCTTATTTCGAATCCTCCTAGCGCGTGCACGTACTTCACCTCGTTGACTAGCTGAACCGCTTCCTCGACAGTGTCTACGCTATCCAGGTAGTCGTCCACGTAGTGAGCCTTGATAATGGCCTCCGATGCCCTCGGAAACTGCGAAGCGAACTCTTGTGCGTTTTTGTTCTTAACGAACTGTGACGAGCAAGGAGAGCATGACGCACCAAACGTCGCCACGTCCATTACGTAGATTTGCGGTGGATCATCTGGGTGACAACGGAACAAAAACCTTTGTGACTGCTTGTCCTCAGGGATGATCCGGACCTGATGAAACATTTCACGAATGTCCCCACAGATTGCGATCGATCTCTGCCTGAATCTTAACAGAACAGCGACCAACGATGTCATCATATCTGGTCCTTTGAGAAGCATATCGTTGAAGGACAGTCGATGTTCCCGCGCCGCAGCGTCCCAGATTAGACGGACCTTCTCCGGTTTCTTCGGGTTCCTTACTACTCCCAGAGGAAGATACCACACGCGGCTAGGATCGGTGGATTCCAACTCCTCCTGTGTGATTTTGTGTGCATATCCCTTTGTTTCGTAATCTCGAATCAGCGATGACACCTTTTCTCCCAGCTCTTGGTCCTTTGCGAGACGCTTTTCTAACGACTGCAGTCTCCGCAGGGCTAGAGGAAAGCTATCCGGGAAAACCGGATGGTCGTACTTCCAGATCAGGCCAGTTTCAAACCCTCCTTCAATCCTGCGCGTTGTTTTCTGTAAGATGGCACGAGCTCGGCTGTCTTCTGCCGACTCGATAGGGGTAGCCACCGCAGCTTCCTCAATGGCGAAGTACTGCTTCATCAAATCATGGAGCTCACGATTCCCAATTTGTTGCTCCTCCGTGTGCAGATGTACTCGCTCAATGGCAGAACTACCTCCAGACGTCTGCTTGCCGTAAACGCACCAGCCTAATCGAGTCTTAACTGCTACTGGATCATTTGACTTGCCCTCTCGTACTTTCAATGCAGTCAGCAGCTGTGCATGTTCAATGCCGATGATGATTCTGGGCACGGCGTTGACATAACTGCGTAGCGAAAGTCCACGTAGGTGTGGGTACATCTTCATAAGCTCTTCGTAGTGGAACGTTTGTCCTTGCAGTTGAAGCCGCTGGACCGTACGTACGTTGCTCAACTTGTACTGGTTCTTCATCCCGTCGCCAGATATCTTCACTGATAGGCGTTGCGAACCCTTTTCCTCTCGAGAGATGTTGCCCGTCCATCCTAGCCAAAGGGACTCAGCTGGTCCGGCGATATCCAGGTCTTCTGCCAGTCCGGCTTCCATAAGCGTTGTTTGACAACCGTCATCAAGGAAGGCGAACGTTTCCACCTGTTTTCCGTTTCCCTCGAGGGTTACCGGCAAATACCGGAAAAGGCAAAAGTTCAACGCTAAATGGTGATTCTGCTGAATGACACTCGCTCCGCTTGGACCCGATCTTCTTTCAGATCCCGCTTGCCCAGCCGATGAGTCAATAGCGTCCCGCGAATGCAACAGTTCATGATGACGCATCCGGCAACCTTCGACTCCACACTCCCTTCCTGAACGGCATGGCCACTTTCGATGCGGGATCAGGCACGTTCTGCATAGACCTTTCAACCGCATTGCTTTCCACCTACCATATACGTCCAATGACTTGAACTGTGGACATGTAACTACCTCGTGCTCCTCATCTGAACAGTAGTGGCACGGTCGCCTTGTTCCGGCTGGTCCTGGTGTGCAATTCAAGCCGCCTCGTTCGCCTCGTGTCTCAGCGTGCACGTATAGTTTCTGGTTCTCTTTCCCAGCCTGATTCGGTCTAGCTTGGTGAACAGCGGCATCCGTTGTTGGTAGAGTCACGTCGGAGGCCGTGTTGACCATTTCAGTCATGAATTCCCCGAATGTGGCAAGATTGACTTCCGCTTGTAATCGCTTATACCACGACCACTGCATTTTCATCGACGACGGGAGCTTTTCCACTAACTCGTGAAGTAGCATAGGATTACGAAGATGGTCCATCAGCTGCGCGACGAACATGTGGTCGACCAAGTTCCGAACGGCCATCCCGAACGTGATGACCGACTGCAGATTCTCGGTTCTCGGTGGTGGTACACTGCGCAGTCTTCGTAGAAGTGTGTGGATAAGCACCTCTGGTCGCCCATACAGTTTACGCAATGTTTCCATCACATGTGGTACAGACTCCGGCATCAGTAGACGACTCTTCACTGAATCCAGCGCATGCCCTTTCAGGCATCGTTGAAGCCTGGCTAGGTTCTCCGCATCTGTGAACCCACATGCTGTCGTAGAGTTGTAGAAGGAGCTTGAAAACAAGGGCCAGTCCTGCGGATCGCCAGAAAAGTTGGGCAACTCACGTGGCATCACCTGCCTCGCTGCTAACTGCGCGCTACTAGGCACGGGCTGAAACGATATTCCCACTTGTGGTCCTCCAAACTGCTGTACGCCTGCCGGATTTGGCTGCAACTCGGCTGCACTTGCGCCACCGAATGATTCCACTGCGCTGACTGCTGATGCTCGCTGTTCGGCGTCTATATTGGGAACTGATGTCGACGATGGTAGAACTGGCACATTCGCATTTTGCACGGTAACACTTGGAAACACTTCGGGTGCTATTACGGAGGCACCCACGAACGGAGGAATGATTGTACTTCGCGAAACTGGAGGCTTGACTGATTGCCCCTGGCAAGTTCCCACACCTTGATAATTCACACCGAATGTATTTTGATGAACACTGGGTACAAATGGAGGAATGTATCCTGAAAAGGTAACTTTTGTCTCGGCACTTGTCGTTTTCGCAATACAATTTTCGGAAAGTTCGCTAACTGGTGCAATTTGGCACGACGCATGCAAAGGGAAAGGCTGCCCTCCCACGTTCGGTCCTACTAAACTTGACGGTGGTAATATACTGTTACCACCGCAGTACCCCTTACTGTTGCCTAAATAGTTAAGGTGGCCTACATGTTGCGGCATACCATTTCGAGGGTCTTCTACTAGTACTAGTTTGTGCGTTTTACCTGCCTGAGGTGTTGACGTCGATGTTGGAACCTCTCTCTGCATCCCAGAAGTTGAGGGTGCGCACTCTGGTAGGTGCGCTGCTCCAACTGAGGTGATAAGGCCAGGTTGATGTACTTCTCCTTGCTTCGGGGTGACTATATCGCTTGTCGGACCGGTCGCTACTGTTTGGCCGCCTCGGCCGTCATTGAGCCAGCCTTCGACCTTCTGCCTGCTAGCCCGACTGCTAAGCTTACTACGCCTGCTTTCGTTGTCATCGTCCAGCATAAGCTCCAATTTTTGTTGAAGAAACGCATCATCCTCCTCAGCACGCTTTCTCCTTATCTCGTCCTCCTCCGCGCGTTGTTTTAGCTTCAAGGCGCGTTGTTCCTCCAGCTGTTGTAGAAGTAGTTCCCGTCGGGCTCTGCTACTAGCCGAACTCCTCACCGACTTGCTAGCGTGATGGCTAGATACCTCTCCAGCGTCGTCCTTCACGCAACGGCTGCACTTCCAAGTCCTGTCCGGGTTGAGGTTCGTATCCGTCTCATCTACGCAGCCAGCATGGAACCAGACGTCGCACATATCGCATCCGAGCATCTGTCCAATCGAACCGCCGGACGAACATTTTCCACATACCTTTGCGGGCTGCATCATCGTTGCGGGTAGCTGCTTACTTCGCAGTACTTCTACCACTGCCGTATACTGCACGGCCGATCCAGATAGTTTGGCTGCTTACTCTGCAGGTCGTCTACCGATCGTCGTATACCGGAAATCTTGAAGTTTGTTTCGGATGGGTATTAAGTGGCCACGTCTTTTCAGCAGCGAATGCAGCTTCAAGCTGTAATTGTATTTGTTTTAGGTTAAGTTTCATCAAGGTGTACATAGTTTCAGACTTACATTTCGTGTCTTTAGTATATTATCCCGAAACACTTCTAATATCAGTATGCATGAATTTGCATGAGTTTTATCTAGGTTGAACAAATTTAGTAGATAAGTTATTTATAATAGGAATCAATTCAATTTTGCATGACTTACAGAGAAATTCACTCAATGATCAATAAATGCATACGTTTACCCACTCCGTACTATTAAGGCTTAGGATCTATAAATTTATAAATTTTTCATTAATAATAATTGCTCAACTTCAGGAAAAATAACTTTCATACATTTTGGTTTAACTGCCTTGCGATTAATCGGCTCAAATAAGAAAGTAAATTGGAAATACGGTATGGAGAATTAGCTAGCACTTGCTTTCGTTAGCACAATTACGTTGCACCTTTGCTCTCGCAACTCCGATGTGAAACGTCATCCTTCGTTCCTTTTTGTGAGATCCAATCCATCAAATCTCATGTCATCCGCAGGGATAGACACGGGTGATACGGAACTCACCATGGTCTGACTACCCTGTTGTTCTTTTACACTGGAAAAAGATGGATCAACCCATGGAACGGGGTGCGGCCACCACTTCCAGTCCCACAAGACCCGGCACCGAGTCCCAGACGTCGTCACAGTCCTCACCATCCGCAGGCGGTGGCGGCGAAGGAAGCAGCTCAATTATTTGTACTACTGCTCGAATAAATAAGTTCTTCATGCAAAATAAAATACAAAACCAAGAAAATTGATATTTCTTCTCAAAAGAACTGCTCAACCCCAATGAATCAACACCATACACGAACCATAATGCAGACGGTTCAACAATACCGCCTTCTGTTCGAATTATATTCCGAATGGGTGGTTAAGCGCATCTTATGGTTATCGGTTACGGGCATTTTAAAACAACGATACTGTTCAGCACGCCTAACCATATAATTCACGTCACTTTGACTTAATGGAAATTCAACAAAATGTGACTTTTTTCTACACCGGATGGTCAACGCAAGTTATATTTATCATATTGACATATTGAGGTTCTCATTAATGTTAATTTGAGAATCCATTGAATTATCATTTTCCAGCTACATTTCACACAAATCAAACTTATTTCGTTTGGCTGTTGGGCAGTGACGACACTGTAATGAACACAAGCGAACTTGCCTACAGGCCAGGGTTGCCACTATATTTTTGAAATTATCTGGCAAACTAGTTGTAAAAAATCTGGCAAAATCTGGCAAATAAAACCTCGTTAATTTGAACTTCTTCAGCTTTATTAATTTGTACGGGGATGAACCAGCCTCGAACTGAATTTCCCCATAATAGAGTGATATTAATAATAATAATAAAATTCAAAAACGATGGAGCACTATTTTTCATAAAAAATAGATACGAATACCCTCAAAAACAACTATTAAATAAATTTTGGAATAATGAAAGACTATTGAAGTTTACAATAAAAAGCTACCACTGTCAGTGGTACAATAATGACCCGGGAGCGGTCGCGTCGTGTACTGAGTACACGCACCATGAAAAATACACGCTTGTGAAGGTGGTTGAAGGCGCGACTGCTCGAGAGTTAATACACAGAAATAGACGTCACACTCTACTAGTTCTCCATCGTTCGAATTTCCAACGATGAATTCCAAATACGGTACAAAGTCGAATGGCCACAAGTAGCATCGGTTTTTTTTTTCTTGTTGTTGTTTGGCGTTTGCTCTCTTTCGCCATCTACTGCATTAGATTATGGTTTCGTGACTATGATTTTGAATGTAATTTGTTCAAAGTGTTCCGTCTTATTGTCTGTTATCTGAAATTTGATATAAATCGATGCTTAAGGAACACAGTACTCTATTTAATTTGGTTGTTGTAAAATCTGTCTCGATATAAAAAATCTGGCAAAATCGATGGTTTGTCTTTTTGTCTTTCTGCCATCGAAAAATCTGGCAGTGCCAGATAAATCTGGCATAATGGCAACCCTGCTACAGGCGTACAGGCGCTGCGAAGTCGTGTGTGAAATTCGACTGTTATAATAATGAATTTAGGCCGAGTCTAAATGGATGCAAATGTTGCAAAATACTATCCACTTTTCGATAAACACTTTTTAATTAATCCAAATTATGGAGTTTTACCGAATGCTCAGCGGTTGAGATTTGGTTGAAACGTTGTCGAAGTCGGTGACTTTTCTCACTGTGCAGGGACCGAAATAAGTGATTGTCATTGGGTTATGTCACGTGATCGGTACCTTATCATCTCAACAGTCAAATAGTTTCGCGGTCTGCCCTTCACAACAGATTTTTTTGCAAACTATCAGACTATTCTGACTAGTGAGATGCGATCTGTACTAGCTTGAACTGGATGTTGTGCTCCATCTCCTCGAATTGTGCAAGTGTACTCTCATTGCACAATTATGGGTCACACACAATTGTCAGTCACTTTCCACTTTAATAGATAATTACTAATTATTTGCAAGCTTTTGTTAGCCATTATCATTTTTCGTTCACAAGTTGATTTGTTTTTTGTCAGTATGCGTATCGCACACAAGCTTATACGTTAAAACATTCATATTTTTAATATTTTCTTTTTCGGCGCAAAACCATCTGTCAAAGTAACGCCTCGGTTGTAAATTTCGGAAAGTGCGTGCGCTGCTTTCGTAAGCTCTTTAAAAGCGAGCTTTAGTGATTTTCAAGTGCGAAATGGTATCGTCACCAGAACAATGGTATAATTTACGTTCTAAATGTAGAAATTCATGTGACTGCAGCTAATTAAAGCTTATTTCAGGCAAAATTTAAGTGACTCATTATTGTGCCAAGGAACACCGAAAATCACACAATTATGGGTCACTTTTTGTGCAGCATAATATTGACAGTTCTGTGTACATGGGCATTGCATACTTTTAGGCGTTTATCGTTGGTTGTGTTGGAGATTTTGTCCCAATTTTGAAAATTTGATTCCAAATCGTGAAAACACGCTTCGTTAAGAGGTTTGAGACCAGTTTTAGATTCTACTTTAGTTGATCGATCGAGAATAAGTGATCATTCATTGAAAAAATAGACAAGACATTATTGTTGAGTCGATTCCTCTTGAGTGAGCCATAATAGGCAACAAATTGACCCAGATTTGTTACACAGCCAATTTTGACCCATTATTGTGGTTTTCATTATTCACCAACATTTTAGTAATTTTCGCCGCCTAAAGTGAATTTTACACGCAGATTTTTATTAAAAACAATAAAAAGGAGTTTCAAAGAACAGAATATACAATAAAAAATAATGAAAGTGTTATTTTGCGTGAAAAACGATTCATATTATGAAATGATTGTTCCTTGAGTGACCCATAATTGTGCTATGAGTGTACGTCAGGCCACTGAACCAACAAATTTCGTGCTTTTGCTCTTCCAGTAGTTTCTTTACATTACATTTGTAGGGTTTTTAAATTGATAATTTTGTCCTGGAGTAGCTGACGAATAAAATAACGATCTCCCTAACACGGGCATCAACTTCAAATTTATTTAACTTGCTCATATGCGAACATGCTCTTTCTACATTTCTTGTACACAAGAATGAAATTCAAAATTATTTATTTTTAAGCGTTTCATTGAAAATAATGAACAATCATCAAAATCATCTTCCACAGACCGGCTCCAAAATAAGTTACATTTTTCAACAGCGGTTTGCAAAATCATCCAAAATCCATGAATTTGGTTCAATTTGTAATGCTGTTGATGGGTCCGAGCCGTCAGCGTCTTCATCTTTGGTCATGTCTAAAACAATTAATCCAGATTGTTTTCGGACATGTTTTCCTCTGGGAGTGTATCTCCGAGGGTGTGGGAAAATAATGTTCACTTTTCGCATTATTTGGTTGGCTGTAATACTACTGATCGGTCCCAGCAACGTGCTCACATTAAGCCATATCGAGGATTACTCCAGAGTGTCAACGGATTTGTTTTCTTCTGGAAGCCTCGGAAGGTGTCGAAAAAATTATGGTCATCTTTCGCCAGGGCACTTTCACTGATTTCATTTCGAGAGAGACCTCTTTCCGACACGTCTTCCGTTAGAGGTGTATTTGCCGGCTTTTCGGTGACATCCAAATTAATCGTATTCAACGTGGTCTCTAAGTAATTCAAGTGCGGACCTCCCCGCTGATCTACCGAAACCGCCGAGTCTTGCGATGTCCATCCAACGCCGGCTTGGTCCAGGGTCGCTAGACGAGCACTCCCGGCTGCTCTGCGCATCCATGCTCTCCCGGCCACCATCCGTTATAGCACGGAAGAACGGTGTGAGCGCATTCCGTGAGCGCCGCAGATCCGCACACGCTTGGTTGACCCTCACTGTGACGTTCCTCCAGTCCTTGATGATGTTATTTCCAGTTTCCGCTTCTGAATAGTGCTTGAATTATTCTTCAACACTATATTAGTGAACGGAATCTTGTGTTGAAGAATTTGTTGATTCATCGACCGCTGTCATGTCCAAAACAATAAGGCCACCGTATCGGCGGACTAGTTTATTTTTGGGAGTCTCCAAGGCTGTGGAACAATAATGTACACTTTGAGTTATATTGCTGATCGGCCCAAGCAAGCAGTGTTCTCGCAATTGGTCATATCAAAGATGATTAATGCAGAGTTGCACAAGTTTTCTTCTACTCTCACTGATTTCATTTCGAGACAGACCGTCTTCCGTCGTCTTCTGATGGCAGTATGTTTTTTTAAAATGAAATGCAAATTAACCGTATTCATCGTGGTCTACTTTAATTACAGATAATCCGTTTGACCTTGCTTACACTATTGTAATATACTCATTAGTAAACGGAGTCTAGGTTTGAAGAATTTATTGACCCTTTATTGTAACACAGAGGTTGTCTTCCTTCCGTAATTTTGTAGTACCGTAATCCGGGGTAACATTGATCAGAATTTTCGACCTTTCTTGAATAATTCTTTTGTTAAAGCAAACGTTACCTGTTTTATATTGTTAAAACAGGTACTGGCCCTCTGAGTTTGTGTTAAGCTACTCGAAAAAGTAGTATAAAACTTTAAATCATGTTTAAATAGGCTTTTTAATCTAATTTTTGATTTTGTTGATTTGGGGTAACATTGATCATGTCAGAGATCGATATTCGTTTGTGTTGAAAATACCCTTACTTACTAAATTCGGGGTCGCTGATTTCGAATATGTTGTTCAAATTCTTACAAGTTTTGTACTTTTTGAATTATTTTTGGATTAAAATCCTCCAATCCGCGAATAACGCCTAAAGGTAGGCAATGGCTTAAGGAATTTGATTGAATTGATAGCCTACTTGTAATAAATCGTATATTTTATTGAAAAATGGTATACTCATAAAAGTTTCGGTGATTAAATCCAACTCTAGGATATCATATTGGAGTAACACAGTGATTTCGATCCTCATATTGTATCTAGTATTCATGTCATGCATGATTTTTTGACAATGTATCTCATTGCGTTACGAAACACACTTATGGAAAAATCGATTTATTTCATTGTTTATGAAATTTAATTATCGCGTATTACATGTCATTTGATAGCTGAATAATAGCAGATTACGATATACCATTCGATAGCAGAAACGGATTCAATGTAAAATGCTTGTTTGAACATTTCATGAGGTCGGTTTAGCCGATCAATGTTACCCCGCTGATCAATGATACCCCGGTTTTACGGTAATCAGAACCATAAAACGTGCTTTGCTCATGTTCAAATCCAGAGCTTTACAAATGCGTTAGAAGAAGTGATGTGAATTTTATGACTAGGCGTACTGTATAATATCGTTGTTTTGCCCAGTAAAAACAGCTGAACACCGAACATGTAATGAATTGCAGTTGCTTTGAAAAGTAATATGAGTATTTCCTGGTTTGTATACTGTTTTGCATGAAGAACTGATTTATTCGAGCTGTGGTAAAAATAATTTATTTTGTGGATAACTTTGGGCGATATAAAAGCACTGCAATCAGAACGAGAACCCTACAAATGTGAATTAAAACATTGACAGTATTCGCATTATTTTATGCATAGCAATACGGTGTAAAGTTTTGGAAATAACTATTAGATTCAAGCAAACTTAAAAATGCACGCAAATCAGTTACTAGGTAGATGTAAAAGAAACATAACTCGTCTTTTGAGAATGTTAGTTGGAATTATATATAAGGGATAGCGGATGTATTGTATTGGATCATTGATCGTTTACAATGAATGTTGTAGAACTTTCACGTTTGCTTGTCTGTGATTTCATTTTAATGTGATTAGATACTGATGTGTTGTGCGCAAGTATAGTTTTGATTTGCAAGCGATATTTTCTCACATGAACTGTTTTGTTCCAATTTCAATGTTTGACCCAATGTCACCCCCTGGCAGGGGTTATGCCGTTGATTTAGAGCTAAAATATTGCTGCTCATGGTATTAGCCGCATCTTTGACACGCCGGATTGTTGATGCATGTGCTCGCCGTGTGTCCGAACATGTAGCACTTTCGACAGATCATCGGGCGCGGATAGAAAGTGGAGACCTTCATTGATAAGCGGAGATCTCCTTGGGCGGCTGTTGAAGATCAAAGGAGAGGATGAATATTCCATTTTCCCCTCGCGCATGCACCCTTGTGATCCTTTGGGCCTTCCCACCTGATCACATTGCTCGTCCAACTGACTTCAATGCATCAGGGGTACGCCCATCAACCTCCCCTCCGAACCACGTGTCTGGTTGGAGTATCAGTTCGGATATGTTGTAATAATTTGTTCAAGTGTTTGGTGTGTTGATTGCTGATTCATTTATTCATTCATTCTCTATACTGTTCTACCATTAGTATTTGGTGGACTTACGGCGAATCTTCTGCTTTGCCTTCTTGGCCGGTGGAGTAGCGGCCGGACGGTTATCCTCGCTTTCGCCTTCGTTGTTTTGTGACTTCGGAGCGGGTTTCGCGGCCCGTTTCTGGGATGGTCCAGGTTCATCTCTGCACGACGAACTTTCGCGTCAACCGGGACTTGTTGATATACGACTTCTTGTGTTCTCGCTTATAAAGGGCCCTAGCCTTGATGGGCGGGATTCCTTTATCGATCATAATCGTGTTTATTGCCATCTCCTGTTTCCACGCCGGACACCACGGTTGCGTGGGCACGTGGGGCCCACCACAATCATTGGTATTGGTCACATTTATTGCAATGTCTCTTATTGCGGCAGTGCTCCTGCGCGTGTCCATACACGAAACAACCCCTGCAGAGCAGGGGGCGCGGGTAGAAACGGCTCACTTTTACCATCAGCGCTCCTACCCTTATCTCCTTGGGTGGCTGCGGGAGCTGGAAGGTAAGTACGTAAACTCCATTACCTTTTCCCTGCACCCTCGTCAGCGTTGGGATGTTTAGCTTCTGTTTTATCTCATCGTCTGATCGGCTCGCCAGTGCCGGGCATCGGATGACTCCCTTGCTCCCATTCATTGACGGGTGTAGTTCAGCCTTTACTTTGGTGCCGTCCTCAAGCTCTTGTACTTGTATCAGGCTGTTCGCTGTCTCGCTATCTTTTACCTCGACGAGGTAGTCACCACTTTTAGTAGTTTCGCTCTCTCGTTGATGCCCAGGTTCAGCAAAGTGTTACTGATGGCGAAGGGGTCGATTTCCCCCTCGCTTCGGACCACTACGTAGAAGCTAGTCATGCTGATTCTGTTGAGGGAGAGATGAATCTTTGTTAAGATCTTCGATCATTTTCCTTGGGTGTTTCATCTACTTGGAGTAGATGGATCCATCCCACCCAGTCACTATTAAGGCTGTTTGGGATGGCTTGTGCTTTTATCAGCTTTGCAGTCTGATGGTGCGCGTTCAAGTTTCGACCAGTCCTCTGATGTTCTGGCACGCTCGCTACTTAGTCAGGTGGCGCTGACTGTTTGCGTTCGAGGTTCCCGAGCTGGGAACCCCCCCTCTTCCGCTTGCATACCTTACAGCAAAGGTATCCCACCAGGTACCGCGTGGAGGTGGAAGTAGGAGTTGCCCATACTAAGGCTTTCGACGAGATCAGCTGGACGAAATATTGGACATCTGTTTGATACTGATTAATTTAGCTAAAACAATTCAATACGATGCTGGAACTGCTTCTGGATGCAAAATTTATCATACAACTGTGGAGATTACTTGCATCTATCTAGCCACAAGCAACACAACTACACGATAAAGGGAAACTTCATTCCTTCTATGCACTCCATGGTTTAGGAACAAGGCTATGATGCCAAATTGCAATGAGATGCAGAGCGTAGTCTCATTCACTTATAGCTGGATCGAGACGCAAAAAATCCTATTCCAGGGCTCGAACCTTGAATCTTCGAATCTGCAGTCTCATGCTCAACCATCTACACCAAATTGAAACTGATGCAAATGCGACAAAGAAAACACTCTATTTTGACAGGGTAAACAATGCGATAATTAAAATTTTATCTCCATAATATATACTTCAACTAAAGTACTTTACAGTCTGCAAGCCGATTTTGCAATAAAATTTGATTTTCCAGGACTTTTGAGATAATTAAAAAGTGATCTCCAAATGTATGTTTTTGAACAGTGTGGGTAAGACGGACCGGTAGGGTGGGTAAGATGGACACGTTTGGAAATTTAGCTAATACGCCTCTAATTGTGTTAAATATTGTTTGTGGCCGTTTGTATTCGGTAGATCAATCATAGTAGAATCTAAATTTGGCCTTAAATCTCTTAGCGAAACGTGTTTTTGCAAATTAAAATCTATTTTTTAAATTGGAAACCTCCATAGACTGATAAACGCCTAACAGTATGCAATGCTCTGGTATTTTCACAAAGTTCAAACTGTTTCAACAACTGTTTAAACAAAAAATCAATATGAAATGCTTTACACGGCTTGCACAATCATTTTTGTATTCTATAGATTTCAATCCGTGAACAATGTGTGGGTTTTAATGTGTTTCTCATGGCACTATCAAAGTAACCCCAACACTGTCCGTCTTACCCACCCTCAAGGCGGACCGTCTTACCCCCACACAACGCAAAATATTCATTCCACCACAGTTATTCATAATCCATGAAATATACCTGAATTTCGTTGTGTATAGGACGGAACAGTTTAAAACTGCTGGGAAACTTAGAATAAAATGCAAAAACTTAGCAATTTAATGTTAGAAAGCTTATTTATTGCCGCCTCAAAATTAGATCCCAGCACACAAGCGTGTAGCCTGGTAAATGATTGATTATTTTTTGCACTTTTGACATATGTATTCTCTCATGGAGTGGTTCAATAATCATCAACTGACAAGAAGATATAGTTAATCGTAAAAGAAAGTCAAATTTCAGCTCTTAAGTGACAGAACTAGTCAGTGGTCCGTCTTACCCACCCGGTCCGTCTTACCCCCACCCCACTGATGCAGATGCGACAAAGAAATGTAATGACGTTTTAATCATGGGTAACTTTGTTTAATTTTGTGCTGGCAACTCTATGCGATTTTTAGTACCGTAATCCGGGGTCAAATTGATCACATTAAAACAACTTTTGCGGATAACATCAGTGCCTGTTCAAGTATTGCCAAAAGAATTTATGTAAAACCAGTACCCAGTGGATCTCCATGAAACCATGTGACAGAATTTTGTTCAACAAATTTAAACTTTAAGTTAAATAACTTCAAATATCAAAATATTGGAAATGCCACTTTGGGGCGAAATTGATCAGTATACAATTAAGCATCGGTTGGAAAGGAAAATTTCCTTCACCGCTTAATTTTGCTCTTCTAAAACCGAATAACGCGTTTAAAATCTTACAACTAGTGAATTTAATATTTTAGATGCAAATTTAAATTTCGAAATTTCCTCCTTAAACGCCTAAAGGTAGGCAATTTCATTTGAAATAAGTGATTTCTATTACAATAAATGACTATTTCTTCATAAAATGAACTTTTTATAACAATTTCATGTTCTGATTAGCTGCATGACATCCCAAACAAGGCTCCACAAAAATGTTAAAACAGAGAATTCACGGGAAGTCCTATTAGCAATTGATTGTTTAGTAGCAATGATTTCAGCTCAATGAGAAATACATTGCAAATTTCTTGAAAAAATAAGACAAAACTAACTTTTTTCTAAAAAATTAAAAGTCTACACTCATCTCCAGACATCTACGAATCAGATGACGTAAAAAGTTTAAGATCATTACGACGCTTAAGAGTTCCTAGTATGGAATTACAATGTAGTACCCGAGTGATCAATTTCACCCCGCTGATCAATTTGACCCCGGTTTACGGTATCAACGTGACATACTTTTGATAATCTATCTATATATATAAAAGTCAATGTATGTATGTTTGTATGTTAATTTGTATGTAAATTTGTATGTTAATTTGTATGTTAATTTGTATGTTTGTATGTATGTATGTATGTATGTTCCAGCATAACTCTGGAGTGCCTCAACCAATTTCAACCAAATTTGGTATACACATTTGTTAGGTTAAGGAGGTGGTTATAAGGGTATTGGAATTCAAGATGGCGGCTCGGGTTCCAAGATGGCGGACTATAATCTAAGATGGCGGCCATGGAATCGTGGTTTGAGCTATGATACCATGCAATATGGGTATCTATCGATCGGGCTTGATGAGTAGAAGTCAGAAATGAATATCCGACGCCATTTTGAAATCCAACATGGCGGACCATAATCCAAGATGGCGGCCATGGAATGGTGGTTTGAGCTATGATACCATGCAATATGGGTATCTATCAATCGGGCTTGACGAGTAGAAGTCAAAAATAGATATTTGACGCCATTTTGGAACCCAAGACGGTGGACCATAATCCAAGATGGCGGCCATGGAATGGTGGTTTGAGCTATTCAACCATGCAATATGGGTATCTATCGATCGGGCTTGATGAGTAGAAGTCAGAAATGAATATCCGACGCCATTTTGAAATCCAACATGGCGGACCATAATCCAAGATGGCGGCCATGGAATGGTGGTTTGAGCTATTCAACCATGCAATATGGGTATCTATCAATCGGGTTTGACGAGTAGAAGTCAAAAATAGATATTTGACGCCATTTTGGAATCCAAGATGGCGGACCATAATCCAAGATGGCGGCCATGGAATGGTGGTTTGAGCTATGATACCATGCAATATGGGTATCTATCAATCGGGCTTGACGAGTAGAAGTCAAAAATAGATATTTGACGCCATTTTGGAACCCAAGATGGCGGACCATAATCCAAGATGGCGGCCATGGAATGGTTGTTTGAGCTATTCAACCATGCAATATGGGTATCTATCGATCGGGCTTGATGAGTAGAAGTCAAAAATAGATATTTGACGCCATTTTGGAATCCAAGATGGCGGACTATAATCCAAGATGGCGGCCATGGAATCGTGGTTTGAGCTATGATACCATGCAATATAAGTATCTATCAATCGGGCTTGACGAGTAGAAGTCAAAAATAGATATTTGACGCCATTTTGGAATCCAAGATGGCGGACCATAATCCAAGATGGCGCCCATGGAATGGTGGTTTGAGTTATTCAACCATGCAATATGGGTATCTATCGATCGGGCTTGACGAGTAGAAGTCAAAAATAGATATTTGACGCCATTTTGGAATCCAAGATGGCGGACTATAATCCAAGATGGCGGCCATGGAATCGTGGTTTGAGCTATTATATCATGCAATATGGGTATCTATCGATCAAGCTTGATGAGTAGAAGTCAAAAATAGATATTTGACGCCATTTTGGAATCCAAGATGGCGGAACATAATCCAAGATGGCGGCCATGGAATGGTGGTTTGAGCTATGATACCATGCAATATGGGTATCTATCAAACGGGCTTGATGAGTAGAAGTCAAAAATAGATATTTGACGACTCACTTGAAGTGCAAATTTTCGGTAACACCAATCCGTGTGGTCAAATTATGAAATTCAAATAACTCAACGTACATATGTACAGATAAGTGAATTATTGGTTAAATTGGGAAAAAATCCACAGCTCAGGTGAGATTTGAACTCACGACCCTTATTATTAATTAAGGTCGTGAGTTCAAATCTCACCTGAGCTGTGGATTTTTTTCCAATTTAACCAATAATTTACCCATCTGTACATATGTACGTTGAGTTATTTGAATTTCATAGATATTTGACGCTATTTTTTTTTTTTTTGCTAGGTTTCTAGCTGCACTCTGAATAGAGTTGAAACCTCTACACTAGACCCGAAGATAGAAAAGAGTACGTAATCTTTCAGAAGCAGTTTGCCAGCCGTACGCGGAAAATGATATGCATTAAGACACTGTTGCCTACTGACTCAGAAAGTTACGGTAGAAGATTGGAAAGTTTTCAATTGGTCAGTCAGTCAGGATTTGCCTATGTAGTGTTATGGTCACACGGTTTGTGTTTGTCTCCTTGTTTGATTATGTGGTATGGTTAAATATGTTTTTCTCCTCGTTAAGTCAGTTGTCGTATATTGTTTTTTTTTCATCGAATCAATCGAACCCTGTATGTTAACATATAGTCGATCCTGTGTCAAATTGTTTTCTTGATTTCGCTAATCGTTTTATACTTGTGTTCATCTCTTGTGTCCTTAAATTGTCATCGGCCCAAAATCCACAGAAACATGTAACTGAACTTCTGAACATCTAAGAGATAATCAAAAATACGCCAAGTTGGTCAGTTGATTGCAATAAAATTTTAAAATAATAAAGATTTTATGTCAACTTTCATCCCGCTATAAATACTATTAAAAATATTCAAATTCGTTCACTAGTCCTATCGATCCTACCTAGATGAATCATGTCATTTTCTCAAGCGTAGCCTAGAAATGTCAACCTAGTCATACACAAGTAACGTTGTTCAGTTAATATAAAGCAGTCAGTTTTTGTCCAAAATGTTACGTCGAACGCATTGACGCCAACAATGCGTTTAAGTGTTCGCACGTTAGCTTCGAACCTATCAACACAATTAAGTGCTGCAAATCTCCTTCCCACTATTGATTCTTCGGTCGATTTTTATTGCTTTATTTAAAGAAAATATGGCCAACTAACATTGTTAAAATTCGAAAAAGCGACTATGACATTAATAAATTACTATGTAATAAAAATCAACCGAGAAACGTAGGAAATAGAGCCCAAACAACATTTTGAAGTCAGATGGCTGTAAAAGGTTCCAAAACCTAACACAAATTCTATAATACTTTTATTAGGATTTGTAACGATCATCAAAACCTTCTCAAATCCAACCGACTTGGACCTATTGCTTGGGAATAGACTCTACTGAGCCCCGGCGGTTCCTCCTGTTTATCGGGCATGTCTGATGCATATGATCAGCCATACTCCATCTGCAGCAGCCGGTTCGTGATGAACCGTTGGAGGCGCATTAAAGTGTTAAAAAGGTGATATGTTTCACTAAAGAACACTACATTAAAATAATCAAAATGAAACTCCTTCACTTTAATACCGTCAACCCCTGCGAACTTGGCCAGGGTATTCCATTCGTTGGTGTTTTTAATACTTTATTTTAAAAATGTTTAGATGCCGTTCTCAATGCTCTAAAGAAAAGGAAAATATGATCGTGCGTTACGGCCCATGCAAAATATTAGGATTTTAATACAAAAATGTGTTAATACGATGCACGCTGCCTTGTACTAAAATATGAAATGGAACGTTTTTTGCAGTACTGAAATAGTTATTTATGCCACAAGTTGCAAAAATGATGATTTTTTCAGCACGAGTTGTACATTTATCCAACCCAGGCTTGCCGAGTTGGATAAATACAACGAGTGCAGAAAAAATCGAGTTTTGCAACGTGTTGCATACAAAGTTTTTAGTAATTACGAAATACACCCATCAATTAGAACCTTAACTCCACATTCTGAGAAAACATGCCAGCGGGCTCCCACGTGTATTAGCCATCTTAGCCTATTATCCGATCAAGTAGGCGTTTCACTAGGCCTACAGACCAGGACAGACCGAAATGGTCGGTCACAAATTTTCAAGCTCTCGTCCAGTTAAGTCTGGTACTTTTTCTTCTAAGAGGAGAAGTTTTTGGAAGAAATAATACAGGAAGTGACCGAAAGGACGTGCACGGACATAACATTTATAGATTTCCGGCATATTAACTTTGTTAACTATGAGAAATTAAGCCAAACTAGGAGCAAATTGTCCAATCAAACAACAGTGCCGAAAAGTACTACTTTTCGGCACACTTAAGAGTGCCAAAAAATAGTACTTTTCGGCACACTTGTTAAAGTTTGGAAAAGTAGGCCAATTCGCTGCCTTTTCACCGATTGAAAAGTAAGCACTTTCGAAACGTAATTACAAAAACGTAATTACGACCTATCTAGATTAAATGTCATCGAATATCTTCGAAAAGGGTATTAATATTCATCATGAAAAAATGGGATTAAATGTGCGCTTTAAAAATAGAGTTTTGCAACGAGTTGCAAAGCATTTTTGCAATGAAAAACAAATCACTAGAATATGATCATTTCTATCAGTACCATCGTGCTTCGCGGTGGTTCGATGGGAACAGTCATGTGTTCTATCATGCTAGACACTAAATTTTGATCAAGCAAGCTGTACCATAACCGTGACAATTTGGCAAGCTCTTGCCGTGACAACTCTGGTTATGGATCAAACAATTGCATTATGATTCATAATACAACCAAAATCAGTTGCATTATGAATCATATTGCAATTGTTTGGTATAGTACGATAAACTAGTCCGTTGTGATACGGCAAGTATAAATCAAATTGCATAGTGCTGAGTTGCAAAAAGATATTTAAAATCCACTTGCGTCGTATTTTCGGCAGTTTTGTTCTCTTCGTCACGGGAGGTTTTTAGAAACCTATTGAACTCAAAGTTGGCCTCAAATCCTTCCAAAGTAAGATGAATGATATGGAAATGTTTCAGGCATTTTGGCCGTCAAAACCCCCCCACGACGGAGAGAACAAACCTGCCAATAATATCCAACGTCACCCTATTAGGTATTCAAAATAAGTCATGTTTAGAAGTACACCACGAATAATACTTTTTTATATTTAGAGTCAAAGTGTTGAATATTCGATGGGCTAAACGTGCTTTGTACTAAGTTTTTATAAGAAATCAGTGTATAAAAAGGTATTAGAAGATTTTTTTAGTGTCATCTTTAGCTTGTATGTAAAAAAAATAATATCTCTTGAACCATAAGAGACGAAAATATGTTTATTGTGACCTGAAATTACGGAAGGACCGGGTTAAAATAAATATAAACTTCAATGCAAATGTACTTTCGACTTCCAAATCAGTATGACAAATTTTCAAAACTATCAACACGGTGCCTTTTTGAAGACTTTCAATCTAATGTAAAAACTTGATTATCCCAAAAACCGATGTGAATATTTTATATTGACGACCCGCCGGCTATAGGTTATCATTTTCTTTATCATCGTCTTCATCCGAACGTTTACAATTGTATCGTTCCTAAATGTACATGTTTCATTAACAATATTTTCTGCTGTTTCAAAAATTTATTTATGAAACAGGTGAAGAAACCCAATCTCTGCAATTTACGGCTAAAGCGTGGCTTAGCGCTGCTAAGCCACCTCAGAGCACCGCTTAAAATAAGCCACACTTAACGTAAACCGTAGCTTTGTTAAACCGGGTTTAGTGGTTAAGCCGAGGTGAAGAAATCGAAAAAAAGTTAAACCCGGCTTAAAATGTTGCTAAGCCTGGTTTAAAATTTAAGCCCGGGTGAAGAAATCGGCCCTAAGGAAGGTTAACAGAAGCAGTTGGGAGCATTAGTATTATGGCGCGAGAGGTGAAATTCGTAGACCGTCGTTGCCTTGCCTTGCCTTGTTGGCTACAAAGTAACTTTACTCCAATGCCGAGCGTATAGTAGAGCACCACCTTCGTCGGTCTTGGGCGATGTTCCTCCAGTTTCCCCTCCTCCAGTAATCCCTCTGTAATTGGCACACTCCAGTCTGTGCCCAGGCCCGGATTTAAGGGGGGGCAAAGGGGGCAAGTGCCCCGGGCCTCCCAATTAGGGGGCCCCCCGAAAATCTTGAGGTACTATATATTTGTTTTCAACGAAATCCCACGAAGGGCACTATAATAGACGTTAATATTTTGTACATGTCCGGTGGAAGTTATAATAGGGTTCATAAAGGAAACCCAGATTATTGATTGACAATTATTTAAATTTTCACTTGAGAATAAATCGAAAACCAAAATTTATGATTCATGGTATAGTATTAGATAACTATACATTTTTCAGTGCAGTACGAGAAAGATAAAGTTGAATCGAACGAATGTTGGAGTCTCTGAGGAAGGTCCCAAATGTGACTAAAACGTCGGACAAGATTAAACAACAGCATTTGTATTTTGTAGCGACTGAAAAATTCATTTCACATTACATCCCATCACAGTAGGAACCAAAAACCTCCACAATTTAATCAATAATTTTATAATGACTAAACATACGTCTGTCGATTATACGATTATATTTTGAAACATTTGTTCATTGTTTGTAGATCTGCATCAGTTAGCTGAGGACAGAGACGCTATTATAGGAAACAGAATTTTATGATTTCTGGTGATATTTGGAAATTTGGGGCAGTTTTGGAAACTATGTCCGAAAACATCTCGGAACATTTTGTTTTACATATCTGTATGTTGAGTTTTACAGAAGTTTTTGGTATTTATAGCTACAGTTGCCTGTAAGAGACCTACCTGTATTCAATCTGAATCATGGAATAGTCGTACAGCTTTGTAATTCCTAATAAAATTGCTATACGTATTTAGGTTTTCAACTGAACGCTTAATTCGAAAACTTGCAAAAATTTGCAGAAAAGTTTTTCCAAACAATATGACATTTACGTTGTAAATCTGAGAATTTTTTTTTTGTTTAAATTTTAGTCAAAACATAAAAAACGATTAAATTTTCATCTATTTAAGGACAAAAGCCTTGAATTCCCGCTTCAACAGTGCAACAGAACTTCAGACGCACAAATCTCGAGAAGCTTCAGACATCAGCGCATTTTGTTATTCTGTTCTTGCTCACTTATATAAGAAGATCAGGTGCGCTAGTGTTGTTAAAGAGATTTGTGCCCTCGAAATCGTGAATAGGTGCCAAAGTCGGCCATTGTGGGAAACATTTTGGGATTCTAACAAGTCTGTCCTTAATTAACTTGTCAAAATTTTGAGGGATTTTTTTTAAAAGACATCAGAATGATTTATTATTTATCCTGAATATTTTCAACAACAATAATACAAAAAATATAATTGAAAACAAATAAAAAATGGTTATTTTAATAAACAAGACAGTTGCGTAATTGAAAAAATACGGATAATACACAGGATTTAAAAAAATGTAAATGTATTTCTCCAAAATGTTGTTTTTGGGGGCCCACTTTACAGGGTTTGCCCCGGGCCTCCCGAAGTCTAAATCCGGCACTGTCTGTGCCCTTTCTTGTAGATTGGGCATATGAGGCCATCCAACCAACTAGTGGGCAATTCTTCATCCTCCCAAATCTTTATAATAATCTGATGGATTGGGCTGCAAAACGGTGAGTCGATAAGGAGAGCGTCCAACATAGCTCTGGTCCTCACAAGTTCCTACCTCATGCTTCCACGGGTCAAACGATGACAAAGACCGCCAGCTAAGAGTTGTGTGCTTAGCTGGTAGTGCAGCCTGGGCACTGTTGTCCTTCTGACTTCAGCTAGATTGAGGAGGTACGATCCGAGCGTCTGTTCACCAAGGAGGTGCGGCTCAAACAGCGTCTGTTCTGGCATCCAGCGGCTGAGTATGAAATGCTGTATTGCGTCAGCTATACCTAAGAAGGCAGCCCCTTCAACGCAATGTAGGCAGCGCGGCCCCGGTAAGGTAGCCTGCTGAAAACCTTCAAACACCCAGAAAAGCAATAGTAGAGAGACCGTCGTAAGACTAACTAAAGCGAAAGCATTTGCCATGGATGCTTTCATTAATCAAGAGCGAAAGTTAGAGGATCGAAGGCGATAAGATACCGCCCTAGTTCTAACCGTAAACTATGCCAATTAGCTATTGGGAGACGCTACATTAGGTATGGTGCTCTCAGTAGCTTCCAGGAAACTAAAATTAGGTTCCGAGGGAAGTATGGTTGCCAACTTGAAACTTAAAGGACTTAACGGAAGGGCACCACCAGGAGTGGAGCATGCGGCTTAATTTGACTCAACACGGATAAACTTACCAGGTTAGAACTTATTGAGGTAAGACAGATCAATAGATCTTTCTCAAAATCAAGGGTAGTGGTTCAGGGCCGTTCTTAGTTCGTGGAATGATTTGTCTGGTTAATTCCAATAACGAACGTGACTCCATCAAATTAAATAGAACGCTATCAGCAGTCAGATGTTTGATACCGGCGGTTCGGGCAACGGTCGCTCGCGGCTCGCGCTCGGCCAGCGGTGTAGTGTGACCTGATAATACATCACCCCATCGTGGTTGACCTCTGCTTAATAGGACAATTTGTGTTCAGCAAAATGAGATTGAGCGATAACGGGTCCGTGATGCCCTTAGATGTTCTGGGCTGCACGCGCGCTACAATGTGCGCAGCAACGCGTATCCTTGCCCGAAAGGGCCGGGAAATCGCTTAAATGCGCAGCCGGGTAAAGGCACATACTGGGGTCGAAAGCCTTAGTATGGGCAACTCCTACTTCCACCTCCACGCGGCACCTGGTGGGATACCTTTGTAGCAATGTATGCAAGCGGAAGAGGGTGGGTTCCCAGCCCGGGAACCTCAAACGCAAACAGTCAGCGCCACCTGACTAAGTAGCGAGCGTGCCAGAACATCAGAGGACTGTTCGAAACTCGAACGCGCACCATCAGACTGCAAAGCTGATGAAAGCACAAGTCATCCCAAACAGCCACCATAGTGACTGGGTGGGATAGAACCATCTACTCCACGTAGATGAAACACCCAAGGAAAATGATCAAAGACATTAACAAAGATTCATCTCTCCCTCAACAGAATCAGCATGACTAGTGTCTATGTAGTGGTACGAAGCGAGGGGGAAATCGACCCCTTCGCCATCGGAAACACATTGTTGAAACTGGGCATCAACGAGAGAGCGAAACTACTAAAAAGTAGTGACTACCTCGTCGGGGTAAAAGATAGTGAGACAGCGAACAGCCTGATACAAATACAAGAGCCAGAAGACGGCACCAAAGTAAAAGCCGAACTACACCCATCAATGAATGGGAGTAAAGGAGTAATCAGGTGCCCGGCGCTGGCGAGTCGGTCAGACGATGAGATAAAAGAAAAGCTTCGTTGCTCCTAGTTTGCCTCAACTTCAATGTAGCGCAGTTCCACTGGCGGAAGACTGGTTTGCAGAGAAAGTTTATTTTTCTTGCGATGTCGGACAACAACGATGCAGACTGCACCTGGTGAATATGTGTTTGTATTGACAGTTCTGCCTCGTGTGATATTTGCAAAATAAATTGTGTACCCGTTTGTTTTTTTCAAGCAAATGGCCCATGCAGCACAAAACAAAATCGGACCGAGAACTGTTACACTCTAAAACAAATACACCAAATAGGTACGAAAAAAATGTAAACAAAATTTACTCAAAAATTGAGCGCTAGTGTTGTACAAAAATGAGTAAAATTTAAAAAAAAAAATTGTTTATGTATTTTTACCTAATATGTAGGAACACTTACAAATTATTAAAATTTAATATGTCGCTAATCAATGTTCGATCGATTTTTGCAGAAAATGCATTTAGAAGAAAATTCTTGGAGGATTTTTTTTATTTCTTCTTGCTCATTTTGTCGGGGCAAGGAGAAGGATGTAGAGTTGTGGTGTATTATTTATGATTGTTTATCAAGTCAATTGAGTAAACAGAATTAACTGTGTATGACACTAGTGTATTAGTACGAAGTTAGTACCAAACATATGCGGCGCCGGCAACACGGTAACGAGTGGTAACCGGGACTGAAGGTGCTGCGCGAAGCAAGCTGCTGGCAGCGCCGGGAGTTGAGATACGAACGAGCAACGGACGAGTCGTGTATCGTAGTGCGTTGGTAAAATAGTCTGTGGATTGAGGCGTGAGAGGTTTTCGGTACGACGACTGTACAGATTTTACACCTTCATGCTACAAAATCTTCATGCCTAGGTCTTTTAGATTAAGTTTCGTGCATTGCTCACCGCTCCGCTACCTCCGCAATCGCTTGACGCCCACCACTGCGCCGCCGTCGAACTTCTGATCGGGCGCGGTCCCACCTCCTCGGGACTGATGAGAAGCTCTATCTACACGAGAGGCCGAATGCCCTCTACGTCTCGCCTCTTGGTCGATCTTGTCTCCTTGGGGTCAAACGTCGGCGGTTAGCGCTGCTGTTGCCACTTGCCGCGATCCAAGGACAGCGCATGGAATTACGACACCAATCGTCCGACTCGATGAACGCTCCCCCTCTTGACGTGTAGCAGCAGCCGCGGCGGATGATGACGGGGATCCCCAGCCAACACAGACCAGAATGGCTGCAATCCTGAACGTGAATCCTCTCTCTCGGCTGGTCGCGATGTCCGTTGTAGATTCGTATTCAGCCGTGGTTATGAATGGTTCCACAAAACAAAAGGCCCTGTCAAACAACGTTTGTTTAGACATAACACTTCTTTTATGCACGATTGCGGCAATTAACTCACCCTTCGGGGCCTTTCGTGTGTTCCTGCCTGATCCGATCTGACGGACGACCGACCTCCCTGCCGACTGAGCCACCTCCTGTTCCGAATGCGTTGCTGTGCCTGTCGAATGCAACCATGTTAATGTTTGTGTCTGCACGTGGTTAACTCGTGGACTTACTTTTGCTGGGCGATCCAAGTGTGGAGAACCGCGGAAGAACCGGCCGTGTGCTACCAGTTGTGCGACGTGGATGCAGTCGGAAGATTTAATCAGCGGGTACTGGAATATGTTGGCGCCATCCTTCCAGCAGCTAAGAGTCGCTGATTGGCCGTCGAAACCCTTGCCTTATGTGTGGAATCCTGGACGCAAAGATGGTCGCCGCCGCCGGGTTTCTGGTTGGCGTCTTGCCCGGCCCGCAGGTCTGGAGATTTAGCCCGATTCCGTTCTCACTACACTTATTTTCTTTCGCAAACTAGTGGCACCACGCGCGGTTGCTGTTGTCATCGGTGCGGGTTTTCGTTCTGCCGCTGTTGTGTCAGCGGAAATGAAAACGTCACTCTTCGTTGGTGGTAGCAGTGCAGCCAGCGAGGTGATCAAATTTTTTATTTGTAATTCCTTTCAAGCGAGGGACAGGGCTGAGCGGTATTTCTCTTTTGATTGCACACTGATTAAATTATGATCATAAATACACCTTAGTAAATGTTTCTCATCAAAACGAATCTTAGTACGCAACATCCCGCAACCGCCGAAGGAAATCAGGGTAGGCGCGCTCGCAGTGAAAATAAGCCGCTTCTACCCGCGCCCCCTACTCTGCAGGGGGTGCTTCGTATATGGGCATGCGCAGGAGCACTGCCGTAACAAGAAACACTGCAACAAATGCGGCCAATACCACGGGGAGGCAGCATGGGGGCAACCAAGTGCCGCAACTGTGGTGTCCCCATGTGCCTACACAACCATGGTGTCCTCAGGAGATGGCCATCAATAAGATCATGACTGACAATTGAATCCCGCCCATCAAGGCAAGGGCCCTATACAAGCGCGAACACAAGAAGACGTATATCACCACGCCCCGGGTTGACGCCGAAGCTCGTCGTGCAGAAGACACGAAACGGGTCGCGAAACCCGCACCGAAGACACAAAACAGCGAAGGCGAAAGCGAGGACAACCGTCAGGTCGTCACTCCACCGTTTAAGGGGATTTCTGGTTCATTTTAATGGGTTCCCGGTGATCTTAGGGCTATATCAGGGGTCTTTTAAGATTTAAGGGGGTTCAGGGTGTTTCGAGGGTAAATTATACTAACTTTGTAGGAGGACTATTTCAATAATATTTTAAAGAAAATTGTTCGGGAGAAATACGTCGAGGATAAAATGCTACCAACATTGTTCAGGAGAATAGTCTCCAGAGATATATCAGATATATTACTATACAACTTTTAGGAACTTTGCATTTTATAACCAATATCATTTTATAAATTCATGAATAATAACAACCAACGCTAACCGTTTGTATCTTAAATCTTCAATTCAAGATATCAAACAGCTAATTAACGAAGGGGAGATTGAACCGACCGTAGCCTGATTAATTAATTAATCATTATTCATTAGACATTAACGTCCATTATGCATCATGCACGAAACGAAATTGCAAATCGCACACGGTAGCTGGTCAGCTGGTGACCTAGTTTTGCTTGCTTCTGCAAGTCTGTGCTCAAGGGCATACAGGGTGCGGCAGGAAAAAATGCGAAAAGTTCAAGGCACTTGTTCGAGTGTTGGATGAACCTTCGGTAATACATCGTGCCCGAGAGTACTGAAGGAGCCGAATGAAGAACACGAGTACATGCAACTGAAACGAGTCAGATAATTCAAAAAGGTGGAGATCAACGGAACTTCGAACGGAACCATTTCCAAACTTCATTCATTTCATTTATTTAGTTAACATCAAATTCATGATAATACTGAATCAACAATTTGCCGCCATAATACTCGATTTGCAGCTGCAGCTCTCCAACGTCGGTCACGCCCAACACTCGCCAGATCACGCTCCACCTGGTCCGCCCATCGTGCTCTCTGCGCTCCACGCCTTCTTGTACCAACCGGATGGTTAGCAAACACCAACTTTGCAGGGTTGTTGTCCGGCATTCTTGCAACATGCCCTGCCCATCGTATCCTTCCGGCTTTGGCCACTTTCTGGATGCTGGGTTCGCCGTAAAGTGCAGCGAGCTCGTGGTTCATCCTTCTCCGCCACACACCGTTCTCCTGTACGCCGCCGAAGATCGTCCTTAGCACCCGTCGCTCGAAAACTCCGAGTGCTTGCATGTCCTCGTCGAGCATCGTCCACGTCTCGTGCCCGTAGAGAACCACCGGTCTTATTAACGTCTTGTACATGGTACATTTGGTGCGGGGGTGAATCTTTTTTGACCGCAGTTTCTTCTGGAGCCCATAGTAGGCACGACTTCCACTGATGATGCGCCTTCGTATTTCACGGCTCACGTTATTGTCAGCCGTTAGCAAGGAACCGAGGTAGACGAATTCTTCTACCACCTCGAAAGTATCCCCGTCTATCGTAACATTGCTGCCAAGGCTTGTCCTGTCTCGCTCAGTCCCACCTACCAGCATGTACTTTGTCTTAGCCGCATTCACCACCAGTCCGACCTTTGCTGCTTCACGTTTCAGGCGGGTGTACTGTTCTGCCACCGTTCCAAATGTTCTAGCAATAATATCCATGTCATCCGCAAAACAGACAAATTGGCTGGATTTCGTGAAGATCGTACCCCGGCTGTTGAGCCCGGCTCGTCGCATAACACCTTCCAGGGCAATGTTGAATAGTAGGCAGGAAAGTCCATCACCTTGTCGTAGTCCCCGTCGAGATTCAAATGAACTGGATAGTTCACCCGAAATCCTTACGCTGTTCTGCACACCGTCCATCGTTGCTCTTATCAGTCTAGTCAGCTTCCCGGGAAAGCTGTTCTCGTCCATAATTTTCCATAGCTCTGTGCGGTCGATACTGTCGTATGCCGCTTTGAAGTCGATGAACAGGTGATGCGTTGGGACCTGGTATTCACGGCATTTCTGGAGGATTTGCCGTACGGTGAAGATCTGGTCCGTTGTCGACCGGCCGTCGATGAAACCGGCTTGGTAACTTCCCACGAACTCATTTACTTTAGGTGAAAGACGACGGAAGATGATCTGGGATAGCACTTTATAGGCGGCATTCAAAATGGTGATCGCTCGAAAGTTCTCACACATTAACTTGTCGCCTTTCTTGTGGATGGGACAGATTATCCCTTCCTTCCACTCCTCCGGTAGCTGTTCGGTTTCCCAGATCTTGACTACTAACTGGTGCAGACAGGTGGCCAACTTTTCCGGGCCCATCTTGATGAGTTCTGCTGCCATACCGTCCTTACCAGCCGCTTTGTTGTTTTTGAGCTGGTGGATGGCATCCTTAACTTCCCTCAGCGTGGGAGTTGGTTCGTTCCCGTCCTCTGCTGCACCAACATAGTCATTTCCTCCGCTGCCTTGGTCCTCCGTGCCTACATTCTCTTCGCCATTCAGGTGCTCGTCGAAGTGCTGCTTCCACCTTTCGATCACCTCACGTTTGTCCGTCAGGAGGCTCCCATCCTTATCCCTGCAGATTTCGGCTTGCGGCACGTAGCCTTTGCGGGATGCGTTGAGCTTCTGATAGAACTTCCGTATTTCCTGTGAACGGCACAGCAGTTCCATTTCCTCGCACTCCGCTTCTTCCAGGCAGCGCTTTTTCTCCCGGAAGAGACGGGTCTGCTGCTTCCGCTTCTGTCTGTATCGCTCCACATTCTGTCGGGTTCCATGCTGCAGCATTACCGCCCGCGCTGCATCCTTCTCCTCCAGAACCGCTCTGCACTCCTCGTCGAACCAATCGTTTCGTCGACTCCGTTCTACATAGAGGAATTCCACGGAGTCATGTCAGTCGATCCTGAGCGACCATTTCAAAAATATCTGAAACTTTGCACAGTTTTTCAATTTCATCTAAATCGCCTTTTTTCGATATCAAACCTTCATATTCACTCACGACTAACTTTTCAAAAGGGTGTATGCGAAAATAGTTCAAAAATATTCTAAAAGCTGTACAGCAAAAACGGATTGTTCGATTGTTATGAATTTTTCAGCAAAGTTAGATAACTAAATGATGATTCCTTAGAAAAAATACACTGTAAAAAATTTCTTTTTTTACTATAAAAAAATATGATCTTTGTCACAAAAACTCAAATATCTCAGAACCCTATCTTTTTACCAACGTCAATTTTTTAGGGAAAATGGCCCATTATATCAGCTATCTACCATAAAATTTTGGTGATGGTAAACTGATAAACAAAAAAGTTATGACATTTCAAACATTTCACAATTTTTACATTTAGTAACAAAAAAAAAATTTTTTTTCTGTGTAAATTATTTCGAGAACTATATTTTGATGCTGATTTTATTGTAAAGGCTACCACATGAATTAAACAAGTTGTTTTCATGATATTTTTGTTTGATTATTTATAATTACTATAGTATCTATTTGAACCTTACACGCGATCCAGTGTTGTGATCAAAAATATTGAGATTGTCATACTTTTTATTGTACGTGACTGGTGAAAAAATCCCTTGATAATGTTGAAAAGCTGTTGATCATAAGAAAAATGGAATTAAACTTATTTTGAAGACGAAAGCTGCATAATAAAAGTTTTATATATACGCGTATACGTCTAGTTGATCTGCAAAAAAATACCTCTTAGGGTCGATTTCTTCACCCTGGCTTAGGCGTTAAGCCAGGTTTAACTATATGGGTAAGCCTGGCTTACGGGTTAAGCCGAGGTGAAGAAATCGGCCCTTAGAGAACAGACTTTATGATCGGAAAAATGCGAGTAACTTCAACAACAACAAATGCATGAGAGGTACATACGATCGATCATCGATCAATTCTGACTATACATGTCAATGGTTGCTCCTCCGTGATTGATCTGAACTGGTACCAGTTGCACTTTGATCCAACTGAATAAGGGGCTGGGACATTCCACTTATTCTCAAAGTGCAATTTTAGCAGCTCATGCATATTTGATCAATAACGGCGCCGGCCAAGTCCTTATAGTCAGCTGGGAAGGGAAAGGAATGTTAGAGTGTACTGGTTGTTGCTACTAGAGACCGAGAGCACTCTGCGTCCCACAACCCGCACGGACTGGGGTATTTGTTAGACGGAAAGGATGGGAGATCTGGGAGTCACCGTTGGGTCGGTGATGCGATCCATGGATAGGGTTATTTATAGTGTTCGTGATAGATTGTGTGGTGAATAAGGTGAATAAGGTCAAGGCGGCACAGCACGCTTTGGTTGCATAAACTATAGGCGTTATATATTGCACTGTGCTGTGAGTGGAAGTTGGAAGGGAGGGAAACGACTTTTTTCAATTCGTTTCTGGTTCTAGCGATGGCTATGAACATATGAATATACATGAGTTGTATATGTAAAGAAGAGAGAGAGTGAGAGAAAGTGGATAGAAAGATACAAAGTAGGATGAAAAGGACGGGCCAGGGATTGAACCCATGACCTTCTGCATACGAATCAGAAGCGGTAGCCACTAGACCACCAAGCCCGTCTACAAATGCATGAGAGGTACATACCACAGACAAACAGACAAAACGCCTAGAACAATTTTCGTGAAAATCCATCGCCCAGTTCACACTACCACCACCTGGTGGAAATGTTTCACGAAACACTGCGTTGTGCAATATCGTCATCAGAAGGCGCTAGTGTGAAACGTCAAACGCAAAGAAAAACGATGGGCACTCTTCTGGTTATGAAAGCCACAACCAAGATTCAAAATGATCGTTAAAGGCGTGGTCAATGAAAATTTCGTCAGTGTTACGTTTGTTTGTCTGTATACTAGGGTGGCCCACACTTATATGAAAAACAAAAATTTCGAAAAATGCTAAGTCTTACCTCCTAAATAAGTTGTTTTGGACTCCCAGAAGCTACGTTCAAAATTTGAGTAAAATCGGTTGAGCCTAAGGGGGCGCTCAAAACGCTTGAAGTTTATATGGGAAAACTTGGCCAAATGTATGTAGAAATTTTAAGTTTTCTAATTTTGCCGCTAGGTGGCGCTGTAAGCGTTCAATAATCAAACCCTTTGGTATTATTGTAGGTGACTATATGCCAAACAACTTTGTCGAAGACCGCAAAGTGATCCGACGCCTGTGAAAAAAGTTATACCCTAGGCAAAGTGAGGCAAAGTAGTGAGATTTCATTATTGATATTATTCTTTTACATGTTTTGGAAAAACAACAATAAAGTTTATCCTCACTTTACCAAGGGTATAACTTTTTTCACAGACGTTGGATCACTTTGCGGTCTTCGACAAAGTTGTTTGGCATATAGTCACCTACAATAAGACCAAAGGGTTTGATTATTGAACGCTTACAGCGCCACCTGGCGGCAAAATTCGAAAACTTAAAATTTCTGCATACATTTGGCCAAGTTTTCCCATACAAACTTCAAGCGTTTTGAGCGCCCCCTTAGGCTCAACCGATTTTGCTCAAATTTTGAACGTAGCTTCTGGGACTCCAAAACAACTGATTTAGAAGGTAAGACTTGGCATTTTTCTAAATTTTTGTTTTTCATATAAGTGTGGGCCACCTTACTGTATACATATGTACCATGAAAATGCTCACGAAAAAGCAAAAAAAATACTACCGCTATGGATATTAAAAATTTTATAGTAATTTTTTTCTTCGTCCAAGCAAACAACACCAAACTAGTCAGTTAAAACTAATAAGTGATTTTGTTTATTATAATCTAACGAACAACATGAACAGTCGCTTTCTCAAAGGTCTTCAACTCAACGCTCTCTTGTAGACCGCTTGTGAAAAAAAAAAATGTTCAAAAGAGTTACGAAATCTCATAGATAAACTGAAAGAGACTGGTTATGCCCAAATTGAATACAAATTTACGCATTTGCACGTCCTGCCGTCTAGACTTTGACAAACGAGCCATCTGTATATCATCGGTAAAGCAGGGCGCAGGAAGTTCGAAAACGACAACAACTGAGAAATTGCCAGAAGTGCTAAGTGCAGAGAGTCATGCCACCGTACCATCAGCGACATCTGTTTAAACAATTTAATCACGCCTCTTTTCAAAAATGCTTTGCAATATACTTCAACATTTATACCCATTTCAATATTTTTAACGTTGCAAAACACGCTTTCAACATTCATCTTGAAGAAGAGGGAAAACACTTGTCCTCAAATGTAACAGAAAATTAATCAATTAACGACTAATGCGCGGAGGGCGTGATAAAATCGGAACAGTACTGTACATATAATATACATAATACATAATAAAAACAGATTGTTTTACTCACGCAAGGCCATTAACAATAAAATCAGCATCAAACTGCGCTTTCCGGCCGAAATAATTTACACTAAAAAAAATTATTACTAAATGTGAAAATTGTGGAATGTTTGAATTGTCATAACTTTTTTGTTTATTAGTTTATCATCACCAAATTTTTATGGTAGATTGCTAATACAATGGACCGTTTTCCCTAAAAAATTACATTGGTAAAAAGATAGGGTTTTGAGATATTTGAGTTTTTGTGGCAAAAATGATATTTTTTAATGTTAAAAAAGATTTTTTTTCACAGTGTACATTTTCTTAGGAATCACCATTTAGTTATCTAACTTTGCTGAACAATAAAATCTGCATCTAACTGCGATTTCTGATCGAAATAATTTACACAGAAAAAAATATTTACCAAATGTGAAAATTGTGAAATGTTTGAAATGTTATAACTTTTTTGTTTATTAGTTTACCATCACCAAATTTTTATGGTAGATTGCTAATACAATGGACCGTTTTCCCTAAAAAATTACATTGGTAAAAAGATAGGGTTTTGAGATATTTGAGTTTTTGTGACAAAAATGATATTTTTTAATGTTAAAAAAGATGTTTTTTCACAGTGTATATTTTCTTAGGAATCACCATTTAGTTATCTAACTTTGCTGAAAAATTTATTGCAATCGAACGAACCATTTTGGCTGTGCAGATTTTTGAATATTTTTGAACCATTTTCACATACACCCTTTTGAAAAGTTAGTCGTGATTCAAAATAAAAATTTGATATCAGAAAATGACGATTTAGATGGAACTTAAAAACTGTGCAAAGTTTCAGTTCAATAGAAAATCATGAATTAAAAAATTTCCTTAATTTTGATGCTGTTGCTTGGAATCGCTCCATACCCGATAGTGCTCTCGGCTGCGTTGTTGATGGCTGCTTTGACTGTACTCCAGCAGTCCTCTAGAGGGGCCACATCGAGCACACCCTCGTCCGGCAACGCTGCCTCGAGATTCTGCGCGTATGCGGTGGCGACATCTGGTTGCTTCAGTCGCTCTAGATCGTACCGGGGCGGCCGCCGGTACTGTACATTGTTAATAACGGAGAGTTTTGGGCGCAGTTTAACCATCACCAGGTAGTGATCAGAGTCGATATTAGCGCCACGATAGGTCCTGACGTCGATAATGTCGGAGAAGTGCCGTCCATCAATCAGAACGTGGTCGATTTGCGATTCCGTTTGTTGTGGTGATCTCCAGGTGTAACGATACGGGAGGCTGTGCTGGAAGAAGGTGCTACGAATGGCCATGTTCTTGGAGGCGGCGAAATCGATGAGGCGTAGGCCATTTTCGTTCGTCAGCTGGTGGGCGCTGAACTTTCCAATTGTCGGTCTGAATTCCTCCTCCTGGCCTACCTGAGCGTTTAGATCCCCTATGATGATCTTGACGTCGTGGTTTGGGCAGCTGTCGTACTCGCGTTCGAGCTGCGCGTAAAATGCGTCTTTGTCATCATCAGTGCTTCCGGAGTGAGGGCTGTGCACGTTTATTATGCTGATGTTGAAGAATCGGCCCTTGATCCTCAACCTGCACATTCTTTCGTCGATCGGCCACCAACCGATCACGCGCCTCTGCATGTCGCCCATCACTATAAAAGCTGTTCCCAGCTCACGTGTGTTGCCGCAACTCTGGTAGATGGTATGATTACCTCTAAACGTTCGCACCATAGATCCTGTCCAACACACCTCCTGCAGCGCTACGATTCCGAACCCGCGGTCCTTCAGTATATCGGCGAGTATGCGGGTGCTCCCGATGAAGTTGAGAGATCTGCAGTTCCACGTACCGAGCTTCCAATCGCAAGTCCCTTTTCGTCGCTGTGGTCGTCGCCATTGGTATCGGTTCGCATTCTTCTCTTGTTGATTTTCCGGTGCTAGTCTTTTTTACGGCTGGCTCGCAGGGCCTGACACCAACCCACTAACCCAGGGAGCTGGGCTTACCTTCCCGGAAGCTACGGGTTCTGCATTGGCATTTCCTCCAACTACAGTGCTAAATAGCTAGGCTCGAGCGCCAGTCTTCGCCGGGGGTGGTGTTTTTAATGGGCTCAGGTAAAATATTATCTCCTGGGCGCCCATTTCCAAACTTATATCAGTTTAAATGTAATTAGTTGTTAGTTAATAAATGTAGTTGTTAAATGTTTGAATAAACTGTCGTGAATGTGTAATGGACCTTGTTAATAAATAACTAAACAAATGTGATGTGTTGAATTGGATACAATTTGCGGAAAAAAACCACCTGAAGAACGTCAGTCAATCCCGATGCTGTCCACCTCGATAAATTCAAGGAATCACTCTCAGAGCCATCATCTACAGTTCACTCGTGGAAACAGGTCAGGACCAGCTCCCAAACAGCACTATTACACGCTAAATATGGGATATGTATGACTATTTTTTCATGACAGTGTATCAGTCAATGTCTATATTCTAGCACTGAAAAATAAAAATGAACATATTTGATGTTTAACATGTGATAATGTAGGCCTAATAAGCGGATATCAATAAACTGCGCGCCCAATGGTCATTAAACAAAATAACTATAACAGTAACAAAATTAGCTCAAATTCGATGAACAACCAGACCACACTGATCCAGAGCCATGTAGTTTCACATACCAGTTGAAATAAGTACATATATTTGATGATATTGTAGAGAAAATCAAAAATTTTGTTTTATCAGATGCGAAATTTAGCGACCTGTGCGATTTTCTGCGGTTTGAAAATTCTGGCTGTCTTCATCTTCAGGCGCCGCCCTGTAAAGGTTAGTGACCAAAATGGGAAATTTTTTAATTAAATTTTCATAAAACTAGCCTATCATAGATCATGGAACGTTGAAACATAGATTGGTTAATGTCAAATGGACGAAAATGAGGTTTGAAGTTGAAAAACACTTTCGCATTTTTTTCCTGCCGCATGCTATACTTGAAGAATGCATAACTATCGGGGTATAAAATAAAAAACCCTAATTAATCCACCTAGCGGTGATGGTGCCTTTCTCGTGCTCTAAATATCCTTTCAACAAAACTCGAGCGACATGTTGATGACATTGACATAAATTCAATATGAAAACTGCTGCTAAATCTACTCAATATGGATACATTTTATATTAGCACTAGCTGTACCCGGCAAACTTTGTCTTGCCTACTGCGTTTTTTGACGTTTTAAGTTTCTAGCCAAGACCAAATCCCCGGTCCCCGGTATGGAAGATCGTTTTTCAAAAAATATCAATTTCTCTCCATGTTTTATGCCTCATAAACCTTCCTTGGGTGAAAACTAACAGAACAAAATCAAGACGACCGAAATCGGACCTTCCGTTCGCAAGTCATGCGCGGTCCACGTATGCCACTGCATTTTTATATATATAGATAACATCCAATATTCAGAAAATATAAGACAACGATCCAAAACTCAAACCAAACAAGTGTCATGAAGCCGCAAAATTTTGAAACGTCATTTTAGATTTTCCGGTCATCACTTTATGACTCCGGATATTTACCCCAACTAAACTAACCGCCATCTTGAACATTGAGACACCATCTTGGATGTTCTGGTATTCATTTTTGGACTCTGCACCAAAAATTACATAAAATAGTCGCCGTATTGAATTTTGGCATGTCGTTTATGATTTTCTGGTTACCAGTTTTGGAAGAAGACCGGCATTCTTCCCCATTCAAACTATAGTCATATTGCAGACCTTGTGAAACAGCGCAGGGCTTGGGTTTTCTGATTACAAATTTTGAATTCTGGACATATTTTCATACAAAATATGCCGATAATGCAAGAATTAAAAATCCTATAAAATAGGCTTATATGAAATAGACTTATATGAAAAACAAAAATTTCGAAAAATGCCAAGTCTTACCTCCTAAATTAGTTGTTTCGGACTCCCAGAAGCTACGTTCAAAATTTGAGCAAAATCGGTTAAGCCTAAGGGGCGCTCAAAACGCTTGAAGTTTGTATGAGAAAAGTTGGCTAAATGTATGCAGAAATTTTAAGTTTTCGAATTTTGCCGCTAGGTGGCGCTGTAAGTGTTCAATAATCAAACCCTTTGGTAACGTTTGTGAAAAAAGTTATACCCTAGGTAAGGTGAGGTAAAACATTATTAATATTTTTCCAGTACATGTAAAGAAATAATATCAATAATGAAATCTGAATTCTTTGCCTCACTTTGCCTAGGGTATAACTTTTTTCACAGACGTTGGATCACTTTGCGGTCTTCGACAAAGTTGTTTGGTATATAATCACCTACAAAAATGCCAAAGGGTTTATTTATTGAACGCTTAGAGCGCCACCTAGCGGCAAAATTCGAAAACTTAAAATTTCTGCATACATTTGGCCAAGTTTTTCCATACAAACTTCAAGCGTTTTGAGCGCCCCCTCAGGCTCAACCGATTTTGCTCAAATTTTGAACGTAGCTTCTGGGAGTTCAAAACAACTGATTTAGGAGGTAAGGCTTGGCATTTTTCGAATTTTTTGTTTTTCATATAAGTGTGGGCCACCCTAATACTGGGCCATTATCTTGGACTTTGGACCGCTATCTTGGATACTCTGGTGGACTCCGAACATATTTCTCATACCAAATACACTTATTTTACATAGTTTTAGAGCTCAAAATTCCTTAAAACAGCCACCATCTTCTGTTGACGCGATCAAATCCTTATTTTTTCATTCAACGTTGACCCATCCTGCTATAAATTTACACCTTAGGAATCTGAAATGGTACCATTTGATGAGATCGCTTTAGTTTTGTCTATATTTTGTTCTCATATATGAGAACTTAGACCTATTCGTCACTGTTGTTCATACCTTATGTTTATCAGGCCATTAAACAAAGCCACGATTTAATTTTTCACATGAACGTTGGTTCTGCTACACAACAGCTAGTCTCTAACGTGATCTAAGGCTATTTTCTTGCTAACCGTTCATTAGATTATCAAAAAATCTGCGATCTGATGTTTCGTATGTATGGGTTTGGTTCATTTTTATATTTGGTAATTTCCGGTGGGATAGCCGGATCTGATTCCATGAGTCATGGACCATGACACTACCGGTTGTCCCAATTATGGTCTGAGAATATTTTATTGCTATTTATTTGATGCGATTTGATATATCGCATGAATGGATTTGCCTCACTTTTACTTCTAACCACTTTCGAAGCCACAACTGAACCCGCAACACTACCGGGAATCTAATGTGGTCTAACCCTATTTTTCCATCAGGTTGTCGATAAGTCTTGTTAGAGATCACAGTCATTTGAACCTTTTCGTCAATATTCGGCCTTCTTTGTCTCCGACATTCGCAACACAAGCAATCAAACTACTGTTCGAAACAAAAATGTCAAACGAATGCACTTCACCACGATAGCGGCTTTGGGAGACGGTTCGGCTCTTGTTATTCCTGTCTTCTTCCATAATAAAAGCTATGTTGCCCATCTGTGTGTCGTATTCAATGCAACATGCAATAATAATCTAATATTAACATTCATAATCGGAATTGGCTGAAAATCTATGCGTAAAGCTAGAATTAGACACATATCATCGTGTCAGATGACATTGATTTGACCCTTTCTTATGTTTATTGATCTTCGTTCTACTGCTCGTGTTGTGTGTAGGTAACAGGTAACGATAGCGCACGAATGTAACAAAGCCGACTGACTTCCGACTGCGGCAACGAAATGAAGGTAGTATAAAGTGTCGAATGTTTACAAGACTGGTCGTGATTTGATGTACCGCATCCATGGGTTTGGTTAAATTTTACATTTTACTACCCGGATCTGATTCCGGGTAACTACCGGCTGAACCAAATATGGTCTAACATTATTGTCTTGTTAACTGCTCATCGGTTAACCAAAAACGCTGCAAATTGAAGGTGTCACATGCAGGGTTTGACAATTTCGACGGGACTCTCGGAACCAATTCAGGAACACTACCAGTTGTCTTTAGTGTGACGTAAGGCTATTTTTTAGCTAACTGTTCATCAGGTTATCGCAAAAGCCACGATTTGATGTGTCACATGCCTGGATTTGGTTTACTTTTACATTTGGCCTCTTCCGGCCACTCAAAACCGATTCCGAAACACTTGCTGGCCGTTCATTAGGTAATCTAAAAATCCGCTATTTGATATGATGCATTTACGGGTTTGTTTCTCTTTCAGATTTAACCACTTCGGCGGGAACCCCGGCACGGGTTCCGGAACACTACTGGTTCAGATATGGTCTAAGATGGTTTTCATACTCATTATCCATCAGGTCATCGAAAATGCCGTGGTTTGCGGGACACCTAGAACCGGTTTCGGAACACTACCGGTTCAGATATGAGCTGAGACTATTTTCTTGCTTACCGCTCATCAGGTTATCGAAAATGCCGTGGTTTGATGTGTCGCATGCATGGGTTTGGTACAATTGTATATTTGGCCACTTCCAGCGGGAAGCCTAGAACCGGTTCCGGAACACTACCGGTTAAGATATGGTCTGAGATGATTTTCCTGCTCATTGTCCATCAGGTCATATAAAATGCCGTGGTTTGATGTGTCGCTTGCATGGGTTTGGTACAAATGTATATTTGGCCACTTACAGCGGGACGCTCAGAACCGGTTCGGGAACACTACCGGTTCAGATATGGTCTGAGACTATTTTCCTGCTTACCGCTCACCAGGTTATCGAAAATGCCGTGGTTTGATGTGTCTCATGCATGGGTTTGGTTGACTTTGATATTTGCCACTTCCGGCGGGACACCCGGAACCGGTTCCGGAACACTACCGGTTCAGATATGGTCTTAGACTATTTTTCTGCTTACCGCTCATCAGGTTATCGAAAATGCCGTGGTTTGATGTGTCGCATGCATAGGTTTGATGCATTTTCATATCTGGTCCCTTCCTGGGGTACCGTTCCGGAACACCTAAATGGCCATATCTCTGGAACGGCTGGACCGATCCGAACCATTTTCAATAGGAAACAATGGGACCAGATTCCGCGTCGAATGAACCGTCGGTCATTGAAATCGGATGAGGTTTACTGCCAAAAAGTGATGTGAGTTTTTTTGTACACACACATACACACACACACACATACACACACACACACATACACACACACAGACATCACCTCAATTCGTCGAGCTGAGTCGATTGGTATATAAGACTTGACCCCTCCGGAGGCTCTATCAAATTTTCGTTTTTGGAGTGAACATATAGCCTTTCGGTACACCTTGGTGTACGAGAAAGGCAAAAACCTATGTGATCTAATCCAATGAACCAATACAATACATACGTTATCCCTTAAATATAACTAGACTAGCATTCTCAAAAGGCGAAAGTAAGATTTCTTTATCATCTACCTAGAAACTGATATGCGTGCACTTTTAATTTTGCATGAATTTCCAGAACGTTACACCGCATAAAATAATGTGGTCCTCGTACTGATTGCTTTGCTTTTATCTGGTCCAGTCACCCCCCAAAATAAACGTACCTCCTCAATCTAGCTGAAGTCAGAAGGACAACCGTGCCCAGGCTGCACTACCAGCTAAGCACACAACTCTTAGCTGGCGGTCTTTGTCATCGCTAGACCCGTGGAAGCACTTGTGGACCCGTGGAACTTGTGAGGACCAGAGCTATATTGGACGCTCTCCTTATCGACTCACCGTTATGCAGCCCTCAATTTGTTGCACCATTTGGCCAAAAAACAAGAAAAACCAGTTTGAAACATTAATCGCGATTTTCTCAGTTTCAAGTTTTTCAACATGGGACAACTATGCGTAAACTGGCAGTGAACAAATCCCTGGAGGAATTCCTGAAGTATTAACTGGATAACTGACAGTAGAAGTCCTTAGAAGAATTCCTAAAGAAATCCCTGAAGGGATTTCTGGAGAAATTGCTGGAGGACTTCCTGAAGAAATCCATGGAGGAATTTCGGACTGAATCCCTGGAGGAATTCCTGACGTAATTTCTGGAAGACTTCCTGAAGAAATCCCTGAATCAATTCATGATGAAATTGTTGGAGGAATTCCCGAAGAAAACCCCTGGAGGAATTACTGAAGAAATCCCTGGAGAAATGTATAATGAAATCCCTGCAGGACTTCCTGGTGGACTTTTTATAGAAATTTCTGGAGGACTTTCTGATAAAATCCCTGGAGGTATTCCAGAAGAAATCTATGGAGGAAATTCTGATGAAATCCCTGGAGGACTTTTTTTTTAAGAAATCCCTGATGGACTTCCTGATAAAATCTCTGGAGGAATTCGTGTACAAAATCCCTGGGGACTTCCTGAAGCAACACCTGGGACTTTCTAAAGAAACCAGGAGGAATTCCTGACAGAATTCTTGGAGAAAGTTCTGGAGGAATTCCTGGAGAAATTTTTGAAGAAACTTCTTGAGCAAATCCATGGAAAAATGCCATGGAGGTCTGATGTAAAGTTTTTAATTCATGCTATTCCTGTACTCTCATTTGAAATTCATTCACCATCATCAGATAAAGTTTCTAATTTTAACTCTTTTAATTGATGTCATGTCATGTTCTTGTCCCTTCCTTTCCAGACACATTCCACGGCTTAAACCGGCTAAACTGAAGTGATAAATCGCGCATGGTGAACACGCTGTGGAAGCGTAGATAAACAAATCTATGGCCGCCACCCGTTACTGACGTAAGGTTGTGATTGTTATCCCCTAGATTATATTTCCTCCGAAGTACGAACCGGTTGAAATCAAAAATTCACTCAAATTCCGACGGTAATCGTCGTCAACGTTGTGATAATGTGCTGTGAAACTTCGCGCGTCTGAATCTCCCGGTGATCCGTCTCACTCCGAGCTGTCGCGAATCGTTTGAAATTGTGTGTTTGTGTCGTCCCATTTAAAGAAGAATCTCCCGCGAGAACCAGATCTCTCGAACACACCGAACCTACGTTACCTTATGCGTCCGAGCAACGTGTACGATCGGTATCGCTGGAAAAAGATGGATCAACCCATGGAACGGGGTGCGGCCAGTTGACAGTTCTGTGTACATGGGCATTGCATACTTTTAGGCGTTTATCGGTGGTTGTGTTGGAGATTTTGTCCCAATTTTGAAAATTTGATTCCAAATCGTGAAAACACGCTTCGTTAAGAGGTTTGAGACCAGTTTTAGATTCTACTTTAGTTGATCGATCGAGAATAAGTGATCATTCATTGAAAAAATACACAAGACGTTATTGTTGAGCCGATTCCTCTTGAGTGAGCCATAGGGGGATTAGGGGCGAAATGGACACCCCTGTTTTTGGCGAAACCGTTGACTTTTATGTTAAACTTTTAATGCATAAAAGTAAAGGAAGAAGTCATGGTGCTATTTTTTAAAAGTACCATTTATATTGCTCCATTGAAAAAATAGACAAGACATTATTGTTGAGCCGATTCCTCTTGAGTGAGCCATAGGGGGATTAGGGGCATAATGGACACCCTTTCTGCCAGCTCTAAAAAACACACGATTTAAAAATCGTTATTTCTTCACAATAAAGACATTCTACCTGCTATAAATGATTGAAATACGTAGGAAACAAGTAAAAGCTGTAAGCCAACTGATAATATGTTAAGTTTTTCTTCGTTATACAGGTCTAACGTACCCGTTTGCTTAGGGTGTCCATTATGCCCCTAATCCCCCTAATAGGCAACAAATTGACCCAGATTTGTTACACAGCCAATTTTGACCCATTATTGTGGTTTTCATTATTCACCAACATTTTAGTAATTTTCGCCGCCTAATGTGAATTTTACACGCAGATTTTTATTAAAAACAATAAAAAGGAGTTTCAAAGAACAGAATATACAATAAAAAATAATGAAAGTGTTATTTTGCATGAAAAACGATTCATATTATGAAATGATTGTTCCTTGAGTGACCCATAATTGTGCTATGAGTGTACGTCAGCCCACTGAACCAACAAATTTCGTGCTTTTGCTCTTCCAGTAGTTTCTTTACATTACATTTGTAGGGTTTTTAAATTGATAATTTTGTCCTGGAGTAGGGTAATTCATGTATTATGGACAGGCTAAAGACAACGTTGGAAAAATCATCCCCTAGCTTTCTTAGAAAGTAATTGACTATTTCGCGAAGTTACTAATACGCTTATAATATGACTGTACTTTACGTTCCTGGTGACAAAAACCTTAACGAAAGCATTTTGGACACCGAATATATGTTTTGGACACCCTCAGGTATATATAATTTGGACAGGGCAATTATCTCAATGTTTAGCCATGAATACTTCTAAATCATGGAAGTAGCATTAATTAACAAATATTTTCTTACGAATAATCAAATTTCTCCGCTTAACAGGCATCTATTTTGATAACTATTACAGTTTTAGTTAAAATAGAGAAAGTATCGCCAGACCCACAGAATACGCCTCCAAGTATGCAATTGTATAGCATGCCCATGTAGATCGTCAGATGACCAAAATATATTTACAGTAGAAAACTTGTAATGTATTTTGGACACCACCTATTTTAAGCGTTTCAGATGTATGTTAAGAGATTGGCTGCCTAATGCTTCTTTATTGAACATTTTTCATTGCAATAAGGCTTTTAAATTTTTTACAATTATTAATTCAACGATTTGGAGGCGAATATTGTATGTGACTGCGAAGTGTATGTCGTCTTGCATACCTGCGCATTTGAGGGGTTTTAGGGAAATAATTTACATTTTCGATAATTTTGAAGTAAATTATTAATTGTTAAGCGTATTTTCACCGTAAGTCATCAGAATAGGGTCTACTTGATCCAATAATCGATATTGAGAAGTATTTACATTTATAAGCTCTCCGGAACAAGACATACAACGCCGTGCCTGTCCAAATTACATACATGTCCAAATTATATTTTTTACCCTAGCTGACGAATAAAATAACGATCTCCCTAACACGGGCATCAACTTCAAATTTATTTAACTTGCTCATATGCGAACATGCTCTATCTACATTTCTTGTACACAAGAATGAAATTCAAAATTATTTATTATATTTTGAAAATAATGAACAATCATCAAAATCATCTTCCACAGACCGGCTCCAAAATAAGTTACATTTTTCAACAGCGGTTTGCAAAATCATCCAAAATCCATGAATTTGGTTCAATTTGTAATGCTGTTGATGGGTCCGAGCCGTCAGAGTCTTCATCTTTGGTCATGTCTAATACAATTAATCCAAATTGTTTTCGGACATGTTTTCCTCTGGGAGTGTATCTCCGAGGGTGTGGGAAAATAATGTTCACTTTTCGCATTATTTGGTTGGCTGTAATACTACTGATCGGTCCCAGCAACGTGCTCACATTAAGCCATATCGAGGATTACTCCAGAGTGTCAACGGATTTGTTTTCTTCTGGAAGCCTCGGAAGGTGTTGAAAAAATTATGGTCATCTTTCGCCAGGGCACTTTCACTGATTTAATTTCGAGAGAGACCTCTTTCCGACACGTCTTCCGTTAGAGGTGTATTTGCCGGCTTTTCGGTGACATCCAAATTAATCGTATTCAACGTGGTCTCTAAGTAATTCAAGTGCGGACCTCCCCGCTGATCTACCGAAACCGCCGAGTCTAGCGATGCACGTGGGGTGTCCATCCCACGCCGGCTTGGTCCAGGGTCGCTAGACCAGCATTCCGGGCTGCTCTGTGCACCCATGCTCTCCCGGCCACCATCCGTTATAGCACGGAAGAACGGTGTGAGCGCATTCCGTGAGCGCCGCAGATCCGCACACGCTTGGCTGACACTCACTGTGACGTTCCTCCAGTCCTTGATGATGTTGTTTCCAGTTTCCGCTTCTGAATAGTGCTTGAACTATTCTTCAACACTATATTAGTGGACGGAATCTTGTGTTGAAGAAGACCGCTGTCATGTCTAAAACAATAAGGCCACTGTATCGGCGGACTAGTTTATTTTTGGGAGTCTCCAAGGCTGTGGAAAAATAATGTACACTTTGCGTTATATTGCTGATCGGCCCAAGCAGGTAGTGTTCTCGCAATTGGGCATATCAAGGATTATTAATGCAGAGTATCTCAAGTTTTCTTCTAGAAGTATCCGAAGGTTTTGAAAAGTGATGTTCCCCTTTCGCCGTGGTACTCTCGCTGATTTCATTTCATTATTTATGTTTTTTTTTTAAATGAAATGCAAATTAACCGTATCCAACGTGGTCTACTTTAATTGCAGAGAATCCGCTTGACCTTGCTAAGACTATTGTAATATACTCATTAGTGAACGGAATCTAGGTTTAAAAAGTTTTTTGACCACTTTTTACAACACAGAGATTGTCTTCCTTCCGTAATTTTGTGATTTTCAGAACCATAAAACGTGCTTTACTCATGTTCAAAGCTTTACAAATGCGTAAGAAGAAGTGATGTGAATTTTATGATAAGGCGTGCTGTATAATATCGTTGTTTTGAAACGGCTCACTTTTACCATCAGCCCTCCTACCCTTATCTCCTTGGGTGGCTGCGGGAGCTGGAAGGTAAGTACGTAAACTCCATTACCTTTTCCCTGCACCCTCGTCAGCGTTGGGATGTTTAGCTTCTGTTTTATCTCATCGTCTGATCGGCTCGCCAGTGCCGGGCATCGGATGACTCCCTTGCTCCCATTCATTGACGGGTGTAGTTCAGCCTTTACTTTGGTGCCGTCCTCAAGCTCTTGTACTTGTATCAGGCTGTTCGCTGTCTCGCTATCTTTTACCTCGACGAGGTAGTCACCACTTTTTAGTAGTTTCGCTCTCTCCTTGATGCCCAGGTTCAGCAAAGTTTTACCGATGGCGAAGGGGTCGATTTCCCCTCGCTTCGGACCACTACGTAGACGCTAGTCATGCTGATTCTGTTGAGGGAGAGATGAATCTTTGATAAGATCTTCGATCATTTTCCTTGGGTGTTTCATCTACTTGGAGTAGATGGATCCATCCCACCCAGTCACTATTGTGGCTGTTTGGGATGGCTTGTGCTTTCATCAGCTTTGCAGTCTGATGGTGCGCGTTCAAGTTTCGACCAGTCCTCTGATGTTCTGGCACGCTCGCTACTTAGTCAGGTGGCGCGGACTGTTTGCGTTCGAGGTTCCCGGGCTGGGAACCCCCCCCCCCCCTCTTCCGCTTGCATACCTTACAGCAAAGGTATCCCATCAGGTACCGCGTGGAGGTGGAAGTAGGAGTTGCCCATACTAAGGCTTTCGACGAGATCAGCTGGACGAAATATTGGACATCTGTTTGATACTGATTAATTTAGCTAAAACAATTCAATACGATGCTGGAACTGCTTCTGGAACTGCTTGTGGAGATCACTTGCATCTATCTAGCCACAAGCAACACAACTACACGATAAAGGGAAACTTCATTCCTACTTTGCACTCCATGGTTTAGAAACAAGGCTATGATGCCAAATTGCAATGAGATGCAGAGCGTAGTCTCATTAACTTATAGCTGGATCGAGACGCAAAAAATCCTATTCCAGGGCTCGAACCTTGAATCTTCGAATCTGCAGTCTCATGCTCAACCATCTGCACCAAATTGAAACTGATGCAAATGCGACAAAGAAATGTAGGGGGGGTGGGGGTAAGACGGACATGTTTAGAAAACACTCTATTTTGACAGGGTAAACAATGCGATAATTAAAATTTTATCTCCATACTATATACTTCAACTAAAGTACTTTACAGTCTGCAAGCCGATTTTGCAATAAAATTTGATTTTCCAGGACTTTTGAGATAATTAAAAAGTGATCTCCAAATGTATGTTTTTGAACAGTGTGGGTAAGACGGACCGGTAGGGTGGGTAAGATGGACACGTTTGGAAATTTAGCTAATACGACTCTAATTGTGTTAAATATTGTTTGTGGCCGTTTGTATTCGGTAGATCAATCATAGTAGAATCTAAATTTGGCCTTAAATCTCTTAGCGAAACGTGTTTTTGCAAATTAAAAACTATTTTTTAAATTGGAAACCTCCATAGACTGATAAACGCCTAACAGTATGCAATGCTCTGGTATTTTCACAAAGTTCAAACTGTTTCAACAACAAAAATTCAAATATAATGATTTTTTAAACAAAAAATCAATATGAAATGCTTTACACGGCTTGCACAATCATTTTTGTATTCTATAGATTTCAATCCGTGAACAATGTGTGGGTTTTAATGTGTTTCTCATGGCACTATCAAAGTAACCCCAACACTGTCCGTCTTACCCACCCTCAAGGCGGACCGTCTTACCCCCACACAACGCAAAATATTCATTCCACCACAGTTATTCATAATCCATGAAATTTACCGTGATTTCGGGTGAAATTGATCACTTTTCACAGTTTTTTGCGTTTAATTTTTGAATGTTTGTCGATATGGTTAAATTCAATGCTTTAAAACAAGTACGACCATGCTTTTCATCAGTCAACGAGGTTAAAACTTTTACAGCAAATCATTTTATTATAATAAATATCATTTTAAATAAAAAATCAAAACTTTTACTTTCGGGGTGAAATTGATCAGTCAGTGAAATGCCTTTGTAAATGCTGAAAATTAGTTTTCCATCTAAATTAACCACCCTAGAATGCGAAAAGCTATGCAAAACTGTTACAAGTTTAATAAATTTTTAATTATTTAAGTTTAAAGGAACGAAATTTTTAATTATTTAAGTTTTAAGGAACGAAAACGCCAAAAAGTATGCAATTTTCTCACTAATTATGTGTATCAAGATTGTACTTCCGAAAAAGTGCAATTTTATGCATAAATAACAATATTTATAGAACTTTTGATGACGAAATCGGGTTTAGCGAATACTTGGCAGCTATAAACATTCATTCGAATATTCATTACATGTGCGATACAACTACGATAACAAAAGTTTGTAAGTGTCTATGAAGATCGTCTAACACGCAGTTTCAGAAAATATTGACTTTAATACCGAAATATGCAACTAATTGGCTGTAAAACATGTAAACTCATCATTCAATAACCCTTGAGCAAGGTGATGGTCATTTTCCACAAATTGTTTAAAGTTTAAAGCGTTATTTTTAACAAATAAAAATGGACCTCTCGTCGATCAATTTCACCCCACTGATCAATTACACCCGAAATCACGGTACCTGAACTCCGTTGTGTATAGGACGGAACAGTTTAAAACTGCTGGGAAACTTAAAATAAAATGCAAAAACTAGCAATTTAATGTTAGAAAGCTTATTTATTGCCGCCTCAAAATTAGATCCCAGTCAAATTTCAGCTCTTAAGTGACAGAACTAGTCAGTGGTCCGTCTTACCCACCCGGTCCGTCTTACCCCCACCCCACTGATGCAGATGCGACAAAGAAATGTAATGACGTTTTAATCATGGGTAACTTTGTTTAATTTTGTGCTGGCAACTCTATGCGATTTTTAGTATCAACGTGACATACTTTTGATAATTAGTCAATAAAAACGAATTCCTACACTAAAATGATGTATGGACGAAATGTTCGTAACACATAGGAGCAATAGCTAATTAAATTAGTCACTTAAAACAATGTAAATTTACATGACATGACTTTTACATGAAAAACCGTTATAATATTGTATTTTTTCGCGATTTTTCAACGAAAATTGTTTAATAACTTTGAAATAAGCAATTTAAACACCGTTGTTTCTTCGGCAAAGTTGTAGAGTATTGTTCCAACTATATTTTAACGGTGTTTTCGATACCTTTTCGGGGCAATTTTCTGGATATTGGAGTACATTTTCGTGAAAATGCTCGAAAAAACACAAAACCGATTTGATACACCTCTAAACCTTTATCAATTTGGCTCATTTTTGGACTGAAGACTTGTTTTTGCATGTGGATTAATAATTTGATGTGACACGGGTAGGTCAAAAAAAAAAGTGAACAGGTCTATTGCCCATACTAAGGCTTTCGACCCTAGTATGTGCCTTTACCCGGCCATGCGCATTTAAGCGATTTCCCGGCCCTTTCGGGCAAGGATACGTGTTACTGCGCACATTGTAGCGAGGTCAACCACGATGGGGTGACGTATCATCAGGTCACACTACACCGCTGGCCGAGCGCGAGCCGCGAGCGACCGTTGCCCGATCCGTCGGTATCAAACATCTGACTGCTGATAGCGTTCTATTTAATTTGATGGAGTTACGTTCGTTATTGGAATTAACCAGACAAATCATTCCACGAACTAAGAACGGCACTGAACCACTACCCTTGATTTTGAGAAAGAGCTATTAATCTGTGTTACCTCAATAAGTTCTAACCTGGCAAGTTTACCCGTGTTGAGTCAAATTAAGCCGCATGCTCCACTCCTGGTGGTGCCCTTCCGTCAAGTCCTTTAAGTTTCAACTTTGCAACCATACTTCCCTCGGAACCTAATTTTAGTTTCCCGGAAGCTACTGAGAGCACCATAATGTAGCGTCTCCCAATTGCTAATTGGCATAGTTTGCGGTTAGAACTAGGGCGGTATCTTATCGCCTTCGATCCTCTAACTTTCGCTCTTGATTAATGAAAGCATCCATGGCAAATGCTTTGGCTTTAGTTAGTCTTACGACGGTCTACGAATTTCACCTCTCGCGCCGTAATACTAATGCCCCCAACTGCTTCTGTTAACCTTCCTTAGTCCCTAATAAGTTACAAATAAGACCCTGGGGTCATTTTTGACCCCAAGCTTTGAACAGCTCGCAAAAATCAGTGGCTTGTCCGATTTTGGATCTCTTTGGCTCAAATGAAAGGGGCTCAAGTCTAGTTTTCATAACCACCGGAGAAATCCGGATTTGGTCACTGTGGCCACCGGGAACCTGCTTCAACTGAAAAATGCCGCTTTAGAGACCCCAACTTTTTCAAGCTATAACCAAACAAGTAATCAGGGCCGTCCAAGGGTCGTTGGAAAGGTATTGACGTGGACTTTGATACTAGACATTAATATTAACTAATTATTGAGAACCGGTTCCGGAAATCCGGAACATCCGAAATATTAGTTTTCATTATTGCTATGTGCTTGAAAATCCACAAATGTGTTCCGTTTATGCATTTTATTGCATAACTTAAACATATTGTTTAAGACCATTTTTGAAGGGTTCTGGGCAGGTCTGGTCAATGCGGTTCTGTTCACTTTTGGCGGCGAAAATTACTAAAATGTCGATGAATAATGAAAACCACAATTATGGGTCAAAATTGGCTGTGTAACAATGATGGATCAATTTATTTCCTATTATGGGTCACTCAAGAGGAATCGGCTCAGTAATAATGTTTTGTCTATTTTTTCAATGAATGATCACTTATTCTCGATAGATCAAATATAGCAGAATCTAAAACTGGTATCAAACCTCTTAACGAAGCGTGTTTTCACGATTTGGAATCAATTTTTCAAAATTGGGACAAAATCTCCAACACAACCACCGATAAACGCCTAAAAGTATGCAATGCCCATATACGAAGAACTCTCAATATTATGCTGCAAAAAAGTGACCCATAATTATGTGATTTTCGGTGTTCCTTGGCACAATAATGAGTCACTTACATTTTGCCTGGAATAAGCTTTAATTAGCTGCAGGCACATGGATTTCTACATTTAGAACGTAAATTATACCTTTGCCCAACTACTCCAAGCCCTTCTGGCGTCTCGCTAAAGTGTTGAAAACAAAACCTAAACCCGTTACACCACTCAAAGACGAAGATAAAGTTTATGTAACAGCCAAAGAAAAAGCCAATCTAATCTCAAAACAGTTCCTGGCCTCGCATAATCTGGGTCGGGACATGGTCAGTCCGATGGAACCGTCAGTATCGGCCAGCGTAAACCACTTGACCTACCTGCCTAATCATTTCCCTGATGATCACAGAGTAACAGCAAACGAACTCAACAGCTACATCAAGTGCATGCGGAACATGAAGGCTCCGGGATTCGATGGAGTATTTAACATTGTTCTCAAGAACCTTGGACCCAAAGCGATAACCACTCTGGTCAACGTCTTCAATCGATGCCTGGAGATCGGGTACTTCCCATCCGGATGGAAGCTCTCTAAGGTGGTTCCCATCCTTAAGCCGGGGAAGGATCCCACCAGGTCAACCAGTTACCGACCAATCAGTTTGCTCTCGTCAATAAGCAAATTGTTTAAGAGAGTAATCTACCGGAGACTACTGGTCCATACGGAGGACAACAACATTCTACTGGACGAGCAGTTCGGATTCAGGAGCGGTCACTCGACCGTCCACCAACTCCAACGGGTGACGAACCGGATCAGACGATCGAAGGAGTTGTCTAAAACAACAGTGATGGCCTTGCTGGATATTGAAAAGGCCTTTGATAATGTATGGCATCACGGCCTGACACATAAGCTAATGCAGCAGAATTTTCCAACCTACCTAGTGAAGATGATCACCAACTATCTCCAAGGAAGGATATCCCAAGTAAGCGTGTCCGGAGCACTTTCAGACCCCTACCTTATCCCTGCTGGAGTACCGCAGGGCAGTATTCTGGGTCCGATTTTATACAACTTGTATACTTCGGACATACCGCCGCTACCGTCTGGGGGCACTCTTTCGCTATTTGCTGATGACTCAGCAAATTCGAGCACTCGTTAACAAGCTGCAATCTGGCCTTGACGCCTATGTGGGTTACCTCAGAAACTGGAAGATCCGGGTGAACGCTGCCAAGACACAGGTCATCGTGTTTCCACATAGAAATACAGATCGCCTCAAGCCAACCACAAAAGTGAAGGTTCTGAACAATGAAGTAGACTGGGTCGACGTCGTGCGTTATCTAGGCCTGCTAATGGACAAAAAACTTCTCTTCCGACCGCACGTGGATGACAGAGTGAAGAAAAGTACCATCATGCTGAAACGATTGTATCCTATCATCAATCGGCGATCGAAGGTTTCTACTACCGACACTCGCAGTCTACAAACAGGTGGTGCTCCCGATGTTGGTGTACCGTTCCCCTGTGTGGATGGGCTGCGCCAGGACCCACATTAGGAAGTTGCAAGTGGTCCAAAACAAATTCTTGAAGATGATCTTCAAACTTCCGACACGCACTAGGACAACAGAGGTCCATCGACTAGCCTGTCTGGACCTGATCAGTAACAGATTACAAAACCTTTCCATAAAGCACGAGGCCAGAGCTGTTATATCTGAATGGCAAACAATTAGAAATATGTATCTGTGAGATTAAATTTTGGAAATAGTGTAAATAGTAGGTTAGAATAGTATAGATTAGGAGCTGAAATGTCAACAAACAAACAAGTTTAAACTCAACAAATATTTTTATAACAAAAGCAAACACACAAATAAGTTAAAGATAACTGAGAAGGCAACTAAAGTCTGAATAGCATTTAGCGGTACAGGTCGGACTCGATTATCCGGGTGACTCCAAAATTATTTCACCCCGGATAATTGAATCACCCGGATAATCGAGCCATGCTTCTTTTCTTTTATTTTTGATGTTCTTCAATCAAAAACTGTTCGTTAAACATAGAAGCTAACAAACATGACGTTGTAGTGTCTAAACTCAACATCTGGTATTATTATAATCATGTTTTTAGAAAATTAAATTTTAGCTGAAAAATTGAAAAAATCAAAACAATTTTCTAATAGGCTAAATCCTATTTACAGGTGTTGTATTTGATGTTTATCACATTTTTTGACATATGGTAATCTAAAAATGTGTAGACAATGCAAAAACAAACTTTTCCCCGGATAATCGAGCCATTTTTTCCGGATAATCGAGCCCCGGATAATCAGGCCCCCGGTTAATTGAATCCCCGGATAATCGAGTCCGACCTGTATCACTTAAAATGTAATGAAAATGATTGTTACAACAAGAAAAAGAATAAATAAATACAGTTTAAAGTTAAAAAAAAAAGTGTTACTTTGACAGATGGTTTTGCGTCGAACAAAAATATATTGAAAATATGTATGTTTTGACGTGGCACGGTAAAGGCTGGGTATGCTGCGCAATTCAGATCCCATTGTGATCCACTAGCCTCTGCCCAGCAACTCCTATCCCTACCTCCACGCGGTACCGGCCGGTAACTATGAGCAACCTTAGGGAAGATCGGGTAACCAACCCCGGTGGGAACTTTGGTCGTAGGCTGACAGGGAAGGGGGGGTTTGCTTCGGCAAACCTGAGCGTCTGTTCTCCAGGAGGAGCGGCTCACAACAGCGTCTGATCCCCATGTTAGGGGCGGCTGATCTACGTCCGAGTGCCAGGGAAGGACTCTAAGCTCAACTGTGCACTATGGTCCTCCGGAAAGTAGGGGGTTGGTGTCAGGCCCTACGAGCCAGCCGTAAAAAACCATTGTAACGGAAAATCAGCAACAGAATAATACGAACCGAGACCAACGGCAACAACCCCAGCGAACAAAAAGGACTTGCGATTTGAAACTCGGTACGTGGAACTGCCGATCTCTCAACTTCATTGGGAGCACCCGCATACTCGCCGATCTACTGAAGGACCGCGGGTTCGGCATCGTAGCGCTGCAGGAGGTGTGTTGGGCAGGATCCATGGTGCGAACGTTTAGAGGTAATCATACCATCTACCAGAGCTGCGGCAACACACGCGAGCTGGGAACAGCTTTCATCGTGATGGGTGACATGCAGAGGCGCGTGATCGGTTGGTGGCCGATCGACGAAAGAATGTGCAGGTTGAGGATCAAGGGCCGATTCTTCAACTTCAGCATAATAAACGTGCACAGCCCACACTCCGGAAGTACTGATGATGACAAGGACGCATTTTACGCGCAGCTCGAACGTGAGTACGATCGCTGCCCAAGCCACGACGTCAAGATCATCATAGGAGATTTGAACGCTCAGGTAGGCCAGGAGGAGGAATTCAGACCGACGATTGGTAAGTTCAGCGCCCACCAGCAAACGAACGAAAACGGCCTACGACTCATTGATTTCGCCGCCTCCAAAAATATGGCCATACGGAGCACCTTTTTCCAACACAGCCTCCCTTATCGTTACACCTGGAGATCACCACAGCAGACGGAATCTCAAATCGACCACGTTCTGATTGACGGACGGCACTTCTCCGACATTATCGACGTCAGGACCTATGGTGGCGCCAACATCGACTCCGACCACTATCTGGTGATGGTCAAACTGCGCCCAAAACTCTCCGTCATCAACAATGTACGGTACCGGCGACCGCCACGGTACAACCTAGAGCGACTGAAGCAACCGGATGTCGCCTCAGCATACGCGCAGAACCTCGAAGCCGCGTTGCCAGACGAGGGCGAGCTCGATGAGGCCCCTCTAGAGGACTGCTGGAGTACAGTGAAAGCAGCCATCAACGACGCAGCCGAGAGCACCATCGGGTACGTGGAACGGAATCGACGGAACGAATGGTTCGACGAAGAGTGCAGAACGGTTTTGGAGGAGAGGAACGCAGCGAGGGCGGTAATGCTGCAGCAAGGGACTCGACAGAACGTGGAACGTTATAAACAGAAGCGGAAACAGCAGACCCGCCTCTTTCGGGAGAAAAAGCGCCGCCTGGAAGAAGCGGAGTGTGAAGAAATGGAACTGCTGTGCCGTTCCCAAGAAACACGGAAGTTCTATCAGAAGCTCAACGCATCCCGCAACGGCTTCGTGCCGCGAGCCGAAATATGCAGGGATAAAGACGGAGGCCTCTTGACGGACGGACGTGAGGTGATCGAAAGGTGGAAGCAGCACTTCGATCAGCACCTGAACGGCGTGGAGAACGTAGGCACGGGAGTCCACGGCAACGGAAGGAACGACGACGCCAGTGCAGCGGAGGACGGAAATGAACCAACTCCCACGCTGAGGGAAGTTAAGGATGCCATTCACCAGCTCAAAACCAACAAAGCAGCTGGTAAGGATGGTATCGCAGCTGAACTCATCAAGATGGGCCCAGAAAAGTTGGCCACCTGTCTGCATCGGCTGATAGTCAGGATATGGGAAACCGAACAGCTACCGGAGGAGTGGAAGGAAGGGGTAATCTGCCCCATTCACAAGAAAGGCGACCATTTGGAATGTGAGAACTTCAGGGCGATCACTATTTTGAATGCTGCCTACAAAGTGCTATCCCAGATCATCTTCCGTCGTCTGTCACCTAAAACAAACGAGTTAGTGGGAAGTTATCAAGCCGGCTTCATCGACGGCCGGTCGACAACGGACCAGATCTTTACCGTACGGCAAATCCTCCAGAAATGCCGTGAATACCAGGTCCCAACGCATCACCTGTTCATCGACTTCAAAGCGGCATACGATAGTATCGACCGCGCAGAGCTATGGAGAATCATGGACGAAAAGGGCTTTCCTGGGAAGCTGACTAGACTGATTAAAGCAACGATGGACGGTGTGCAAAACTACGTAAGGGTTTCGGGTGAACTATCCAGTTCATTCGTATCTCGCCGGGGACTGCGACAAGGTGACGGACTCTCATGTCTACTCTTCAACATCGCGCTGGAAGGTGTGATGCGACGAGCCGGGCTCAACAGCCGGGGAACGATTTTCACAAAATCCGGCCAATTTGTGTGCTTTGCGGACGACATGGACATTATCGCTAGAACATTTGGAACGGTGGCAGAACTGTACACCCGCCTGAAACGCGAAGCAGCAAAGGTCGGACTGGTGGTGAATGCCTCAAAAACAAAGTACATGCTGGTAGGCGGAACCGAAAACCGACCGGATCCGTCTGGGTAGTAATGTTACGATAGACGGGGATACTTTCGAGGTGGTGGAGGAATTCGTCTACCTCGGATCCTTACTGACGGCTGACAACAATGTGAGCCGAGAAATTCGGAGGCGCATCATCAGCGGAAGTCGGGCCTACTACGGGCTCCAGAAGAAACTGCGGTCGAAAAAGATTCACCCACGCACCAAATGCACCATGTACAAAACGCTAATAAGACCGGTGATCCTCTACGGGCACGAGACATGGACCATGCTCGAGGAGGATCTACAAGCACTTGGAGTTTTCGAGCGACGCGTGCTAAGAACGATCTTCGGCGGTGTGCAGGAGAACGGTGTGTGGCGGAGAAGGATGAACCACGAGCTCGCTGCACTTTACGGCGAACCCAGCATCCAGAAGGTGGCCAAAGCCGGAAGGATACGTTGGGCAGGGCATGTTGCAAGAATGCCGGACAATAACCCTGCAAAGCTGGTGTTTTCAACGGATCCGGTTGGCACAAGAAGGCGTGGAGCGCAGAGAGCACGATGGGCGGACCAGGTGGAGCGTGACTTCCCAAGTAACATTTTTTAGTCAAATAGACTAGAAGATGTTCTTAAAACCGGAATAAAACCAAAATAAAAGATATAAGGTTTTATGACGGTTCTAGAAACCTCTTCAAGACTAATTTGTCTTCGAAATGTTACTTGGGTTGGCGAACATTGGGCGCGACCGAGGATGGAGAGCGGCAGCCACAAACCGAGTATTGTGGCGTACTATTGTTGATTATGTCTTGTCTTAATGATGTTGAACAAATAAATGTATGTATGTATGTTTTGACGTATAAGCCTATGTGCGATACATATAGTGATACAAAACATATCAACTTATGTATGAAAAATGATAATGGCTAACAAAAGCTTGCAATTAATTAGTATTTATCTATTAAAGCGGAAAGTGACTAATAATTGTGTGTGACCCATAATTGTGCAATGAGTGTATATACTAGTACAAGTGCACATAAAACAGAAGCAGGATTTTTCCCAGTAGGGATGTTACGCCAAGAAGAAGAAGAAGATGCCTATCAATCTCGTTGTGTACCTATCACAAGAACAACAGATATGAAAATCCACGAAGGTTGCATCATGTAGCGCTGGTTTTTGGAGCGAAAACTATACGAAGTTCATTGTCGTTACCCAATTGATCACCTTCCGGAGTCCCTGTAACCCGTTCCGCAATGACCACCATAGTGACTGGGTGGGATGGAACCATCTACACCACGTAGGTAAACATGGGATCGAAACGTTGGAGCCAAGAAAATAAATTCGTAGGCCAATTATTAAGACTGCAAGCCAGAACAAATTATTCGAAGTAGGTAAACATCCACAGAAAATGATCAAAGACATTAAAAAAGATTCATCTCTCCCTCAACAGAATCAGCATGACTAGTGTCTATGTGGTGGTACGTATAGATAGTAGAGTTTACTCTACTATCTATAGTGGTACGTAGCGAAGGGGAAATCGATCCCTTCGCCATCGGCAACACATTGTTGAACCTGGGCATCAACGAGAGAGCGAAACTACTAAAAAGTGGAGATTACCTCATCGGGGTAAAAGATAGTGAGACATCCAACAGCCTGATACAAATAGAAGAGCTAGAAGACGGCACCAAGGTCAAAGCCGAACTACACCCATCAATAAATGGGAGTAAAGGAGTAATCAGGTGCCCGGCGCTGGCGAGTCGGTCAGACGATGAGATAAAAGAAAAGCTAAACCTGTCAACACTAACCAGGGTACAGGGAAAAGGAAACGGAATATATGTCCTTACATTTCAGCTCCCACAACCGCCGAAGGAAATCAGGGTAGGCGCGCTCGCAGTGAAAGTAAGTCGCTTCTACCCGCGCCCCCTACTCTGCAGGGGGTGCTTCGTATATGGGCATGCGCAGGAGCACTGCCGTAACAAGAAACACTGCAACAAATGCGGCCAATACCACGGGGAGGCAGCATGCGGGGCAACCAAGTGCCGCAACTGTGGTGAGCCCCATGTGCCTACACAACCGTAGTGTCCAGTATGGAAGCAGGAGATGGCCATCAATAAGATCATGACTGACAAGGGAATCCCGCCCATCAAGGCAAGGGCCTTATACAAGCGCGAACACAAGAAGACGTATATCACTACGCCTCGGGTTGACGCCGAAGCTCGTCGTGCAGAAGACACGAAACGGGCCGCGAAACCCGCACCGAAGACACAAAACAGCGAAGGCGAAAGCGAGGACAACTGTCCGGTCGCCACTCCACCGTTTAAGGGGATTTCTGGTTCATTTTAAGGGGTTCCCGGTGATCTTAGGGCTATATCAGGGGTCTTTTAAGATTTTAGGGGGTTCATGGTGTTTCGAGGGTAAATTATACTAACTTTGTAGGAGGACTATTTCAATAATATGCTAAAGAAAATTTTTCGGGAGAATTACGTCGAGGATAAAATGCTACCAACATTGTTAAGGAGAATAGTCTCCAGAGATATCTATATATATATATATATATATATATATATATATATATATATATATATATATATATATATATATATATATATATATATATATATATATATATATATATATATATATATATATATATATATATAAAAGTCAATGTATGTAAGTTTGTATGTTTGTATGTTTGTATATTTGTTTGTATGTATGTATGTATATTCCAGCATAACTCCGGAATGCCTCAACCAATTTCAACCAAATTTGGTATACACATTTGTTAAATTAAGAGGGTGGTTATAAGGGTTTTGGAATTCAAGATGGCGACTTGAATTCCAAGATAACGGCCAAAACGTCAGAAGGCATGCTATTTAACGGTAAATCTGTTACGAATACTATGCAATATGGGTATCTATCGATGGGGCTTGATGAGTGGAAGTCAAAAATAGATATTCGACGCCATTTTGGAATCTAAGATGGCGGACCCTAATCCAAGATGGCGGACAAAAATCCAAGATGACGGCCATGGAATGGTGGTTTGTGCTATGATACCATGCAATATGGGTATCTATCGATCGGGCTTGACGAGTAGAAGTCAAAAATAGATATTTGACGCTATTTTGGAATCCAAGATGGCGGACCATAATCCAAGACGGCGGCCATAAAGTGGTGGTTTGAGCTATGATACCATGCAATATGGGTATCATTCGATCGGGCTTGATGAGTAGAAGTCAAAAATCAATATCCGACGCCATTTTGAAATCCAATATGGCGGACTATAAACCCAACATGGCGGACCATAATCCAAGATGGTGGCCATGGAATGGTAGTTTGAACTATGATACCATGCAATATGGGTATCTATCAATCGGGCTTGACGAGTAGAAGTCAAAGATAGATATTTGACGCTATTTTGGAATCCAAGATGGCGGACCATAATCTAAGATGGCGGCCATGGATTGGTGGTTTGAGCTATGATACCATGCAATATCGGTATCAATCGATCGGGCTTGACGAGTAGAAGTCAAAAATATATATTTGACGCCATTTTGGAATCCAAGATGGCGGACCATAATCCAAGATGGCGGCCATGGAATGGTGGTTTGAGCTATGATACCATGCAATATGGGTATCATTCGATCGGGCTTGACGAGTAGAAGTCAAAGATAGATATTTGACGCTATTTTGGAATCCAAGATGGCGGACCATAATCCAAGATGGTGGCCATGGAATGGTAGTTTGAACTATGATACCATGCAATATGGGTATCTATCAATCGGGCTTGACGAGTAGAAGTCAAAAATAGATATTTGACGCTACTTTGGAATCCAAGATGGCGGACCATAATCCAAAATGGCGGCCATGGAATGGTGGTTTGAGCTATGATACCATGTAATATGGGCATCTATCGATCGGGCTTGACGAGTAGAAGTCAAAGATAGATATTTGACGCTATTTTGGAATCCAAGATGGCGGACCATAATCCAAGATGGTGGCCATGGAATGGTAGTTTGAACTATGATACCATGCAATATGGGTATCTATCAATCGGGCTTGACGAGTAGAAGTCAAAAATAGATATTTGACGCTACTTTGGAATCCAAGATGGCGGACCATAATCCAAAATGGCGGCCATGGAATGGTGGTTTGAGCTATGATACCATGTAATATGGGTATCTATCGATCGGGCTTGACGAGTAGAAGTCAAAAATAGATATTTGACGCCATTTTGGAATCCAAGATGGCGGACCATAACCCAAAATGGCAGCCATGGAATGGTGGTTTGAGCTATGATACCATGTAATATGGGTATCTATCGATCGGGCTTGATGAGTAGAAGTCAAAAATGAATGGGTGACAAAACGTCGAATGCCAAAACGTCGAATGCCAGAACGTCGAATGCCAAAACGTCGAAAGGACAAAACGTCGAAGGGACAAAACGTCGAAAGGACAAAACGTCGAAAAGTGTGTATGTGTTCACAGTTCAGCGTGGATTTTTTTTTGAAATTTTGTGTGAATTTAAATCGATCCTGTTGGTAGCCTGAGAGGGGTGGTGATACGGTAGATCCACCAAGATGGCAGGATGACGAACTGATTAACGGGGATACACGAACATTGTCTCGTTCTGGGGTCACTGCCCGAACGCTGAAGGTCAGTGACTCATTTTGCACTCTATAATGCTTCAGTTGAAACCACAAGCTGAGTAAAGATTATTACGAGGATACTTAGCATTGTTGTACTAGTACCATATTCTGTGAATACCGGATGAATTGCGGAGAAGGACAGCTAGTTAAAATCCCGCTATTTCAAGTAGAACTCCGGTTCTGAATGAGGAATACATTCCCTCCCACCCCTTACATTGAGAAGGAAAGTACCGGCAAGTCGTGCCGTAAACCAAACCAGACGCCCTTGAAGGAACAATGCACCCGATGATCACCATCGCCACCCTAAAGGTGCCAGAGATCCGGCAGACGACAGCTAGAGGCTACCATCGAAGCTACCCTGAAGGAAGCTGTGACGTAATGCTGAAAATTTGTGGAAGGAAATTTGTGACAGTGTGCCACTCGCAGTGTTGCATTTGAACGCGATCAGTTTGCGTTGAAGTTCAAAAACGGCACGCTGCGATCAAACATATTTCTCGGATACTTATTCAAAACGACGTATCAACATAGGATTTGCGTGTATTATACGTCGTTTTGAAAAAGTATCCGAGATTTGAACATTGTTCAGTTCAAAATTTGATCAAGAACTGCACCCGCAAAAACATGGCAGCCTGGTACCTGGTCAACTTAAATGGTCATGTGTCTGCCATTTTTTCAATATCTAACTATCTTGAGTTGATTCGATTCAGAAAGTCACCCTCCATTGAGAGGGGAACCAGTTCGGTCACGGCACCGTGGATTACCGGAAAATCCGGATTTCGGTGCAATCTTAATGCCCGATGCCAAAATGTCCCATTTCATTGTGGCGCATATATTCGCGCAACAACGCATGTATGCACATGCGTCACAAAGTCCTAGGGCAGCACCTTGGTCAGGACGCACATAAGATTTGATGACACATCCAAGCTCAGTTCATTTTTGGCTCGCGTTTAGTTCAAATGCAACACTGGGTGCCAGTAGAAGGGACCTCAAAGAAGTAAGAGAAGAAAAGCCGGGAAAGTTCGGAAATAAATAATTTTACAGTTAACGTGACGTGATGTGAGTTTTTATATACGACAGTGCGAATATTCCTTACCTACGAAGAACTGGTCAAGGAACATGCCGACCCTGAGGTGTTGTTTCAGGGAGCCTCAGGAAGGCTTCCCTCTGAACTAGTTGGCAGATACAAGTGAAAGAATGAGTATCCTTTAAAAGAATAAAGAACTCACTATTTGCTTAGATCACTCGTTTTCGACGTTTTGTCCGTTCGACGTTTTGTCCCTTTCGACGTTTTGGCATTCGACCTTTTGGCAATCGACGTTTTGGCATTCGACGTTTTGTCTTTCGACGTTTTGTCCCTAAGCCGTCAAAAATAGATATTTGACGCCATTTTGAAATCCAATATGGCGGACTATAAATCCAACATGGCGGACCATAATCCAAGATGGTGGCCATGGAATGGTAGTTTGAACTATGATACCATGCAATATGGGTATCTATCAATCGGGCTTAACGAGTAGAAGTCAAAAATAGATATTTGACGCCATTTTGGAATCCAAGATGGCGGACCATAATCCAAAATGGCGGCCATGGAATTGTGGTTTGAACTATGATACCATGCAATATGGGTATCTATCAATTGGGCTTGACGAGTAGAAGTCAAAAATAGATATTTGACGCCATTCTGGAATCCATGATGGCGGAACATAATCCAAGATGGCGGCCATGAAATGGTGGTTTGAGCTATGCAATATGGGTATCTATCAATCGGGCTTGACGAGTAGAAGTCAAAAATCAATATCCGACGCCATTTTAGCAATCCAATATGGCGGACTATTAATCCAATATGGCGGCCATGGAATGGTGGTTAGAGCTATGATACCATGCAATATGGGTATCTATCGATCGGGCTTGATGAGTAGCAGTCAAAAATAGATATTTGACGCCATATTTGAATCCAAGATGGCGGACCATAATCCAAAATGGCGGCCATGGAATGGTGGTTTGAGCTATGCAATATGGGTATCTATCAAGCGGGCTTGACGAGTAGAAGTCAAAAACAGATATTTGACGCTATTTTGGAATCCAATATGGCGGACCATAATCCAATATGGCGGCCATGGAATGATGGTTCGAGCTATGATACCATGCAGTATGGGTATCTATCGATCGGGCTTGATGAGTAGAAGTCAAAAATAGATATATGATGCCATTTTGGAATCCAATATGGCGGACTATAAATCCAACATGGTGGACGATAATCCAAGATGGCAGCCATGGAATAGTGGTTTGAGCAATTATACCATGCAATATGGGTATCTTTCGATCGGGCTTGATGAGTAGAAGTCAAAAATCAATAACCGACGCCATTTTGGAATCCAATATGGCGGACTATTAATCCAATATGGCGGACCATAATCCAAGATGGTGGCCATGGAATGGTGGTTTGGGTGGTATTGACCATGCAATATGGGTATCTATCATTCAAGCTTGACGACTAGAAGTCAAAAATAGATGTTTACGCCATTTTGGAATCCAAGATGGCGGACCATAATCCAAGATGGCGGTCATGGAATGGTGGTTAGAGCTATGATACCATGCAATATGGGTATCTATCGATCGGGCTTGATGAGTAGAAGCCAAAAATAGATATATGACGCCATTTTGAAATACAAGATGGCGGACTATAATCCAAGATGGCGGCCATGGTGGTTTGAGCTATGATACCATGCAATATGGGTATCTATCGATCAGGCTTGATGAGTAGAAGTCAAAAATAGATATTTGACGCCAGTTTGGAATCCAATATGGCGGACTATAATCCAAGACGGCGGCCATGGAATGGTGGTTTGAGTTATGATACGATGCAATATGGGTTTCTATCGATCGGGCTTAGAAGTAGAAGTCAATAATCAATATCCGACGCCATTTTGAAATCCAATATGGCGGACTATCAATCCAAGATGGCGGACCATAATCCAATATGGCGGCCATGGAATAGTGGTTTGAGCTATTATACCATGCAGTGTGGGTATTAGCGTGGTTCAAAAAATCGTTTTTGCTCCACAGCGCTTATTCGATTGGTAACCAGATTCTAAGCCTTCTCTCAGAAATTGAGCTGATTTGGTTGAAAATTGAGACTGCACAAGCTCTTCAAAGTTTGTATGGGAATTACTATGGGAAAACGATGTTTTTCATTCAATCGCCCGTAGTATTTCTCCAAGTGCCCTAGAGGGTTGATTGATCATTGGTACTCCTAGGCTACTATATCAGCTACAACTTTGCCGAAGACCGCATTCAAATCGGACGCCTCATTAATTAGTTTCTGATTTTTATTCAAAATCTAAATCTTTACTCATGATGATTAAACTATTCGAAGGGCATCACTGCATTTTGCAGTGGAACATAGTAGCCATGATTTCAGTGTGCTATCTTTGGCGCCATATGCTGCAATGTTGCCTGCTGGGAAGTTGGAGGATCACTGTTAAAGTTTGTCAAGTTGGATACAAATCGATAACTAATTATTGAGGTGTCCGATTTGAATGCGGTCTTCGGCAAAGTTGTAGCTGATAGAGTAGCCTAGGAGTACCAAGGGTCAACTAACCCTCTAGGGCACTTGGGGAAATGCTACGGGCGATTGAATGAAAAACATCGTTTTCCCATAGTAATTCCCATACAAACTTTGAAGGGCTTGTGCAGTCTCAATTTTCAACCAAATCAGCTCAATTTTTGGGAGAAGGCTTAGAATCTGGTTACGAATCGAATAAGCGCTGTGGAGCAAAAACGATTTTTTGAACCACGCTAATGGGTATCCATCGATCGGGCTTGATGGTAGAAATCAAAAATCGATATATGACGCCATTTCGAAATTCAAGATGGCGAACTATAAATACAAGATGGCGAACCATAATCCAAGATGCTAGCCATGAGCTATGATATCATGCAATATGGATGTCAATCGATTGGGCTGGATGCGTAGAAGTCAAAAATCGACATTTGACACCATTTTGAAATCCAAGATGGCAAACCGTAATCCAAGATTACGGCCATGGAATGGTGGTTTGAACTATGATACCATGCAATATGTGTATCTATTGATCAGGCTTGACGAGAAGATGTTAAAAATAGACATTTTACGCTAATTTGAAATCCTAGATGACAGACCATAATCTAAGATGGCGGCCATGGAATGATGGTTTGTGCTATGATATCATGCAATGCGGATATCAATCGATCGGGCATTATGAATGTAAGTCTAAAATCGATATCGTATGCTATTTTGAAGATCGAGATAGCGAACCGCAAAACATTCGTTTAACATAAAATATAAAACTACTTCTGGCAAATTTTTGCGTTGCTACTGTATGGAGGACTGAGGAACATCGGCGGCAGAAAGCCGCCGATGTTCCGAAAGTCCGATGCGCCGTGTTTTCGTCGATTCACTTCTAGGCGAACAGCAGATCCAAGCATTTGCCCGGTATAATGCGAACAGAGGTGTTATCCCTTTTTTAAGTCCGACGAGCGTAAGCGAGTCGGACAGCATACGTTTACACGTTGTAACGCAAACATATTTCTACTGATTGAGATTTAAAATCACGGCTATGCAAATCGATAGGTCATAGAGCACGCTTCGAAAACTTATTTGAAACGATCATGTTTTGTTTTCGTAACATTTATCTATGGAACCTGAGATCTACATGAACCTTTAACACTTTCTCAAAGTGCCGTTGAAAAATGGTGAAAGCACATGATTTAGCTTTAATTTATTTTGACAGAGCAAAACATGAAGAATCATCATTTACATTGAAATATATGAAACTACACACTTATTTCTGAATTGCCTGTTCGGTACTTTTTTGACGAGATTATAACAGCAGTACGATCTCGGTAGTTTCGGTAATCGATTTTACTGAGGTTCAGTAAAACAACTGTCAAAATCGTATGGAAAAGGTAAACAAGGCATTTTTGCTGAACGAGCTCGGTGCTCAGCAGTTTTATTCTCGTCAAAAAATTACCGAACTCGGTAATAAAATTTAAGTGTGTAATAAACCTAGCAAATGCCATGTGACAAAGATGAGAAACCAAAATAAAATTCCAGTTATGGAATAGAACTTGACTTTTCTCTCTTCAGCTTAGTGTTTTTTTTTTAAGATACTGTTTTTTGTAGATTGTTGGAATGCTTCTGAAATTCAAGTAAACTTCCTCATTTTATGCCCTGTTTTAATTTATGCACCCTCATCTCATGGCATAAAAGTAGGTTCCAGTGTTCCAGTTCATCACGCTTGGCCAGCTTAAATACATCCCATTTATTAGTAAATCTCATTATTATCTTTCGAATCAAGCCACCACTATTCAAGGATTAGATTATGAAATTTCCAACCTTTCCTCCTAGTCGCAAAATCCGATTTTTACATTTGAAAGCACTCCATTGATGCTGACTTTTTCCTTCACCACCCAACAGAAAAAGGTCCCATTAGTTATTCGAAACCTATTTGTGGTCGCTTCTTTCGACAGTCTTGATTCGAGCGTCATCTTCATCATCCTCATCATTCATCGCTGGTGGTCGGTCGGTGGTAGCCGGTAAAAAATAAGCCGTCCAACTTTTCCGCTTTTTCCCGTTTCCACCAGTTGTTGAACGCCCACAAATCCCAAAAATGGGAAAGTTGACCATGCAAGACGCCCCCGCCCGTTTGTTCGGACAAAGTGGAAATCACCTAATCCTCAAACAGTCGGGGCCTACTATACTTACTTGATGCGAACGAAGAAGAGTGACCAATTCCACTTAATTTAGGCAATAATCCGAAGATACATCATATTACATACAGGACGACGACGCACAGTTTGTTCGCAAAACCGACACCGACATCAGCACAGGTCACGCAGTTATAAGAGAATGGCGTTTTCGATCAGATCACCTCTGGAGAAATAATAGGTGTTAAATAGATACTCTGTGCTCAAGGAGATGTACATTTTGAAAAGTTCCCGGACCGACCGGGAAATGAACCCGTCACCCCCTAGGACAGCTGAACGGTCTCTTGTGATTTGTACCAGCACCTCAGATAGGTATAATTTAGTGCTGGCCACAGTGCACACTGGGCCAGGAACAGACATTAGCAAGACAAAACCTCTAGCACATTGGGGTTACGTCCTATCAAGTTGGTGTCTTCGGCAAAGTTGCTGGGTTTTACCAGCGTCTCAAATTGCGCTTGTAATTTAGTTCGTAATACTGCCGCAAAGGTGGCGCTGCGGTGCTAACTTCTTTATTTTACATCCTAGAGCTATGGCGTCTTCGGCAAAGTTGTAGAACGGGCAAAAATATGAAAAGTTGTCGAAGATACCAAAACTCTAGCTCTTGAAATAGCAAAGTTATATTGAATATTATAAAAGGACCATCGAAATTCGCGCTTTTATGTTATTATCTTGTTTATCTTGCCGTGGTAACAACAAACAATAATCAAAGTAGTCGAGCGAGGTCTTATGTTTGACATTGTATTTCACTCTTGAAATAATCCTGTGTTTTGAAGAATAAAACGTTCGTTTGTTCAAGTATTACTAGTAGCAACTCCTGTTTTAGTGTGTTTGAGTAGCTTTATTTGTCGAGTGTACCTTCCTGATTTAAACGCATGTTTCGAAGGTGAGTAAATTCACTCCACGTATCTTTTTATACAGTTGTTTCATCCGTTTTCACGTCAAATCAGAAACAACATCTACAGCAACAGCAAATCTTAAAGATTAATCAGTTTCCAAATTATCCATTGACGATTTTTGTGGGTTGTCGAGAAAGCGGCATGGCTAAAGGTAAATTATTGTATTCATTGATAATTTTAATATGTTCATCATATTTGGAATAATTACAGTACGTAGCATTAGCGTGCGGTATATTGCGGAATTATTCTTGAAAAAAACAGTCGATGGATGAGGTGGCATCTCATGTGAAAGCTAAAATCAATGGCCCCAATGATGGAGCGTTTCAAAGCCTCCTAAAGAAATCTCTCAGTAAACTTAAAGCAAATTTCGATGCACGATTTTCCAAAAGCCGCCGGAATAGCGCCCTGTTTTTTTAAAATGTGGGTGGACGACCACGCAAGTCATTCAGTGATGGAAACAACCGAACTAGACTTTGTAAATCCAAATGCTTCAGAGAAAAGCACACAACTGCCGAATTGGTTACGGCCAGGTGCACGGCATTGCGAAGTGATGGCTATCGTTCAATTGGTTGGATTCTTGAGCACCTTTTTGAACATCCTGAAAAAGCTGCGCGTGTAAAACTGATTGTCCAATCCAGCGAGGAGCTAGCGGAAGATCGTTTTTCAGTGGATGATGCTCTACGATTTTTGTGCGAGAACGATTTAACAAAGCAGCAGTACCAAAACGTTAGGAACATGACGATGAAAATAGGATATGATATATTTCCAACGTATAACGAAGTGCGTGATAAAAAGGGTACTTGTTATCCAAGAGGTAAGATATTGAACTGCGTGACAGTTTTTAAATATTCTTTACTTGATTCATTGTTATTATTATGCTTCAGATATATCTATTCGACCGTCTTGTGCAGAAGTTCCGCTACAGAATCTTATCGATCATACGGTTGAACGTATGTTTACAGCAGTTGATGAATGTATTGAACCGTACATGCAACAGCAGGGAAACTTTTCAATTGTTTTCAAGTGGGGATGTGATGGTTCCAGTAATCACTCGCGGTATAAAATGACCTTTTTTGAAGAAATCGGAAATGATGTCATTTCCTATAATTACTCTCACTTTTTTTTTATTTGTCTGGTCCCTGTGCGTATATACTTCTACCCAGTTTCCAGTGAACGTAAAATTGTTTGGAACAACAATTGTTCATCATCCTCTGTAAATTTATGTCGACCTATCAAAATGGTATTTCAAAAGTAAACAGCAGATATCACAAAAGCTGAAGTTAACAACATGCTCACTAGACCGATGCAAATTTTGAAATTTTCGCTCCCCTATGCTTAATCGATGCCATATGGGGTTCTGATTATCCTAACAAAATTTGAGCACATTCGGATCAAATTTGACTGAGCACACGCAATTTAAAGTTTGTATGGGAATTACTATGGAAAAGTCAAACTTTCATTTACACAAGTTGAAACTTTTTTCCATTGTGCCTTAGAAGTAAAACCGATGTGGATTCAAATAGCTTACATTATCAGCTTTCATATTGCCGAAAACACCTAACACGTAAAACCTACACAAAAAATGTTATTCAACAAAATAAAACTTTCAATCTTTTGGAAAGATGTTTCTTTTTGTTTTATGGGAACACTGTGTGAGAAAAATTTTGCCTAGTAGGCCAAAGCACAATTTTGCAATTCAAAGTGACAGAACGAGAATATGTACAACAATCAACATTAGCAGTGAAACTGTGAAACCTATGAATGATGAATGTGTTTTTCAATATGTTCTTAATAATGAACATCTCTTTTGCTGTAATTACTCAAGATAAATCATTATAGATCAAAATTGCTCCCTCCCACAGACTTTTGGTCATATGCTTTTATGATTTGCATGGAGCGTGGACTTCGGATAGTCTATCAGATGCTGTTGTGAAAGTTTCCTATGGATTCAACTTCGAGCACAGGCGGCAAGGGAGAGGTTTTTCATAATTTCAGCAAAAGTCTAAGTGGCTGTACTGTCATGCAGTATGACCCCATGAATACAATTCTTGATGAGGCGCTGTTCATAAACTAAGACCCATTTTTTAGTCAACTTAGACCCCTCCCACCCCCTCGTAGACTTCTGCTAATACAAAATTTGTTTGGACGGTAGACTTTGGCCAGACCACCCTCCCCCCTAAGAGTCTACATAGTTTATGGCCCCAATGGGTTTAAAAGTTTCGGGTTGTCAAACGATAGCAGATAGATAGTTTGATAATTCCTGTCTTTTATTCCTGGCCTAATTTATCACCTAGCCAATAATGAGCATCGCTGTCCTCGCTGGTACTGCATATCATCACATTTTCGTTTTGACATCTGCGCTGCAATTTTTTCTATCGGCCTACTAGGCAGAAATTTCCGCGGGCAGTGTTCCCATAAAGCAAAGAGAAACATCATTTAAAAAGATTTAAAGTTACATTTTTATAAACAGCAAATTTTCTGTATGTATCACGTGTGTGGTGTCTTCGGCAATGTGAAAGATTGCAATGTCAGCTATACGAATCCACATTGGTTTCATTTTAAACGCAACATGGGAAAAAGTTTCAACTTGTGCAAATGAAAGTTTGACTTTCCCATAGTAATTTTCATACAATCTTTAAAAGGCGTGTGCTCAATCAAATTTGATCCGAATGAGCTCAAATTTTGTTAGGATAATCAGAACCTAATTTGGCATCGATTAAGCATAGGGGAGCGAAAATTTCAAAATTTGCATCGGTCTAATGCTCACGCAAATCCAACATCTAGAGGATACAAAATTTATTAAAAATGGGATGACCGTGATTGTTACGTCAGAGATGATTCTCAGCATGGTTGATGGAAAGGTTATCAACAGCATAACAGAAACCAGCTCACAGGCATGTAACATTTGCCGTGCGTCGGGTATGGCACTGAGCAACGCCTCCGAATAACCTATTCGTGACGACGCAGTTGAAGTCGTTCCAATATTACACGCCTATATCCGAAGCATGGAATAAATCAATTCGAAAGTTTCGAGAACATCATTCTAGAAAGTTCAGTCGTCTGGCTAACACAGAAGATGTGTTTTCTTGGCTGATGTTGACCTCGGACCCGGTGATGACCATCAAAAAACAGTTTCCTCATACACCCAAAGATGAATTCCCAGAAGCAGTACAGCGTCTATTGAAATAGTAAAAGTAATTTTTGGACAACTTTATAACAAAATAAAATAAAATATATCAAACATAAAACTTTCCTGGTTGTGTATATAAAACAATATAATAAATTGGACTGAATTGATATTCAAAAAGTGAGAGTTTGTATAATTAATTTATTGGTTTGATGAAATATCTGAAATTGTGAATAACAAAACATTCAATTGAGAACGAAAAGCTATAAATATTGAAGCTTCATGTTTTAGAACGAATAAGGCGATCAGAAATGATATGAACAATGGAAAATCATTAGAGTTAACACCAATTTTACAAATTTCATTGTAACTTTGTTATTTCAAGAGCTAGAGTTTTGGTGTCCTCGACAACTTTTCATATTTTTGCCCGTTCTACAACCGAAGACGCCATAGCTCTAGGATGTAAAATAAAGAAGTTAGCACCGCAGCGCCACCTATGCGGCGGTATTACGAACTAAATTCCAAGCGCAATTTGAGACGCAGATAAAATCCAACAACTTTGCCGAAGACACCAACTTGATAGGACGTAACCCCAATGTGCTAGAGGTTTTGTCTTCTAATGTCTATTCCTGGCCCAGTGTGCAGTGATGTGAGAGGCGTAGAGGACTCATAGAAGGTCAAAATGAATACAAATAAAGATACTTATGCTATAAATTACCTACACACTTAGATTTTTTACAGTAATTTTTTACCGAATTCTCAACAGCTGAACGTTCGGTAATCGAAACGTGTACCGAACATCCGGTAAAACAAAATTTTCGAAGGCTGTCAAAAATTACCGTATTCTTCGGTAATCTACGTTTTAAAATTTCCGTAGAATTTCGGTAGTTAAATGTTTTCTTTTGAATATTTTACAGATTTTCGGTACATGCAAAAATTAAAGATGCAGCCTGGAGAGTTTGAATGTTTTATTTACCAAGTTTTGCGATAATTTTCGATAATTTTGTCACTCTTTTTTTTTAATAATTATTCAGCTTCGGCACTGATTTGAAGAACGTCGCGAAGTGCACTTCCACTGCGTTCCACCACGTAAACACCTGGAAGACCTGGAACCAAATGTTGATTAGTCAATTGGGAGAAAGCCATAATAAATATAATTATAAATACTTACTCAATTTCACAAAATACGATGCTCCGCTTTACAAAATAACAACTATCTGGCGGCACGATGTTTTGATTTAATGATTTTTCAAGGGAAACCAAGTTTGAACTACTGAATTGACTACTAAACTGAAATAAAATGTCTACTTTTTCCAATTTGACATTTCGCAAATGTTGCTGGCATCTGTACCGAACTTCGGTAAAGTGAGGTGTGATTTAACAAAATGTACGGTAATGTTTCTTACAGTATACGGTAATTTTTCGAATTTTCTGTCCATACTGTAAATTATTTGATAGATGATGCTGTCAAAGTATGAAATCACAACCCAATCGGTAATACTATTACCGAACTCTTGTAAAATGAATCATCTTTACCGAAAGAGCGGTTGTTTTCTCGCATTACCGAATTTTTCCGGCAAAATAATTGCCGAACAATGAAACTGAATCTGAGTGTGTAGATTATAATATGATGATGTTGAGAAAATGGAAACGCTCCGATATTGGCCCTTGTTTAGTAAGTGGATATTAGCCTTTTGACTTATATCCCCTTTGTGTCTTCATACAATGGCAATTTATTTATTTATTTATTTATTTGCTCATTCCATCTGGCTTGAAGCCTTAATGATTTTTTTTTGTGATGAGGGGAAAAGCCAGTTTGAGTTGACCCTTCATCATATGGCCATGCTCAAATTGGCATAAAAACCTCATATCTCAATTAACATCAAAGTACCTAGATATCACTAATTTCTCACCAGCAGCGATTAGCGCATCCCAAACCAGTAGCTAGAGGAAGTGCAAATGACGTTGATAAGCTAGGATGCTTCTTCCGCTCGATGCGACCGGAGAGAATCGAGAAATATGGGAGTGCTGCTGTCTGACCATAAAGAGTTAATTTGAGCATGCTATAGATGACCTAATCGAATGATTTAATAAGAACCAGCAGTTTTCTACATTTTTCGTACAGCGGATCACACTTGGGAAATCTTGTACCGACTTTTCTAACCCTCTAAACAAAATTTCCCTTTTTGAATGAGTGTTATCAATTTTGTATAAGTCGCGTACCTATATGTATGTCCAAGGATAACCAATAAAGGGCGGAATTAAAAGGTACAACACTGAGAACACTAATTCAAAGCTTATTACACTTTTTAGCGACATGTGTACGCGCATCAATATCAAAACTTTCAGTTTCAGTTGAAAAAGTGTTTTATTGTGGTTGAACTAATTAATTTAAAAGGAAATTGCATACATTCAGGCGTTCAGTGGTCAATTTCGAAGTTCTAATTTGCCATTCAACAGCCGAATTTATTAGTTTAAAGAGTATTGACGCGTTATTCGTATTTAGAAGATCAATATTTAGTGTTGAAGGCAATTTTCTATTCTAACTGATGTTCAATTGTATGCTGATCAATTTCGCCCTAAAGTAGCATTTTCTTTTTTTTCAGAATTTTGAAGTTATTATAACTTTGAGTTGAAATTTGTTGAACTAAATTCTACACCGTACTTTCATAGAGATCCACTCGGTACTGGTTTTTCAGAAATTATTATATTAATATTTGAATTGCTACACGCAACCTGAGATTGGCAGATTCTAATACATTTGGGTATGAAACATATACAAATATTGTATTAGGGCCTTGCAAATACAAAAATTGGTAGGTGGCAGTATACCAAAAATTGTATTGGCTTCCTAGAACCTGGAAAAGGAAAATTTCGCATGTGTGCGTGTGCTCTGTCGCACTGGTTTCTCATTATTTGTTCTATTTTTAGACTGATCATGGCAGCAGCGGTGGCATCAAATACCAATACATGTTTAAAAATAAATACGGGCGGCGGCGGGAATCGAACCGAGACACTATCATGGTGATACACGGTATCCTGCGCTCTAACGAGCACGGCTATAACTGCACATGAATAGACAAGAGGCTGAAAGCCATCATGATCAACACAAACGTGGCTTGGTGATGGAAGTGATACAGCCGCCACACTGCACAATGGGTCCAGAGCCGTATTTGCGGACAAAACTGTTTAAGCTTCAGCTTTAAGTTTTTAGACACATATTGTGTTTTAGAAAGTTTATTTTCAATTGTTGACCCTATTCCCTATTATTGTTATGTTAGGGTGATTCGTCTGGTTAAACTGATTCAAAAATCTGCTTTCTAATAATTTTATTTCCGATGCCATGATGGATGGTGATGGATCTTTTAATTAGAAATTCCACCAATAAACGGCAAATTTTAAATTTCATATATCTCAGGACTCTCACCACTTAGAAAGTTGGTGTCTTCGACAACGTTGTTAAGTGAGTCAAGGGCTTACAGTTAATGGTCCACTAGGCGGCGCTAGTTACACATTTGCAAAATCATTCAAATGATTGATAATTTTTCGTGAAGTAATCAACAAGCTGTAAGTTTGTTTTCTTTGAACGTGTCTAAGTCAAGTCAAAGGTTTTTTCAAAAAGCTATGTATTAGTCATAATTGTGCAATGTCGCATTTCATTCGGTCCCCTTGATCCAGAGATATAGCAATTAAACGAAGAACACTCAAATATGAACTACTTTATTAGAGTTGCTCCAATTTTATGTAAAGTTATCCAATCGAGCCCAAATTTGTACCGTTTATAGCTTACTAGTTGTGCAACTGACAGGAAAAATTTGAGAATATTTGGTGCATTATTGAAAAAGTTACAGCTTACTGAATATATTTGAAATAATAAATTAAAGTTGCATGCTTCAATTAATTCGTAACTAGCGCCGCCTACTGACAGAACCTTGAACCAATCAGCTAATCAACTGAGCGGCCGTAACCAACCTAACAACATCGCCGAAGACATCAAGTTTCTAAGTGATCTGAGTCCTGAGATATATGGAATATAATATTTGTTTGCTCACTAGCGCTGCCTTGTGGTGGAATTTTGAATCAAACGGCTCATCATTTGTTATTTCCTGACCAGCAAAATAATATTGCCGAAGACACCAACTCTCTAAGTAATCAGGATGATGATATATTTGGTATAAACATTTCATCAGTGTTACGTCTGTTTGTCTCTGGTATGACAGATATCACAGACAGCAAGACGTAGCACTGGCGAAATTTCCATACCGTACATCTTGGCACCATGATTACTTAAATATTCGGTATACTTGGCAAAGTTGGTAGGCCAGCCAAGGTTTTACTGGTGATGGGCCGTTTGATTTAAAATTCCACCACTAGGTAGCGCTGACGATAAATTAATTATTATATTCCATATATCTCAGAACTCTGATTACTTAGAAAGTTGGTTTCTTCGGCAATGTTGTTTGGTTTATTAAGGCGTTTCAGTTGATTAGCTGATTGGTTCAGGATTCTGCCAGTAAACGGCGCTAGTTGCATAGAAGCATGTATCTTTTACTTATTATCTTGAATATATTCAGCAACCTGTAACTTTCTATAATGTGTAGGGAATATTCTCAAATTTTATCTGCTAGTTGCACAACTAATTAGCTATAAATGGTACAAATTTGAGCTCGATTGGATAATTTTACATGAAGTTGGAGCGACTCTAGTAAAATGTATCATATTTGAGTGTTCTTCGTTAAACTGCTATATCTCTGGATTAAGTGAACCAAATGAAATGAAATTTTGCACATTTATGACTAATATATAGCTCTTTGAAAAACCTTTGACTTGACTTAAATATGTTCAAAGAAAACTAAATTACAGCTTTTTGATTGCTTTACGAAAAAAACATTCATTTCCATAATTTTGCAAATGTGTAACTGGCGCTTCCTTGTGGCAAAATTTCGAAACAAGTGGACCATTAACTGTAAGCCCTTGACCTACCAAACAACATTGTCAAAGACACCAACTTTGTAAGTGACCAGAATTCTGAGATATATTAAATTTAAAATTTGCTTGACCTCTAGCACCGCCTAGTGGTATATACAAAAGCATGCTAAGTTTTAAAAAATGCCTAAAATATTTTTAGCAAGTTGTATCCTTTTATAAAGTCCACCAAAACTATTCAAATTTTGATTACTTGTTCCTCAACGAGTTTGATTTAATTGGTGCAAATTTAGGCTTGATTGATTATTCAACTTTACACGAAATTAGAGCCCTTCTATCTATATCTACACGCAAAACAAGAAAAGCTACCAAAAATTGAGGTATGCCTTTTCTACCAATTTATGTATTAAAAACGTACAGAAAATGTGATAAATCATAATCCATTCGTTGTATTAAGATGCGCTACACGGTTTCATAGCTTCCATACCACTACACACAAACACCTCCATTCAAACCCGAGAAGTTGAACCGGGTTGCGTCTAAAAATAACTTTCGCTTCGCTGCTGAGCTTCGCGTCCTATTGTCTACATGGAATTTTCCACTTGCAAACAGCAACCTGCTGGATGCGGGCTTTTCAGTGCACAATGGGTCTAGAGTCGTATTTACGAAGACAAACATGTTTCTGCCAAGTTCTGTCATTTCTTTTTTTTTTTTTCATTATTGTGAAATGATTACGGTCAATCAAGTGTGGATTATCCAAAAATCTGCTCATTAATTATTCTCTATACAATATCAGAATGTTTTACAAAGTTATAGCAAATTTACAAAAATAAAACATTCGATTGATTTGATTGATTTGTCTTTATTCAAGAGACTTTCAGCCCTTGGATAAAACATTCGAATCATTAGAACTTTTCGTAAAGTTTTCAATAAATTGCAACTTTTTTGCCTTTGGTCATATTTTAGTCGAGTCCAACGATACATGAAGACCAATATATTAGTCACAAACTTTCAAAATTTAATTTAATTCGGTTCGCTTAGTCCTAAGGTACAGTAATTTGATAAACGGAAGTCAAAAACTAGTTCTTCGTTTAATTGCTATATCTCTGGATCAAGTGAACCGAATGAAATGCGACATTGCACAATTATGACTAATACATAGCTCTTTGAAAAACCTTTGACTTGACTTGGACACGTTCAAAGAAAATAAACTTACAGCTTGTTGATTACTTCACGAAAAAATATCAATCATTTGAATGATTTTGCAAATGTGTAACTAGCGCCGCCTAGTGGACCATTAACTGTAAGCCCTTGACTCACTTAACAACGTTGTCGAAGACACCAACTTTCTAAGTGGTGAGAGTCCTGAGATATATGAAATTTAGAATTTGCCGTTTATTGGTGGAATTTCTAATTAAACGATCCATCACCATCCATCATGGCATCGCAAATAAAATTATTAGAAAGCAGATTTTTGAATCAGTTTAACCAGACGAACCACCCTAACATAACAATAATAGGGAATAGGGTCAACAATTGAAAATAAACTTTCTAAAACACAATATGTGTCTAAAAACTTAAAGCTGAAGCTTAAACAGTTTTGTCTTCGCAAATACGGCTCTGGACCCATTGTGCAGTGTGGCGGCTGTATCACTTCCAGGGAATGAAATTATCAGCAAATTGAGACGAAAAACGGCGTTTTTCGAGCAACCGATTTTTTCTGTGTTTACTTTTCCTGTGAGAAATGTTTATCGGTCGTTGCTGTTTGTCCCCGATCAAAGATAGCCGAAAACTGGATATCGCTCTTTTCATTTTCGCTATCCAACTTTATCGCCTGCAAAGTTATCGCGATAATTATCAGAAGGCAAATAACAAAAATTTGCCGCTAACGGGATTCGAACATAGACCCTCCACAAAAATGTGTATGAGCGTGCACCATAACCACTCGACCACACAAGCTGCTCGAGAGAGGGCAGAAATTTTATACATAAAAGCTACAGCCGGTGACGACGGGACTACGGAAAGGCAAACAAAGAGCAGAAAGCAAACCAGCCAACTTTTCATTGCTGATGATAATCGATTTTCGGCGCTGCTGAACGAGCGAAAACACATTCTCGGGAGAAACCCGGGTCTGAATTTATCGCACGTCTTTTTTCGCCGATAATGCGGGTGGGAGAGTTTTCTACTATCGCGATCGTGATCGATAATTTCATTCCCTGATCACTTCCATCACCAAGCCACGTTTGTGTTGATCATGATGGCTTTCAGCCTCTTGTCTATTCATGTGCAGTTATAGCCGTGCTGGTTTGAGCGCAGGATACTGTGTATCACCATGATAGTGTCTCGGTTCGATTCCCACCGCCGCCCGTATTTATTTTTAAACATGTATTGGTATTTGATGCCGCCGCTGCTGCCATGATCAGTCTAAAAGTAGAACAAATAATGAGAAACCAGTGCGACAGAGCACACGCACACATGCGAAATTTTCCTTTTCCAGATTCTAGGAAGCCAATACAATTTTTGGTATACTGCCACCTACCAATTTTTGTATTTGCAAGGCCCTAATACAATATTTGTATATGTTTCATACCCAATTGTATTAGAATCTGCCAATCTCAGGTTGCGTGATAGTTTTTGACTTCCGTTTATCAAATTACTGTACCTTAGGACTAAGCGAACCGAATTAAATTAAATTTTGAAAGTTTGTGACTAATGTACTGGTCTTCATGTATCGTTGGACTCGACTAAAATATGACCAAAGGCAAAAAAGTTGCAATTTATTGAAAACTTTTCGAAAAGTTCTAATAACTCGAATGTTTTATCCAAAGGATGAAAGTCTCTTTAATAAAGACAAATCAATCAAATCAATCGAATGATTTATTTTTGTAAATTTGCTGTGACTTTGTAAAACATTCTGATATTGTATAGAGAATAATTAATCAGCAGATTTTTGGATAAGCCCCACTTGATTGACCGTAATCATTTCACAAAAATGAAAAAAAAAAGAAATGACAGAATCATTTTTGTCTTCGTAAATACGACTCTAGACCCATTGTGCACTGAAAAGCCCGCATCCAGCAGGTTGCTGTTTGCAAGTGGAAAATTCCATGTAGACAATAGGACGCGAAGCTCAGCAGCGAAGCGAAAGTTATTTTTAGACGCAACCCGGTTCAACTTCTCGGGTTTGAATGGAGGTGTTTGTGTGTAGTGGTATGGAAGCTATGGAACCGTGTAGCGCATCTTAATACAACGAATGGATTATGATTCATCACATTTTCTGTACGTTTCTAATACATAAATTGGTAGAAAAGGCATATCGCAATTTTTGGTAGCTTTTCTTGTTTTGCGTGTATATTCGACGAGAAAGGCGCTGTCACCACTAGGTGGATTAATCTGGGTTTTTTCAATAAAAGTTGTATTATAACATCAATTTTAACTCAAAACTATATTCAAGAAGCCTACCATGAAATAATAAAAGTATTTTGTGAGCCATCTGATATACGAGGACATGAAGAGAAGCGATTTTTTGAAAGACAATATGTTCACTTTGATTATCTAAACAGTCGATATTTTTATGTAAAATCTACTCGATGCAACAGATGATTCATCAGATGCAATCTAATATTACATCCAAAATCGATTCGTATCAACAAAAACTCAACGATACAATCAATGACATCGAGGCTCGGATATCATCAATTCACAACTGCTGCACCGCCGACATTGATCAACTGACTGAGTGTGTGCAAGAGGTGCGTTCGGATGCTCTAATGGCTCGTGATAAGCTGCTCCGTGTAACTAGAGAAAAGGATTTGGTCATTTCTGGAGTCCCACACGTCACGGATGAGGATTTGAACTTGGTGTTTGATCGTATTGCCAAGCATCTGGGATACAATGAAGAAAATGTACCTGCTGTGGAGCTAGCACGACTGCCGTCAAAATCATCTACAACGATTCTCTGCCGATTCGCACGCCGTACTAGTAGAAATAAATTCTTCCAAGCCTACCTGAGAAATTTACCGCTCTGCCTGGTCGACATCCGGATACGCAAAGAGTAAATACTATTTCAGTGGGAGCCAGCGTATATTCATCAACGAAAGCCTTTCTAAACGGGATCGCGATATTCGTTCTTTGGCGATGAGGATGAAGAAAGCTGGGCGAATTCAGAGGGTTACAACCAGGAATGGTGTGATACGTGGGAAGCTGAAGGATACAGTCATTCCATGTCATTCGAAGCAGGATCTTCTGGATATTTTAAACGTTTCCTCATAATTTTCTCTCTTCTTCCGATGCTGTCCTTTAGCGCCTTTCCTATTTTTCCATGTTTTCTTCCCCTCCTAAAAGTTATTTCTTTATTAGTATTTTTACCTATCCGCAATGCTCTCTTATATCCTTGTCATCATTTTTCCCTTGCTACCCATCCCAGAGTTCCCATGACTATTCCATCCTAAAAGTCAAATACCACGACGTTTTTCTGCTGTTGCTGGCCGGTTGAATTGCTGTTGCTGTCTTGCTTTTGGATTGTTGTGGACCTACGTTGTTGCTGCTGCTGCTGCTGTTTTTGCCCACTATTTTAAGCTGTTGCCGAATCTTACTGCATTCTGCCGAAAGATGTAGAGTTGTTAGTCAGAAGCTTTTGTTATGCAATCAAACCCATTAATCATTTTGTGTAGTTGTAAGTTTTTTTCTGCTGTAGTGTATAGTCAGAGCGTTCATGATTAACAAATATTTTAATCATGATTAATCATTGGTGATTAAAATTCAAATTTCGGTGATTATTGATTATGAATAATGATTTATTTGATTTTTGGGATGATTAATGATTATGATTAATGATTAAAATTGATTTTATCGGTGATTATTGATTATGATTAATGATTAAAAATGGCTCATTGATTAAAAATCATGATTAATCATGATTAATCAATCACAAAAAAACGGAAATGATTAAAATATAATTATTGTTTAAAATATTTTTGAAGTTCCATAAGTAAAAGGTAACTCTGTCTGGGAGATTATTGAAAAAATAATCAATAAGAACAGCATTTGAACCAATTCAAATTGGATCATATATTTTATATGGTGAAAAATTTTTGGTGATGAATGATTAATGATTGATTAATTTTTTTTCTTATGATTATGATTACTGATTAATGATTAAATTGCGAAATCAGTGTGATTAAGATTAATGATTAATGATTAAATGAGAAATTTTGGTGATTATGATTACTGATTTTTGATTAATCTTAATCATTAATCATTAATCATGATTAAATGTATGATTAATCATTAACGCTCTGTGTATAGTGCGTACTCTCTTGGCTCTTCGATGGGTGCTCGTTTTTGGTTCGGTGCTCACTCTCTGCTAGATTATGGGTAGCATTTCAATTGACGGTACTTCTTCAAACAGCGTCATTACCAAGGCTGTAATGAACTCAGTTTTTAGGGCAGATAAAATAAACATATGTCATATCAATGTTCAAAGCCTCTGTGCTCGTAAGTTTTCCAAATTCGAAGAGTTGAAATCATTATTTGTCAACAGTAAAGCTGATATTATCTGCATGTCTGAAACATGGCTTAATGAATCCATTGATGATTCAATGATTCAGATTGAAGGCTACGATCTAATCCGTAATGATCAAAATCGACATGGTGGTGGGATATGCGTTTATTTTAGGAAAAATCTTTGCTTTAAACTGTTAAAGAAGTCCACACCTAAGCATTCTGAAAGAACAAGTAATACTGAGTATTTGCTACTTCAGGTTGCATCCGACAATGAAAGACTTTTTCTAGGTGTTTATTACAACCCACCGAATAACGATTGCAGTAATCTAGTTTTTGAACATCTTGAAGAGTTTAAATTGAAATATGATGTGACTTTTATTACTGGTGACTTGATTTGAACATTGATTTGAAAAAGGATTCATCTAGAATTAGGCGATTTTTGGATACTCTATCCAATTTATCTTATTCTTGCCTCAATGAAGAACCCACATATTTCTACACAACAGGATGTTCCTTACTCGATTTCTTTATTACCGATTCTCCTAATGTGGTTAGACGAGTCAATCAAGTATCAATGCCTGGTATTTCGAGGCACGATATGATTCTTTCTGTACTTGATATATTTTCAGCTGCAACTGAACCGGGTTTCTTCTGCCGGAATTTCCAAAACTTCGATAGCCAAGGGCTGTCGGTTGCTTTCAATAATATTAATTGGGATTACTTTTTCACTCTACGTGATTCTGATATGCTGCTAAATATGTTAAACGAAAATTTTCAATATTTGCATGATCAGTTTTTCCCCTCAAGTTTCATAAATATAAATGAAATCCGTGGTTTAACCATGAAATTGAAAAGGCAATAATTGAACGAGATTTACCATACAGAAGTAGGAAAAATGGACGTCTACAAGCTCATAATATCTTATATAAAACTCTTAGAAACAGAGTGACAACTTTAATTAGAAATGCAAAAACCAATTATGATAATCTGCGCATCAACACCAATGTCCCTCGTAAGCAGCTTTGGAAGAATATCAAAAATTTGGGAATAGCCAAAAACAAACAGTTATCAATCAATTGTGACTCATCAGCTGATGAAATCAACGATTACTTTGCGGAAAATTTTTCTTCTAACGAAACTGAAAATGATAATACTGTCTCAATGCATGGTGATTTTAGTTTTAGATGTGTTGAAGACTATGAAATTGTCAATGCTCTGTTTACAGTCAAGTCGAATGCTTGTGGTCTCGATAATCTTCCAATAGTCTTTTTCAAAATTATGCTTCCACTTGTTCTTCCATTATATACTCACTTATTCAACACAATCATAACATCTTCGAAGTTCCCACAAGCTTTGAAATGTGTTAAGATAATACCAATAAAAAAGAAAAGTCGGTCAAATAGTATATCAAATCTCAGACCCATTAGCCTTTCAAATGCGATTTCCAAAGCCTTCGAAAAGGTAATCTCTTATCAAGTGTCTGAATATGTGAGTGTTAATAATTATCTAAGTCCCAATCAATCTGGTTTTCGGAAAAATCACAGTACCGAGACAGCCTTGATGAAAGTACACGATGATATTGCCTCAACGATTGATAAGAAAGGTATTGCAATTCTTTTACTAATAGACTTTGCCAAAGCTTTTGATCGTGTATCACACCAGAAACTATTACATAAACTAGCTTCTCAATTTAAGTTTTCTCAGTCTGCTGTTAACTTATTGAGAACTTATCTCATTGGTAGAAACCAAACTGTGCTACACAATGATACTTATTCATCTCTACGTTCAATTAACTCCGGTGTCCCTCAAGGATCGATAATTGGACCACTCCTCTTTTCATTATATATCAATGATCTTCCATCTGTAATCAAATTCTGCTCAGTTCACATGTTTGCCGATAATGTACAAATCGTCCCCTTAATGCTAGAACTAGGTAACTGGTTTTGCGAAATCGCAAGAAATTTGCTTATATCTGAACGTACACCACAATAATCACAAGTTTGTCAATTGAACATCCGAAAACACATATTAATTCAACTTTTATGACCAACAAAGAGACGTGTAAACATTGAAGCACCTGTACTTTTCCTCAATAATGAGCAAATTCAATTAACGGATCACGTTAATAATTTGGGTGTTGTTTTTACCTCAAAGTTAGATTGGGAACCACACATTAACTCTCAAGTTGGAAAAATTTACGGAATACTTAAGAAACTTTCTCTCACTGCCAAGCATCTCAATCGTCAAACTAAAATAAAATTGTTCAAAACACTTATTTATCCTCATTTCATCTACAGCGATTTTGTATACTTGAATGCTTCTGCATACAGTGTCAACAGGCTACGTGTCGCTCCTAATTCTTGCATCAGATTTGTTTTCAACATTCCTAGATTTGGAAGAGTCACTCATCTTCAAAAATCTTTAATTGGCTGTCAATTTGAAGATTTCTTTAAATATAGATCTTGTTGTCAAATTTTTAAAATACTTGTTACTGGAAACCCAACGCCGTCACGAATGAACTTCATTGTTTAAAGTGACGTTAATAAAAAGGCCAACCCAGCCTATCTGTCTTCAAAACTTAATACATGTAGAAAATCTAGAACAAGGAGTTTTTGTTCCTTCAAATCAGTCTAGCTATTATAGTCAGTCGCTGTTTGTGAGAGGTATAGTCAATTGGAACTCTATGCCTATAAACATTAAAACATCCGTTAATTTATCGAACTTTAAACGAAACCTACTCTTGGAGTTGAGCCGCACGGCGTAGAAAATACACAGCACCTTAGAATTAGTTAAGCATAGAATGAACTCAAATTAGATGAATAAAGATTGAACTTGTTAAGCAAATATTGTTCGCACATCCTATTTCGAACCCTGCATATTGTAACATTTAAAAAGATTGTTAATCTTACGTTACATGAATTCAATAAAATTAAAATAAAAAATAAAATAAATATGTCAAAGCACTCCCATATTTACACATAAAGAGTGAATTGATCATCCTGGTTGAATTTTTATGAACATTTTTATTGTAGCAAGAGATACGGATGGAGACGAATGCTGACGTCAATGAATACTTGTCGCACGTTGAACAACTCAAACTCCAAGTATTTGATACTATCGGCCTATGCGATTTACCATTTAAATAAGTTGAACTAACAATATGGTCAATAGATATGAACTTTAAACATAATTTCAGTGCCTTTGGAGTAAAACATAGAAAACAATAAAATGAAAATATGATGGAAATAGGAGCCGTCATTTCCCCGTTATTAACGTCACTCCTCAACGAACTGCAAAATGTGAAACGGTAACTATGAGCCACGTTTGCTATAATCACTGCTCGCATCTGGCGAGATCCGATGAACATCGGACTTGTGGTCAAATAACGAATGAGCAAATGTTTCAGCTTCTCCTGTAATGACAACTTTGAAGTACTCAATACTTGATGGAACACCTCCAGGATCAAAAACTGACACGCCGTTTTGCGAAATGTTTCGTCCTTCAACTAGTTATTTGTGATTTTATTTTGTTTTATTTCAACAAGTATAAATCTGAATGAAATACAGTTGATAAACATAGTTCTGCAGTAAGATCGAATAAAAATATCCATCTCCATTGTGAAAGATCTACTTCATTGTGGAATAATGCAAAATCAATATATTTCAATTCAATTGGCGTTCAGTACTGCAAAAACAACCTCTTCGATAATAGCTTCGCTTAAATTCTTAGCCGATCCTTCCCCTTCTTTTTCTTCGATGATCATCTCCTCGCACCCATCATCCGTTATCTCCGTGTCCAGTTTGATCTTCTTGCATCTGTTCCTGGCTGCAGGCAATCTCAAATGCTTTGTCTCGTCCAAACGCTGCCTTGCGTTTTTGCGACTGACTTGAACTTTAGTACACGGATGTGTACTATACGTATCTCACAGCGAACAAAAAATCCTGTCAATTGGTTTAAAATTGACTGAGTTACAGCGGAAAAGTACCCAAAATAGAAGCCTAGCCGAGAAGGTTTCACTACCCTAGATGATTTCCAGATGCAATGTTATCCGCAATACTCTATTACCGTTGATTTCTTCTCTAGGGATGGTTTGCTTTCGACGAATTTGGTAAACAACTTCGCCGGGTTGGTATTTTCAGCCGCTGTAATCTTACGTTTTTTGATTTTCGGAGGCATTGCTGCATGTTATTAAAAGTAATATGGATGGAGTAGACGTTATCTAGCTGACAAACTTACCACTTCCATGAACATGCTACCAATGCTGGACACGAAATTCAACCGAAGAATCTAAAAGTGACAGACTATTTGGGCAGAGGGACCTATTTTGGGCACCTGCTACTACATATAACTCAGTCGATTTCAGTTGTGACGCAACATTTTCAAACATTCAATAGAAAACATGTTACATATATGGCTCGTCACAGAGATTTCCCCTAAAACACTACGTCATTTATGGATACTCCCAGAGTAAGCAGGAAAGCGTGCACCATTTTCAGTCTTTAATTCCAGATAATTTACCCCAGAGGTCTGGCCATTCAAACCACACGACAATTGACGACCTCTGATCTGGGGATTGTTCTCATTTCCGCAGCTCTGTGTTGTGGTTTAATCTCATCCTGCTTTCGCTTGAATGAATGCACAGAAAGGTAGATCATCGATCGGCCATGAAGTTCCTCCTCATGGGTCGTAGGGATAGGTGATATTGGGACGCACTTTCCATGTAGGACATCGGTGTAATTGAAGCTATCGAAAAGTTGCATCCGATTGCAACGGGCTAATAGTTGCCGACTTCCTCTTTCTGTCCCTTTTCCAAGACAGGTCTCGATGATGCGAGGCACTACATTCATGCAACCGTAGAAAGGATTATCTCTCGGCTGCATTCATAGGCTCATGGGGGAAAGTCTTAATCATCTCCGTTCCAGCAGCGTTTCCGGTCAGTCAGTCATGCAGACAGACCAGACCAGGCCGGCAGAGACTCGTTTGCTGTTTGGCACGTGTTGAGAAAGCGAAACCACATCGTTAGTCCAATGTTGTACGGTGCCCCCTTGTTGTAATGGGCCCGTATGGCCGAACAGCGACTGACAGAGAAAAGTGTCCCGTTTTTTTTTTTCAAATCAGGAGCACATTTATTACTACTGTATATAATTCGGTAAGTAGTTCTCACTATTATTGATAGCAAGTATGTGGCGACCATCTAATTGTCTTTGTATTACTATCGCTGGCCTCATTTGTCAATATATCCGTTCTGCGGAGAGGAATCACCGTGACATTACCCCACCCGTGAACCTAGAAGTCCTCCTTGGAGCCACCATCTTGAACGACTTTAGGTTCACAGCTCTTCACGACGTCTAGTAGAGCTAGTTTCACCACAGGTCTTTTGAAGAACTCCGATGCTGTACGTACTAGATCTCGACGAATAAGTCCGTCACTCCCCGGAATAAACCTTTCTATGCATCTTCGGATCGGACTGATTACGCGTAGTCCCTTCAACCATCAAAACTAGATCTCCAACATTCAGTACGATGAGCGTCGGTTTGGTGCGAATTCTTTCATCCATCTATACCAGAATTCGTTGAAAATCGATTGTGTTGGCTTCCAGCTATTCCGCAGGGTTCCTAGCTGAGCAATCGGCTCAGATGGAGGAGTTTTGAACCCGCTCGAGTTACGCAACAGGAAGTGGTTAGTTGTCAATGATTCTTGGACTGTCGTGCAGGTCAGTTGAATTGTGGTTTCTTCAGATTTATCATGCCTAGATGCTACTTGATGGAGTTGATGCGGTCGCCAATCAACTTCATCCACCGTGGCAAGAAAAGTGTTTCGATGTCAGTGATCGAGGGGTTTAGCGGAGAAACAATAATGGGAAAAAGAAGACATGAATAATGGATGTCCTTCAGTCTCCATTAGTCATGCATGCTTCCATTGACGGCTTCTTTCAATTGCACTTTCTTTCAGAAGATGATGTGTCTCGGATGGTTCTGTGTGGGTGTTCCGTCCGTGTTGATGCATGTGCTTTGGTTGTTGTCCAGGAGAGTTTTTAGAACAAGAGACTGAACCCTTCGGTTATAGGTGGACGACGATCCGGGTTACTGTCGGCGCTTGTATCCCTTTCGGATTATTTGCTGCTTCGCTAATAACGCCGACATTCGTCCAGCTTTCGATGGCGAAGTCGTCGTTCTTCCTCCATAAGCTGCTTCTGCTTCCCGATCTGACGTTGTTAGACATCGAGTTCCCACCTTTCCAGTTCCTTCTGTTCTATTAGCTCTTGTTCCTTCATCACCATCTCTTCTTTGATTATCTTCATTTGGGCTTCCAGGACAGTTGCACTAGCGCTGGACGCTTGGCCTGCCGGAAGTGAAGAAACTTTGAAATCCCCTTTCTTGGAAGTTGATTTTTCAGCGTTGACCTTGATTGGCTTTGTATGGGTCGCTTCACATTGCTCAAATTATGGCAATGAGAAGACGGACTCTCTCGAAGAAGATTTTTTTCTTTTTGTTCGTCAGAGTTCTCTTCAAAGTTGGCAAAATGATTGGCGAGATATCCAGCTGGGACGGTGGTTGCATTCCATTATTCCTAATGTTTTCTTGCGAGCGTGTTGACATGGTTTGGATGTAAGCCGAGATTTTATTCGCGTGATGTCAAGGCTTATGTCCAACCATTACTCGCTAGACGCGCATGTACACAGGATTACCCTCGCATTGAGCAATGATTGTACTAATGTCGAATTCGTTTTTGAACCTGGGTTGGAACTGGATCGGCGGAAAATGTGTAAACAAACAACGGCAAACAAACTTTAGTACAAGCGAAACCGAAGTCGGGTTGGGGTTGAAACTGTGATCTGATCCAGTTCCAACCCAGGTTGGAACTGAATCAAAAACGAAAACGACATAAGTGCGGTTTCGGCCATGATGACATCGACCACGCAGTTTGGCAGTGCCCGGAATATGCATCGAACAGGAACTGACGTCGCATTATGCGATTCAAGTATGCTTCGCCAGGTGCGTACAAAAATTTGGAAGACACATTATACTTGTGGTTCCTTAACCAAAGGCGAATCAACAAAACCGTTTCCTCGACGATGAATATACTTAAAGCTTGATTATACTTAAACGTTGCGGGGTGCCGGAGTCTTTCAAGTTTTCGCGACACTTGGTTCACAACTTCAAAGTGAGATACGTGTAGAAGTAGAACGTATGATAAATAAAACATAAAATAAGTTTTGCGTAAAACTAATACATCAATTAGTATCAGTGTATCTGTTCAATAAATTTGCATGTATACCGGAATCCTGCTCCAACGCTAGCGACGAGTGGAAAGCATGCCATCGAAATCCCTGTTTGGGCTGCTGTGTTGGTTGGGGTGGAGAAGAAAACAAACTGTAATGACGGGTGATGAAAAAGAAAGAAAAAAGACGGATGATGGATTGGGCTGTAGTTTTGAAGGATAATAAAAAAATCAGTTTTGAGAATGTTGTTCTGAAGAACGGATGTGTGTGGCAGAGTCAGTGAATAAATTGATTCGTGAAAAAAAAAAAGATAAAGCCATGTCTCACGTTTCATTTTCATGATCGATTTTTATTATAATTTCCGACAATACGGTATCCGAAAGCTCAAGATTTGTAGGGAGATTTTGTCTGTTGATTTGGGAAGCATTGCTGGATTTCTTGACCACTTCTGCGAAGAGATTCAGCCAGCGCCGTGATCTAACAGCCCAAATGGTGTATAATGCGGATGAATCGGGCTTGCTATGACATGTGACAGCTATGATCCAACCAATAATGGACCAAAATGTCATCCAAAACTGCAAACTGCGATACCGTGAAAAGCATCTGTTCCACGTCTTGGCGCGTAATCAGGATGATGACATGGACCAATGTTTGAAGGACATATCTCTGAAGGATGTGTGCTTCTGGTTGCCCGATGCTTGGAATCAAGTGCAAAGCACATTCATCCAAAAGACTTGGAACAAAATCGGTGTCATTTTCAATGATAAGTTGGTTTACGAGGACGACATCCCACTATCGAATTTGATGATCAATCAGGCTTGCGAGGATGCTAGCATACCATATATTTCAGAGGAGCGTTATGCGAGCAAAGCCTTCACCGATGAGGATATCTTGAAGATGGTTTTGGACGATCAATCTGCGGTAGAGGAAGATATGGACCAGTCAGAGCTGCACCAATCAGAAGCAGGACAAGATGCAGCATCAACATCAATGAATTCTAATGACCCATCCGAAACATCAGGAGTTGTCAGTGACATCGATGCTGTACGTATGCTGGACAAAATAGTCGATTGGTCTGACTCTGCAGATCTATCAATAGACGGTATCATTTTCTTGCGTCGGATCAGGGAGATTGCAATGAAAAAGTCCATGGAGCGATGATGCTCGAGTACGCCGAATAGTGTATGATCGCTATGGCAAGTGTTTTTAGGTCTTGGTTTAAGCGTTATTGGATTATTTTGATTTTTGTTTATTTTACTTGGTCGAAATCGTAAATAATATTGTTCAAAATATGATCATAAGAAACAGCAAATAAATAAAATGACATTTTTTGCTTTAGACACATTAAAATAGCCACGGTCTTTTGATAAATCATTGTTTTCTGATACTTAGCAATCAGCAGCCAAAGAATCCTTACAAAAGAAGCATACTTGAAAGGTTGTTCAAAATACCGGTTTGTATCTGAAAGATTTTCAAAAGGAATCCCTTCAGTAGTTCCTGGATTTTTTTTATTTTATCTGTATTAACGAGATTTTTAACCCAAGGCTAGTTCATCTCGGGCTCTAGTTTCTGGAGTAGTATCCGTTGAAATCCGTTGATGAATCACTAGAGTAAACCTTTAAAAGATTCCTGAAAGAAATACCAAAAAATGCATAAGAAAATTTAATCCCAGCAGGAGTTCCTGAACTTAAGTAACACAGTTGTCATGAAAGTGTAATGGAGGCGCAGGTTTTTGTTGCACAAAAGTCAACTTCTAGCAAGTAAGTATTTATTTGTTAGAAATAAGTTACAATGGCTTCTGCGCAACAAAAACCTGCGCTGCCATGACTCTTCTGTGACAAGTTTGTCATTTTTGCAAGACTGCTAAGAAAAGCTTCTGAAAGAATCACAGGAGGAATGCCTGGAAAATTCTTATAGGGAAACATATGAATGGATCGTTATAGAATCCCCGGAAGGACTTCTGAAAGACCAGCAAAAACCTGCAAGAAACGAAGCAGAAGCTCTTGAAGGGATCGCAGCCAGATTTTCTGGAAGAATCCCACCACGAATTTCTTAAGGGATTCCAATGGATAAATCCCTGGAGGAGTCCGCCTGCGATTCCTGAATCTATCCGAGCAGGAAATCTACAGCATGAATCTGATCATAAATTTCTGGAGCAATCCCAACAAGTAAACCTGGAGGAATCTCAGAGATTCCGGAAAGAAGAAATCAATTTGTAGGTTTATAATCACAACAAAAGCAACGTTCATTATTTGTTCTGTTCCAGAGGAAATAATAAGAATAGTCTTTAAGCCCATAATAGCCAATGTGGTAAGTGCACGTTCAATCAGCAAAACCATGCTCAGGGTAGCGGATTCGATTCCCAATTGGCCTAGTAACGTTTCATAATGGAGATTTCCTTAACTTCCTTGTGTATAAAAAAGCTCCATATGTAAAATAACCATTGGCAGTGCGGAATCTCAGTTGTCAATTGTGAAAGTTCTCATAAAACACTAAGTTTATTAGCAGGCTGTGTCCCAGTTAGAAAGTTACGCCAAGAAGAGAGAGAAAGAGGTATCTTCCAGCAATTAAAACGATATTGGTTTAAAACTTTGGCTAGGGTTAAGCGCTAAAACGGTATAAATGTATTAGTTTGCAAAACAAGTTTGATCGTTTTCAAAAGTTACACGATATTTGTTCATTTCGTAATTTTTAGATGACTCCAAAAGACATCAGTTGAATTAATATTGATTATAAAATAGCAATGCTGAGTGAAAAACACTTTTATTTTTCAACTTCAAAATCGGGGGCTGGCAAAATCGGGTCCCCACTGTACAACAACCGATTGTACTGGCCATAGCACTATAGGGTATCAGGCGGACAAAATCAGAAAAGTGATTTTACCCAATGCTTGTTCTGAAAATTTCTATCGATAATAAACATATAAACTAGAGGAAATACAGAATTTCAAGTTTCTAGCTGATGTAGTGACAAAGAAATTGAGCATCAAAGTTAAGAAAAGCTAAACCAATTGATTTTCGCTAAAAAAAAACAACATATAATTTCAAATTTATATTTTCTAATTAATATCATCATTATCTATCGGTTTCAATACATCATTGGTAAGGTAATGAAGCAAATTTTCCAACAAACAGGTGGTTTTGTGAAATAGTTGAACAATTGTAAGAAAACGGTAAAATAAGAAGTTGAAAAAGGCATGAAATTCGAGTTTTGTTAATCGGAATCTTTTTTTTCCACACATTCCCAGGCCCAAAACCAGTTTAAGGTCAAACTTTAGGTCTACACTAACGATTTTCAATGCGAAATGCTGCGGTAAATTGCGGTCTTGTGGAGATTCAGCGGTTTTTTCTCATTTAAACGCCCCTTGAGATTCAACAATTCCTAAAAATTTTAAGCAAATTCCCTTTGGAACTCACAATATTTTGATCATTCCAAGTGAAGAAAACAAAAAAAAAATAAGATAAAATTAAACAAATCCAAACTTTTTTTATGTATTATCAGTTATTTGGCCATATTGAAAATATGACCTTTTCAAAACTTGATCGAGATGCTTGAAAATCTTCATTAACAGTATATTTTGGCCGAAACAATTACAGAAAACTAAGAAACCCTCGAAAATATTTTTGTTCGCCTGCTTGTATGAGAATCCCCCATAGTGCATAGGTCACATTCATAAAATTCAACGAAGGGGTTACTGTAAAATGAACAAAATTAACTGTAAACTCAACGTTATGTACTGTAGAATAACAAACTGAACTATAAAATCAACGTTTAGCATCAGGATCTCATATGGTAAACATGGTTTCAGTAGATAGAATTACTCTCTATCGATTTCGCTACGCCGGTGCACCAAATTCAACACGGTTTGACTGCACGGATTATCGATGCCGCCGAACACGAAAATGGCAACCAGAGAGTGCACATTCCGCAGCAGTGACGGCACATCAACACCCATAACATTGAACGCTTTAAAAAATACGTCCTCTGCTCGGGAAGCTGAATCGCCGCACGGGATGATAATTTTGTCGAAAATCAGATGTTTCCTGGTTGGAACAATTCTCCGACGCAAACAATGTGTGGCTGCAGATCTTTGATTGCGTGTTTTCGAAGAGCATCGTAATCGGTTTATTCCTCATTGAGCTGTGAAATACTTAAAAGAAATCGTTAGTACTCTGACGTTTTGTGGCCGTATCCCTTTCTCGTACAGCTTCTCTGCCCACTGATTCATGCTTAGTGCCGAAAACATACTTACCTTACCGATCAGGCTAAGGCCGGGGTGGCCTCTGCTGTACATAGTAGCCGTCTCCATTCCACTCGGTCCATGGCTGTTTGTCTCCAGTTCCGCACTCTGCGTAGGGTCCGCAGATCGTCCTCCACTTGGTCGACCCACCTAGCTCGCTGCGCTCCACGTCTTCTTGTACCGGTCGGATGACTCTCGAGAACCATTTTAATCGGGTTGCTATCCGACATCCCGATGACGTGACCCGCCCACCGTAGCCTCCCGATTTTCGCGGTGTGGACGATGGTTGGTTCTTTCAGCAGCTGATGCAGCTCGTGGTCCATTCGCCTTCTCCAAGTACCTACCGTCTTCCATCTGCACTCCGCCGTAGATGGTACGCAACACCTTCCGTTCGTAAACTCCAAGGGCGCGTTGGTCCTCTGCACGTAGGGTCCATGTTTCGTGCCCATAGTGAACCACCGGTCTAATAAGCGTTTTGTAGATAGTTAATTTCGTGTTACGGCGAACTTTATTCGATTGTAGAGTTCTGCGGAGTCCAAAGTGAGCACGATTTCCTGCCACAGTGTCGAAAACAAGCCTATGTAATTTCGCCTAGCAAGTACAAGTAACTCAATAAGCGTAATGCCAAGTCTTGAATTGGGCTTCATCGTGCTGTGGAAATGCACATATTCTTACAGCGCCTTTCTCCAGGTAACGCCGTCAAGTTTTGCTGCTGTCAAGATTTCAGAAATGCCTTTATTCTGGCGTTCCACGGCCCCACTAGTTTGAGGACAGAAGGGAGTAGGTTTCCTTACCCCATATTCAACTAATCACCGTGACATTTCAGATAGGCCTTTTTCAATTTTGTTTTTTTTTAAATTATGAAAAACATGTAAATTTCGGCGGGTCTTAGTCGTCGTCACTGGAGCAATAGCTCAGGTGGTCACTTGGCGGCTGATTCAGCGAAATAGCCACAGTGCTTCGGCTAGGACCAGCCCCGTCGTCCTCCCATGTCCCAGACACGCTCTGCTCTTTTTGCGCTGGTAGGGTGCAAAAGAAGGGGGTGTCCGTGTTGCCCAACTGGCGGAGGAAAGCACAGACCTGGCTTATACGGACGTCGAGATTGCGCCAGTCACGAATGGATATGTTTCCCGTACGCACCTCACACAGGGCCACCATGCGGTTCAAGAAATCCCGCTGTGACCGCGTGATGAGGTGCGTACGTGGCATTGGCGCAATGCTAACCAACCCCTTCGGGTACAAGCGCTGCCTCAGGAGCTCCGGCAGCGTCTTGCTGCATGCCACCTGCTCTTGTAAATAAAGTGAGAAACGGGCTGTATCAACTTGCGACAGCAAGCGGAATTGCAGTCCGTTTTCCGTTCACAGCGACCTGATTTGTTCGACAAATGATTCCCAGCTGACGGACGGCTCAATGTATGCGTCCGGGGTCAGTCCTTCCGTATTCGGGTTAATGATAAGCTGTAAAGTAAACATAACAATAGTTTATGTATTCATTAAACCCATGCAATAGCACTTACCGTCTCAATCCGGTAGAGTCGGGCACGCACGTCCCGAACGTTCCGCTGTTCCTCGGATATGGGAATCAACGCTCGCTACACAATCCGGGCAATCATTCGCTCAAGAGTGAGCATCTGGCGTCGTAAAACCCAGTAAGATCGGTCAAACCTGCGAAATCCGACGAGGTAGATGCTGGATCGATGGGGGTTGTCGATGCTGCTACGACAGGTGACCGACTTCGGACTCTTACGCTGATCGTCACATACGACGCGGCAAACCTCAGAAATCTGTCGAGGCTGGCGATGCTGTATCGATACGGGCGGGAAACAGTTGTCCCTTGGTACCGGTGCGGATGGCGTTGGCGACGGGTTCGGGGTTACCGCTACGGCCAGAGACCGGCTTCGGCCTCTCTCAGTTGCCTGCTCCGCTGCTGCCACTGGTGCTCGTTGCCGTCGTTCCATCCTCATTACGCCCTGTGTTGGACGTGCGGCACGAGGGGGGTTCTGAAAATATTAGGTTTTTGAAGGGTGACAGAGGATAATAGTTAAAAACATAGAAAGATCAATAACTACGAGCGTAGAACAATTTTTTTTCACCATTTATGGTCCTCTATCACCCTTTAAAAAGTTTGCTCTCACGAACCTAACTCCCTGCATATGACAGGTTTTCTACTGTTAATATATTTTGATCAATTGATGAACTACATGGGGATGCTGTACAATTGCATACTTGGAGGCGTATTCTGTGGGTCTGGCGATATTTCCTCGATTTTAACAAAAAACTGTATTGACTGTCAAACGATAAACTGCAACGATCGACGCGCCACCATCTTTCAAATAGTGGAGGGTGTAGGTACCTTTTTCGCGGTGTTGTTTACGGTGAAGCAACACCGCGAAAAAGGTACCTATGCTCTCCAACATTCGAAAAATGGTGGCGCGCCGATCGTTCTACGTTAGCGATTGTGCGGTGGGGTGATGACGTTTGGAGGCGAATTATAGTTACCAAAATAGCTCGCGTTTAGTATCATATGGGCGTAACTGCATTGATCGATTTCTCTTCATCGATTTTATCTTCGGATTATTCCGGGAAATACGATCAATGTTCGGATGTTCTCTCGGTGTGTTTCGGTGAAGGACGACTAGAGCTAGCATCTAAAACAATAAAAACAACCAAAAATGATTTCCCGACCAAGTTATTAAACAAAGAGAAAATCTATGAAGAGAAATCGATCATTATAGATACGCCCGTATGATACTAAGCGCGAGATGTCTGTTAAACGAAGAAATTCGATTATTTGCAAGAAAATATTTCGTAATTCATACTACTTCAATGATCTAACAGTATGAATGACTAAACATCGAGATATTAGCCCTGTCCAAATTATGTATACATATTACATACCTGAGCTGAGGGTGTCCAAAAAATATTTTCGATATCCAAAATGCAATTCTAACGGGCGATTCGAAATTGTGATTTTCTTATCTTAAAATGCTTTCGTTAAGGTTTTTGTCACCAGGAACGCAAAGTACAGTCATATTATAAGCGTATGAGTAACTTTGCAAAATATTCAATTAGTTTTTAAGGAATTTTAGGGACATTTTTTCCTACGTTGTCCTCAGCCTGTCCAAAATCCATGAATTATCCCTATGGGAATCGTTCCCTAACAGGGACGTCAAAATGTAAACGTCTCGTATTGAAACAGGATTGGATTTGATGTCCTATTCTATTACGCATTTGTAGTGCTTCATTATATTTTCGTACCGTAATCCGGGGTAACATTGATCAGATTGATTGATTGATTTGTCTTTATTAGAGAGACTTTCAGCCCTTGGCTGGTTCGTCTCTACATTGATCAGAATTTTCGATCTTTCTTGAATAATTCTCTTGTTAAAGCAAATGTTACATGTTTTATATTTTTAAAACAAGTACTGACCCTCTGATTATGTGTTAAGCTTCTCGAAAAACTATTGTAAAACTTTTAAACATGTTAAAATATACTTTTTAATCTAATTTTTTATTTTGTTGAATTGGGGTAACATTGATCATGTCAGTGATCAATGTTCATTAGTGTTGAAAATACCCTTACTTACTAAATTCCGGGTCGCTGATTTCTAATATGTTGTCCAAATTCTTACAAGTTATGTACTTTTTGAGTTATTTTAGGATTAAAATCCTCCAAACCGCGAATAACGCCTAAAGGTAGGCAATGGCTTAAGGAATTGATAGACTACTTCTAATAAATTGTATATTTTATTGAAAAACAGCATTTTTATAAAAGTTTTGTTCATTTCATCCAACTCTAGGATAACATATTGAAGTAATACAGTGATTTCGAATCTCATATTGCAGCTAGTATTCATGCCATGCATGAATGTTTGACAATGTATCTCATTGCGCTACGAAACACAGTTATGGAAAAATCGATTTATTTTATTGTTTATGAAATTCAATTTTCATGAATTACATGTCATTTAATAGCCAAATGATAGCAGATTACGATATACCATTCGATAACAGAAACTGAGTCAATGTAAAGTGCATGTTTGAACATTTCATGAGGTCGGTCAAGCCGATCAATGTTACCCCGCTGATCAATGATACCCCGTTTTACGGTAATCAAATTAGTTAATGTTCGTTAATTGGCGTTGTCTTTATCCTCGTTCTCGCTGTCGTTGTTGCTGTTAGTCATTAACGTTGACCGCCAGCAGCAGGGAAGCCCAGTGCGTCACTTATCTCTCCTTTGTGGCTTCGCAGTTCTCACCTTATTTTTCCTACCGTAATCCAAGGGTTCTCCTTCCTTTGGCCCGTTGGTTGGCCTGCTGGGGCTTGGTTTCCCTGCCTCTTGTGCGTTATGCAACCGGCTTGACAGCTTGGTTATTCGCGCGGGCAAGAGACCGGCCCGCTTCTGCTTTACGCCCGTCTCCGCAGGACGCCTATTGGGCCGCGAATTTCCAGCAGGCTTCGACTATGCTATTTGAGCCGTAGAGCGGATTGACCGCTTCACCTTCTGGGCTTTCTCCTTAAGGCGCTCTTCTCGGAGAGTAGCCGCGAGTCCCAATCTCATAGGGTTTGAGACTTCTGGAGGGGCCGATCGGTCCTGGCGAAAAGGCTGGAAGACTGACGATCCAACTGACTCAGAGACCATGGTGGGGGGCCGGGATTGAAGGGGCAACTTCAAGCAAGCCTCGCTCATCTTGACGGCTAGATTCTCGATCTGTTTGACGGACTGTGAGATCGATGACGAAGCATGGCCCACCTGCGCAGTGAGAGTGAGGAGCTGGGCATCGTGATATCTTCTGTGACCTTCTCCATCTCCTGGTATCTGGTTTGAAGATTGTCCACCACAGCTCCCATAGACTCCTCCACTTTCTTGAGATTCTCGGACATACCGAGGTTGACTCCGTCCGCTAGCTCCATGACTCGGTTGTAAAACTCTCCCACCGAGCAGGGTAGGATTGATACCAGAATCTTGGGCACTTTGTAGGAGTGGCGAGCTGTCAGATCCTTCACAACTGGTTCACAATTCCTCCAGATCTTTGAGGCATTCCTGCCATGCAGGTTCATTTCGGCGTGGATTACGCGGGTCACATAGGAATCATACCCCTCGGTGACATTAGAAGAGTTAGCCATGAGATGTTCCAAGTGGGCAGAAGCGGCCTTGCCGAGGGAGTGTCGTCCCCCAGAGCTATTGTCAGCATTCTGATTGAGAGCCTGGGCCTCAATCTCTTCAGAGAGCTCAGCTTTGTCTGACGATCCTGAGGAAATTTTGTCCGATCCGTAACCTTCAGCTTCATTATCGACAGCTTTTTGTCGACGCTTCCCCTTTGTCTTCTTCCCTCTGTTGGCCGCATGAGAAGCGTCCAAGAGAGAGTTGTAAGGGTTGGACTCCGGCATGCTCGCTTCCTCAACTTCGTCAACAGGTTTTAGGTCGGCCATGTCCTTCGCTTCATTTATGATCGCCTCGGCTTCCTTAGCAACAGAATGGGTGAGATCACCAAGAACTCTCAGGTCCTTGTTCCTTTGGATCTCTTGGGGTGTTAACTCTGACTTTCTAAGGGAATTTCTCGCCTTTAGGCATGATAGATTTGTAGAGTAGACCAATCAGCGTGAGATAGGAAATGCAGTATGTCCTTCAGACGATACTGCGCACTCAATTATATTTGTCAACACCGCTGCTTTCCATGCAAACACCGAGAGAACATTTCAGTCATGACACATCTGTCCAGCAAAATGACAAGACATTTGTTCGGAATATCGGGACAACCCTGTACCGCCGAGCATACCGATGCCCCTGTTGAAGATGGGGCAAGCTGCGATCAACGGGGATAGAATCGGCGTGCGTCTAAAGATCGTAATGAGAGCTACCTATACATGTAGGTAGGCCGAAAACTGTAGGCAAAGGAGAAGAAATCTGAAAACTGAAAAGTCACGTTTGTTATGATAGTTACTGAACTGATGAAATTTATGAAACAATTCTATTGATACGGAGTGAATTTGAGGTATTTTTCTCGATAAAAGTAGTGCATATTCCAGTAATGTGAGTTTTGTACAACATATATTAAATTCCATGGAATTAACGATAAATTTGTTACCCTAGGTAAAATCTACAATTTGATAACCTAAATTCCTATGAATTCTTTTCACAACTGCTACAATTGAATCTTAAATCTAAACTTAATCCTAAAAGGGCAAAGTAAGTTTCACATGCTGTATAGTTTGATAAGATTAATAACGTATTAGCTAAATTCTACTATATTAACCTACTAGGGTCTGAACCGTTTACTCCTGGTTTGAAGAAGTATCATTTGGCTCCCTGAGGAAAGGTGGAAGAAAAACTTGCTGTAAGTTTATTAAGATTCTTAAATTCAAACAACTTACTGAAAAATAAAACCCTTTTTTAGCTTCAAGCTGCCAACAACAAGACTGCTCTGAGGACCGTTTGCATTTCTATCCGAGCAGCATTTCTGTCTAGTGGAGACGTCGGGTTAGAGCCGCTATCCATCACTTTAAAAGATGTAGTCGTCAAGGATCCTTAATCTTTTCAAGCAGGAAGGCCTACCGAGGGTTGGTCCAGGCCCTTATGGGAACCTTCTCTGGCTCTTCTGACTTTTTCTCGAGCAGGTAAACGAGGGTAATGCGGCTGAACTACTCGATCATCGTCATCAGGAACCGCTAAACGTGTGGTTGACTTCCTCTCAATTGTCTTGGGAATCGGGATTCTCGCCGCCTTCCCCTCAAGACATGGCTCGCAGCAATCACGGATGCCACAGTCGATAACATTCATCCCGTTGCCGAACTTCTCCTCGCGGATACGCTCCATCGCATCGGTGTGCCTATGCACAAAACGCCGGTGCAACTGATGCTGACAATTGAGGAAGTGTGTCTTACCTTGTGCTTCCTTCAACTACTCATCACTTTTCCGTCGGCCAAAAAAACACTCGGACCCGCTTTTTTCTTCAGCGTCGAGAAAAAGTTCTCGTCACACGTCATGTGACATCTGTTGAATTCGAGCTCTTCGCGTGGTGGCTTCAGAACAAAATCGTCCCGAGATGATAACAACGGCGTCTTTCTTCGAAGATATGTCAGAATGGTTCGTGGTTATCTACAGTCGTTCGAAAGGTAGAATCCTGTGTCAATCAAACCAAGAAGATCTTCAATGTAGGTTCTAGCGGCTGGAAACGACTGTCCGCTTGATATATTATGAACCATAATGCAACTCTTTGATTTAGTGAAGAAACGTAGGCCGTTACGATACCAAAGAGGCAAGTATAAACATAGATATTATAGTGCGGAGTTGCAAAATAGTTATTTATGTAACGAGTTGCAAAAAGTTGATTTTTCAGCACGAGTCGTGCATTTATCCAACGAGGCTTGCCGAGTTGGATAAATACGAAGAGTGCTGAAAAAATCGAGTTTTGCAACGAGTTCCATCACAGTAAAACCGCTCAGCACTAAAATGTGTAAGCCCTACTCAAAAGTGCATAATTTCCAGACCACACAAAAATGTGTTACAGTTACACATTTTCAAAAACAGCTCGTACATTCGTCTAGATGCGAAATGTCGATATTTTTTTGTTTTCCAAGGTCACTAGTAAACCTAGCTAGATTGCTGTACAAAAATTTTTGCGTATTTAACGATTTTGCGGACACAGGAGCTGATTTTGTGAATGTGCAAGGATTACACATTTTTGGTGTAGTCTGGAAATTATGCATTTTTGCGCTGAGCGGCGTTAGCGTGATACAAAGTTTTATGCAATGATTTTTTTCATAATGCAACCCATTTGAGTTGCATAATATTCATAATGCAACTCAAATGAGTTGCATTATGAACATTATACAACTATTTTTCATTATGCAACTCATTTCAGTTGCATAATGAACCAGTTCGAAAAATTGGCCATTATTACACCAAAATGAGTTATATAAAATTTAAATTATGGCACTGAATTGCATAAAGTATTTTTTGTAATTGCATTGCAAATTCCCCTACTTTTCACTAGCAATAAGAACAATATAATGGCCTACTTTTCTTCACTAAAACAAGAGTGCCGAAAAGTACTACTTTTCGGCACTCTTAAGAGTGCTGAAAAGTAGCACTTTTCGGCACTTTTGTCAGCACACACTTTCTCTAACTATAGGGAACTGCATGAAATTCTCTCCTTCTCTTTCACTCTAACAGAAATCTTGTAAACAACAAGGCCACGAAACTTCAAAATCCCATGTAAAATCAAAACAGTGCGGTGCCCTATAGCAGCTTCCGTTGATACCGCTGCTGCTTGTACATCCACTGAGCAGCTCGAGTTCGAATCAGGATGGTTAAGATTCTGAATCGGACGGCAGATCAGGTGTACAAGCAGTACTTTCACGTGCTTTAACTCTTGCTTTTACTGATGCATGACGACGACGGAGGCTTGAAAATTTATGACACTCAGCCTACCATAGCCTACCTGATCGAACAAAAACATCACGCTGACGCACATGGAGGCACGCACGTGGTTCCTCATGATACATGTTTGTGTGGCTAGAAAAGATTATACTGAATAGGATTTTTTTTGCAATTACAAAAAACTTTGTATGCAACGCGTTGCAAAACTCGATTTTTTCAGCACTCGTCGTATTTATCCAACTCGGCAAGCCTCGTTGGATAAATGTACGACTCGTGCTGAAAAAATCATCATTTTGCAACTTGTTGCATAAATAACTATTTCGCAATTTCTCATAGTAATAGGCTGGTTTACCTCACGCAAATATGTTAGGAAAAAACCTACTTTCCCACAAAAAAGTAGCAGTGCTGTAATGGTTCATTACAGCACTGATTTGCGTTGCGTAATGAACCATTAGAGCACTGTTCTCAGTTTTAATCAACTTCTTGATGCTTTATGGACGCAGGATTGAAAAAATGTGATAACTGCACAGTATAACCTCCAATGATCAGACTTTCTTAAACATAGCTATGAACATCAGTGTGCAGTTTGATGAAAAAGTTTTGTTAAAAACTATCCTCAAGTGGTAATTTATGAAATTTCAAAAAACGTTGTACGCAACTCGGTGCAGAGCTCGATTTTTACAGCACTCGTCGTAATTATCCAACTCGGCAAGCCTCGTTGGATAAATGGAAAAATCTTCATTCTGCACCATGCATCTGGGCAGGGGTAGTGCCGATGTGGATTTCCCATGAGATTTACCCATAGGTGCGGCGATAGGAAACTAGTCGGCTCTTTCATTCCTACGGCGTTCTTATGGGAGTGACGTCATGTTTACAAATATGGAACGTGACGTCACTCCCATAAGAATGCCGTAGGAATGAAAGAACCGACTAGTGTCCTTTCGCCGCACCTTAGGTAATCCACATCGGGGCAGTGCGTCGGCCTTCTCTCCAGAGGTAAAAGAGAATAAGCCGACACAACTATACCCCCTGCAAGCCTTAGTGCCAGGCAGGGGTAGTGCGTCGGTAGTGGGTCTCCAGTTAGCCTAGTGGTTAAGGCTATGGATCGCCAATCCGGAGACGGCGGGATCGATCCCCGTTCCGGTCAAGAAAATTTTCTCGACTCCCTGGGCATAGTGTATCATTGTACTTGCCTCACAATATACAAATTCATGCAATGGCAGGCAAAGGAAGCCCTTCAATTAATAACTGTGGAAGTGCTGAAGAGTCAAGTGGGCTTAGTTTCATCGTCTCCTTCGCTGCTACTGCTGCTTGAGTCTAGTATAGTCACGAGCGGGGTGGGGGCGCTTTCCTTTTCAGCCCTGCTGATGTTGTCTTGCTGGTGCCGCCCTGGCCGGAGGGTTCTGCCGCCTTCGGCTCTATCTTCCGGGCCTCCGGGGCCGCTTTCGGGGGTACGATGTATGCCTTCTTGTTGTCCTTTTTATACGCCGCCCGGGCCTTGATGGCCGGGATGCCTCTGTCTATCATCATGCAGTATATTGACATCTCTTGTTTCCAGACCTTGCCAGTTTGGGTTGTCGGCAGACATGGGCAAAATACCAAACCGTGCCGCACCGGTGGCGTGTTTGCCCGTAAACATGCCACCGTGTGTGTTCATATCACCACCTTCGTTCAGCTTCTACTGATGAACACGCAGTGCGACTGGCGAAACACTTGTATCGGTGTTATAACTCGAACCTCAGTTTCGGCTCCGTGTTTCAGTTTTGACGGAGGCCGAGTGTTTCCGATTGTATGAAACACCAAAGCAGTGAGCTCGGCCACAGTGCGTGGTAGCTTGGCTGAGAAAGACACAAAAGGAGCCGCCAAGTACTTCACTCTCGTCGTCGACCAACAGCATTTGCAACTGGTGCTGGAGAATGAACGGCACCGAGCGCTTGAGCACGAACGAGTGTTTTGCATAATCGGAAACACTCGGGCTCCGTGTTACCCGAAGCGTCAAACACCGTGCCCAGTGCCTGAGCACCGCCACCGACACCGGTGTTGAGCCAGACACGGTGCGGGCCTGGGCCTGGGCCAACCCTCGGGTGGCCTCCCTGCTTGCATAGATAACCACCAGGATCCTTGGCGACTACCTCATTTACAGCGGGGGATAGCGGCTCTAAGGGGGGCCCAACAGCAATGAATACTAACAAATTAAAACCAGTGGTCGAGTGCGTTGAAGGTGAAGGGGAACTGAACCCGTTTGCGCGTGGTGGCTTGGCGAGATCGCCACCACTAGGGGCTGGTGCATCCACCTGCGACCCAAAAGCGGGAAGTTCAGCGAAAAGCGGTACAGTGCCTGAGGAAACCCAGATGACGGGTGCAGACCTCACGCGGGCGCTGAACCGCAACCGAAGCGGTTTGCCGAAGATGTTGGTAGTGGCCGAACAGCTGGACGAGCTGATCGGCTACACGAGTGGTCGTAGCAACATTAGTAAGGACCTGAAGCAGGGCCTTCTGAAGTTGCGCAAATCGCTAGCTCTGGCCAAAAAGGAGTTCGATCTCCTGGCAGAGGAGCGAAGTGCTGCCGACGCGAGCGGTCCACGCAGACGGACAGCTTCCTCTTTGCGGGTAACGCGACGATGCAGCACGAGACCATGCAGCACGCCGGGGCCGTAGCGGAGCGGTCAAGCCGCCCTATGACCCAAGCTTCACGGACGAAGCCTGTCGTGAAGCCGCGGCCCAAGAAACGACAGGCAGAAGCAGGAGCGGAACTGAAGAGGGAGGTAAAGGGTGCGGCCAGCGCGAACAATCAGGCTGCCAAACCGGTTGCGAAACGCGCACGGGGCAGGGAAACCAAGCCCCGGCAAGCCAATCCCAAGAGAGGAGGTAGCCAACCAGACCAAGGGAAAGAGAACCCATGGATTACGGTTGAAAATAGGAAAAATGGGAAGACAGCCCGCAAGCGCGGAAGGAGCGACGCGCTGGTCATCAAAGCCGAGGCGGACACATACGCCGAGGTGCTGAAGGCCATGTGGGGCGCAAACCGTCTCTCTCCGCTGGGTGCGGATGCCAAAAGCATCCGACGTACCAGGACTGGAGAGATGATGGTAGTGCTGAAGAAGGATGCGGCCGAGAAAGGTGCATCCTACAAGGCACTAGCCCAGGAAGTACTCGGAGAAAAAGTACAGGTAAGAGCTCTAACAGCGGAGGCAACTCTCCAGTGTAAAAACCTGGACGAAATCGCCTGCGCAGAGGAGCTCGCAGCCGTACTTAAGCAGCAGTGCGATGTAGATGTACAGTGCATCGATGCACATGCGCATCGATCCACATGCGAAAAGGTCCGGCTGGTACGCAGATTGCCACGTGCAAGCTCCCCGTAGGGGAGGCGAACAAGGCGATAACAGTCGGCAGCGTCAAGCTAGCTTGGTCAGTGTGCTCGCTCAGCATACACGAGCCGCCGCTGGCGTGCTTCAAGTGCTTCGAGCAAGGACATAAGTCCTGGGCATGCAAAGGCCCGGACCGGAGCAAACTCTGCAGAAGGTGCGGAGTAGAAAGTCACTTCGCCAGGGAGTGCAACTCGGCACAAAAATGCCTAATTTGCAAGGCGAACAAGGGCCACATGACGGGCGGGCCTAAATGCCCAGGCACGCGAGGAGGTCGAAGTGTCAAGCGATAATGCAGGTTACACAGTTAAACCTGAATCACCGTGAAGCTGCGCAGCAGCTGATGTGGCAATCAGTCTCGGAGTCTAGTACAGACATCGCCCTGCTAGCTGACCCCTACTGCATCCCACCCGACAACGGGAACTGGGTAGCGGATAAGGCTAAGCTAGCGGCGATCTGTACAACCGGTCGTTTCCCGATCCAGGAAATAATTTCTAGGTCGCACGAGGGCTTCGCAATAGTGAAGATAAATGGGATGTATTACTGTAGTTGTTATGCCCCACCCAGGTGGCCGATAGACCAGTTCTCAGCAATGCTGGATGCGTTAACAAACGCGCTAGTAGGGTTGAGTCCCTTGGTCATCGGCGGAGACTTCAACGCCTGGGCGATTGAGTGGGGTAGCCGATCGACTAACGCGAGGGGCTGGACACAACTCGAAGCAATGGCAAGGCTGAATGTGGAGGTCGCGAACGTAGGTGAAAAAAAGACCTACAGTAGGAACGGTCGAGAGTCCATTATTGACGTGACCTTCTGGAGCCCGGGTTTAAACCCTAGCTCAGACTGGAGGGTCGATGATGGGTACACGCACAGTGACCACCTAGCGGTACGATATAGGGTGGAACATGGTGGAAGGAGGACGCAGCCGAAGGTCATAGACAACCATCGAGGATGGCTGACTTCGCGCTTCGATAAGGCGTCATTCGTCGAAAGGTTGCGTATGGAGCCTAACATCGACGATCTGTCCAGTGATGATCTAGTCGGATCTTTAAGCCGTGCATGTGATGCCGCGATGCCTAGGCGTGCGCTACCCAGGAATGGACGAAAACCGGTATACTGGTGGTGTCCTGAAATCGCAGAGCTCAGAGCGTCCTGCCTAAGAGCGAGGAGGAGGATGCAAAGAGCTCGTACCGATGAGGGTAGAGCGGAAAGAGGTGAGGCTTATAGGACGGCTAAACTGGCACTGAGCAAAGAGATTAAGGCATGAAAATGAGCGTGTTTCGAAAATCTCTGCCAGACAGCCAACACGGCACCCTGGAGCGATGCCTACAGAATAGACCAGGGGGAGGTAGCCCCAGTGACGAACGATAAGCTCATCGTAATTGCGAAGTCGCTCAAGTTGAACAAGGCTCCGGGTCCGGACGGTATCCCAACGGTAGCCATCAAGTCGGCCATCGAGGCATGCCCTGATATGTTCAGAATGGCTATGCAGATGTGCCTGGACAAAGGCGAATTTCCGGAGAGGTGGAAAAGGCAAAGATTGGTTCTGTTGCCCAAGCACGGGAAGCCACCCGGCGACCCGTCGGCATACAGACCTATCTGCCTACTAGACACCTCCGGAAAACTGTTGGAACGAATCATCCTGTCGAGGCTACTGGTCTACACCGAGAAACCAGATGACTCTGGGCTCTCGGATAACCAGTTTGGCTTCCGTAAGGGTCGATCGACGGTGGACGCTATTAGGGCCGTAACGAAAACGGCCGAGATAGCGTTCCAGAATAACCGTAAAGGAATTCGTGATTGCGCGGTAGTCACGTTGGATGTGAAGAATGCGTTCAATAGCGTCAGTTGGGCGGCTATTGAATGCGCCATTCAACACCTAGGAGTCCCGGATAGTTTACGCCGGACACTGGAGAGCTATTTCCAGAATAGGGTGCTACTCTATGAAACGGACGAGGGCGAAAGGAGGTACAATATCACCGCTGGAGTACCACAAGGGTCAATCCTGGGCCCGGTACTATGGAACGCGGCGTACGATGGCGTATTGAGGCTCACACTTCCACCGGGCGTAAAGCTGATCGGCTTCGCTGATGACATTACCCTCACGGTATGCGGCGAGTCGATAGAGGAAGTGGAACTGACAGCGGCGCATGCAATTGGCATAATAGAGGACTGGATGAGGTCACGTCAGCTGGCACTCGCACACCATAAGACGGAAGTGGTGGTGGTGAACAACCGTCAGTCGGAACATCATGCGGTGGTCACCACAGGCGCGTGTGAGATCAACTCCAAGCGCTCATTGAAGCAACTCGGAGTCATGATCGATGATAAGCTGAACTTTGGTAGTCACGTGGAATATGCTTGCAAGAGGGCGAGCATGGCGATTGCGGCATTATCGAAGCTCGGCAATTGTCTCTAGCGTAGACTTCTCGCGACAGTAGCGGTCTCCATACTACGGTATGGTGCCGCTGCATGGTCGAGCGCGCTAGAGGTCAAGCGAAACGTAGAGAGGCTCGAAAGTATACACAGGTTGATGGCCCTTAGGGTCATCAGCGCATACCGTACGGTGTCAAAGGACGCGGTATGCGTGCTGGCGGGTATGATGCCCATAGCACTTGTGGTGTCAGAGGACAAGGAGTGCTTCGCGAGACGAGGCACAAGAAGCGCGAGACGTATTGCCAGAACATCGTCGATGTTGAAATGGAAGAGAGATTGGTAAAACTCCAGCAAGGGCAGATGGACACACAGGCTCATACCGAGCGTGTCCAAGTGGACGAGCAGGCCCCATGGCGAGGTGATTTTTCACTTGACACAGTTTCTGTCAGGCCATGGGTGCTTTAGGTGGCATCTGCACAGATTCGGACATGCTGGTTCTCCTTCATGTCCGGAGTGTGCAGATTGCGACAGACCGCGGAGCATGTGCTCTTTGAATGCCCACGCTTCGTGGAGCAAAGGTCGAGTATGCAGGAGGTATGCGGTAGAGACATCACTCCCGACAACATTATTGAAAGGATGTGTACGGGGGAGGACAAGTGGGATGCCGTTTCTTCCTCGGTATCTCGAATCGTCCTTGAACTACAGAGAAAATGGCGAGCCGAACAACAGCTAGTTGAGTTGGCTCCCCCTCCCCATCCAGGAGCTTAAGCCCAACGGGTAGTCTATGTACTAGCCAGGGCCCGAGCCTCCGGGGAAGAGCGAACAACTTAAGGCGGTAGCAGGTGGAACGCTTACCATTAGAGTGTACTCATTGTACGAAGTCATCCCCCCTTCTCGAAGTCATCCCTAACGGGCGTAGCGCGAAGGTAAGGAAGAAGAGAGAACGAGGTTTTAGTGTCGACCCCACATCACCTGAGGACCCACCTCTCGGGTATCTGTAGAAGCAGATTTCCTCTTTCTATATAAAAAAAAGACACGGTGCGTGTTCGTTCTGAAACACGGAGAGCTAGGTAGTGGCTTGGCATCCACGGTGGTGTGTTTGAGCATCGACTCCTCGTGCAGTGCAGTGTTTGGACATAGGGAGGCATGCTTGCTGACTTCGACGTTAGTCCCGTCGTCGATTCTTACCAGCATGATTAGTTTGTCGGCCGTTTCGTTGTCCTCTATTGTGATGAGGTATTCATCGTTTTTTTGTTCAAATTTTTTTTTTTTTTTTTTTTTTTTGAAAAATTGGCTTTCTCAGCCTTGGACTGATAATTGATAATTGCTATAGTGTCCCAGTGTCCCAAAATTGATAAATTAATGTGTAAAATTGTAAATTCAGCTAAATTTGAGAAATCTTTGTATTTTTATGTTATAATTGTAAACTAATAGGCAAGGATGGGAACACTCACTTGCAAAAAGTTACACTCACTTGCTATTTTCTCAGCTCAGAAGCATGCAATCAAAAAACAATGTATGGACGACTTTAGCCTTGTGGTTTTATCTAAAAGTTTGCCGAATAGAGTAGGGGTCGCACACGTATACCGAAGTCGTGACAGAGCTGCGAAGGCAACTCTCCACAAGGTGAATGTAAATTACACTCACCTCGTGGAGAGTTGCTTTCACAGCTCTGTTACGACTTTGGTATGCGTGTTCGACCCCTACTCTATTCAGAAAACTTTTAGATAAAACCACAAGGCAAAAGTCGTCCATACATCGTTTTTTGATTGCACGCTTCTGGGCTGAGAAAATAGCAAGTGAGTGTAACTCTTTGCAAGTGAGTGTTCCCATCCCTGCTAATAGGTATACAAGAAGCTCCCCCTCAAAAATCCGGCGATACCCAATGTAACGAGGAACGGTTGACAGCGTAAGAAAATTATCTGTTATATGTAGTGCGAATAGTCGTTTTTTAAAATGTTTCTATGTTTATAGTATCCCCTTGAAAAAGGCCCAATAAAAGAGCCGAAACGTCGGGCAAAGCAAAACTCACCGTTTTGAATAGTCCAAGACTGAGAAAGCCAATTTTTCCGGAAGTAACAAATTTCCAGTCGCACTCACCCAGCATTTTTCGTTTTTCAACTCGAAGGCCTCGATGGTCCACGGGTCGATGTCCCCTCCATCCTTTGCTCGCAGGGTGAAGTATTGGATAATCTCGATTTTTCACTTTTTATCACTTATCACTTTCTGTGGAAGGATGGAGATATCTGTTAGTACTCTTGGTGGTTTTCTTGTTTGTTCATCTACACTAGGTAGATGTTTCCATCCCCCTAGTCACATGCGGGTGTGCAGTTGTGGGGGATGGATGTTTGCCTTCATCAGCAAAGAGTAAACTAGCTGATGGTGCGCGTTCTAGTTTCGACCAGTCCCGTTGATGTTCTGGCACGCTCGCTATTTAGTCAGGTGGTGCTGACTGTTTACGTTCGTGGTCTCCGTGAAGGGGACCCCCCCACATTGGTCGGGCTCCATACAAAGGGGCGGCCAAAACTCTCAAAAAATGAAATTGATGTATATAAAGTTTATTTCACCTTATAACAAAGTTAATGTATTGTACTTTTATGTTTCTTAATTAAAAGCATACCAGCTTTTGTATTTCAATGACATTTTCACTGCCAAAGTGGCCTAAGTCATAACATTGAAAAATGAATTATTCGAATAAAGTGAAATAATAATATTTTGAGAATGGAATATCTGTTTTATGTTATCCAGCATATGAAAGCTTGTTATTGGACTGTTTGAATGCACGTATGGTGCAAAATTAATATGTCACAAAACTTTTCAAATTTTCATATATTGTACCTTAGAAATATTGGTAATTTTTAAGTTAAAAAACCCAGATTAATCCACCTAGTGGTGATAGTGCCTTTCTCGTCGAACATGAACTCATGATCTTTCTTTGGTTGGGATACGACTGGGATGATTTTGCTTCACAATGTTGGCTTCAGCCTTTTGGGGGAATCGAAAACATTAGTTTATGATTTTTTCCGACGTTCCGGTCCGTATGGGGACTTTTCAAGGGTTTAATCGGTCAAGGTTTCCTAGTCAAGATGGCCTCGATTAACTTAAAAATGTCACACGGAAGTTTTGGTATTTATTAACGGACTCAATAAATACCAAAACTTCCGTTTAACCGTCGTGATGCGGACAATCTCCTACCTATCGGACGGTCTAGAATTCGGTCCCTGTTTTTGGAATCTTCGACTATTGCTTTGTTTAGCTAGTTTATGTGCATGGGCCATCATTCCGAAGCATGATATTTCCGTCGACGTAATGCGAACTGTTCCTGAATCCTGAGAATACCTTATTTAGAAAAGCAATAATTTTAATAAAATTGGGAAACTTAATAATTGAACATATTCCGACGTTACGTTAAACGTATAGACAGAGCTGAAAAATATCAGAGTTTTCAGTTGACTGCCTGAGCACCTTCACTATCACTGAAGACCGATCAACATCAAGACGATTATTACAAGCTAGGATATAACGTCTTTCACAATCACAGATGACTTTACGGTCTTCGACATAGTTTTTTCTTCACACTTTAGGCTATATTTCATTATCATAGGTTTCAAAATTCATGTAAAATTTGACAAAAAATGCAAGCAAGTGAAATTGCCCATCTAAATCCCATAAAAAAATTCCCAGTAGTTTTAGACGCAAAAGAGGATTGAAAAAGCTTTGATGCGATAATTTTCATTTTCTCATATAACGTTGACCTATCCTACTGTATATTTTTACACCTCAGTGATTTGATGAGATTGCTTTAGTACAGAAAAAAAGACATATCAATTGTAACATATTGCTATTATATTCATCGTTACAAAAAAATAATCGCCAAATGCTAATCAGGTTGCGTTTCACAAGCCGCTGCTGGCTTGATGTTGGTAGTGAGTAGACGTCAAACGAGCAAAAACGATTAATATTTGATTCAACCGTTGAAAACAAGGACGATGGAGAGCAGTCCTGCAAAATATCAGTGTCAGTGCCTGTTTTTCAGCCGAAAATGAATGACTGCGGCGGTCATTTTCAGTTCCTCGATGTGAGAACTGACAGAGTCCGAGAGCTCCATTCATGAGCAACCCAACAAGGTCAATTCCCAATCATTCACACACTACTCATGTTGACAGGCCATTCGTCTCAAGCGATGGCTTCTGAGAGTGAGTGCCCTATACAATACCACGGGTGAAAACACTCAAATACAGAAAATTGAATGGAAATTAAGCCCGGTCAGCTCTCGCTTTCAGCACGCTGCATGTGAGTGTGAGTACCTATTTCATTTCGCTCCCGTGTTGCTGATCGGAAAGCAACATTGACAGGAAAAACAAAACGAAGAAAATGAAAGAAGCAAAATATCGCTATCATAAAGGCCTGTCGAAAAATTGCAGTACTGCTACTCACTCTCCAATGGAGAGTGAGTAGAGTAAGACGTCTGTATGTATGTGGCCTTAGTTCAGTCAAGATTTTGTTCTCTTACACATATTTATCGCTTGCATTGACTTTGTTCATTTTTGTAGTTCCTGCGAAGCACCCTACGAAGCACCCAATGCTGGTTTTGCATCACTATCGGTAGCCTCTAATGTGGTCTGAGCCTATTTTTTTGCTAATCGTTCCTCATGGTTTAAAAAAAGACCGCGGTTGGATGTGTCGCATGCTTCCGGCTGGACACCCTAGATCGGTCCCGGAACACTATCGGTAGCCTTTATAAAGATCTTCGTTGTGGTCTGAGCCTATTTTCTGGCTAATCGACCATCACGTTATTCAAAAAGTCGCTGTTTAATGTGCCGCAGGCATGGGTTTTGATCTCTACTACATTTGACCACTTCCTGCGGGACACCCGGAACCGGTTCCGGAATTCTATCGGTTGTTCCAAATTTGATCTGAAACTATTTTCTTTTATTAACCGTTTATCAGGTTGCCTGAAGAGCTTGCGATTTGATGCGTCGCATGTAAGGTTTTGGTTAACTTTTGTACTTGGGTACTTCCGGCGTGACATCTGGAACCGGTTCTGCAACACTACCGGTTCCGATATGGTCTGAGAATGTTTTCCTGCCTACTGTTCATCAGGCTATCGAAAAAGCCGCTGTTTGATGTATCGCATGCATGGGTTTGGTTTACTTTCATATTTGGCCACTTCCGTCGTAACACCCAGAACCGGTTCCGGCATACTACCGGTTCAGATATTGTCTGAGAATGTTTTCCTACCTACTGTTTATAAGGTTATCGAAAAATCCGCTGTTTGATGTGTCGCATGTATGGGTTTGGTTCACTTTCATATTTGGCCACTTCCGGCAGGTCACCCGGAACCGGTTCCGGAACACTACCGGTTCATATATGGTCCGAGAATATTTTCCTACCTACTGTTCATCAGGCTATCGAAAAAGCCGCTGTTTCATGTATCGCAAGCATGGGTTTGGTTCACTTTCATATTTAGCCACTTCCGGCGGAACACCCAGAACCGGTTCCAGAATACTACCGGTTCAAATATGGTCTGAGAATGTTTTCCTGCCTACTGTTTATCAGGTTATCGAAAAATCCGCTGTTTGATGTGTCGCATGTATGGGTTTGGTTCACTTTCATATTTGGCCACTTCCGGCGGGTCACCCGGAACCGGTTCCGGAACACTACCGGTTCAGATATGGTCCGAGACTATTTTCCTGTTTACCATTCATCATGTTTTCGAAAGTGCCGCGGTTTGATGTGTCGCATGAATGGGTTTGTATCGTTTTCATATCTGGCCACTTCCTGGGGTACCGATCCGGAACACCTAGATGGCCATGACTCCGGAACGGCTTGACCGATTCGAACCATTTTCAATAGGAAACAATGGGACCAGATTCCGCGTCGAATGAACCATTGGTCATTAAAATCGGTTGAGGTTTACTGCCAAAAAGTGATGTGAGTTTTTTTTGTACACACACATACACACACACATACATACACACACACACATACATACACACACAGACATCACCTCAATTCGTCGAGCTGAGTTGATTGGTATATGTGACTCGACCCTCCGGGCCTTCTATCAAAAAGTCATTTTTGGAGTGAACATATAGCCTTTCCAGTACACTTAGTGTACGAGAAAGGCAAAACGGTTCGTGTCGTCACGTGTCGCCGCAATTTCGAATAGTACATCTTAAACTTCATGCTTAGAGCTGCCTAAAAACGTTTAAATATTTTGCAGAAATTTGCAGTTTTTCAAATTAGAGCTATTTAAAAAAAGTCATGTTTTTTCATATATTTTACGTTATTTTTCCATTTTTTACTGAAATAAAATTTATCTTTCCACATTTTTCACACGTTTTGAACAAACTTGATTGGATTTGATCCAAAGATAATCATTTATTTAAATTCAAATTGATTTTCTAACAAAAAATGCAAAAAATATGGGGTTTACCATTTTTGAGATTATTGAAATTACGTCATTTTGAATAATTTACACACTAAAAATACTATATAACATATCTAGGCAACCTATAACTTCGATTAAGCACATAAAAAGAGTTTTGGCCGAACTTTATCTTTTTCCTACCATTGACCATTTGACGTGGCCGCAGGTCAAGGCGATGCGATGGGGGGCAATCGCCCAGGATGGAACGCTCAGGACAGAAAGAAGTAAGTAAGTATTTGATGCATAATAATATTATGCATTACGTCAGTGACCAGCTTTTAATCTTAAATCGCCAGGCATAGCGGACGAGTTGTGAATTACCACCGATTAGCCCATGACATTTACAACAACTTTGCCGAAGATAGTTTTCAGGATCCTAAAATATGGAGAATGCATAAACTATGAGCAAAATCCACAAACATCTTTTTCTGCCGGTCCCTGTCTATGGCATAGCCGATGACCGGCAAAGGGGTCAAAGTGTGTAATGAATTTGGGATGGATACGATGCGGTTCCGGGACTGGCATACAAACAGGAACGGACTACCTACTGTGGAGGGAGATGTGATGATTGTATTGACGTCAGTCAGTTCGAAGCTTACCATTCACCATGCTTCAAAAGCTTTTCGATAATCCAATTATTTTGAGTTGTTTTCTGGGAGAATCGGCACACAGCATTGAATGTTCGGGTCACTTCTCGTTCAAGGTGAGAAGGTTTGTTTTGATGCGTTTGTGGTAATTCTGCTTGTTTTTAAGTGATTTCATTTTAGCTTCACTGGCAGTTTATGTAGGTACAAGGTCACATCTATTTTATCCGTTAATCCGTTAATTTTCATCTCCGACATGGAGCTGCTTTTTTACAATTTGTATGGAACCTTTTCTATCTTCTCCCATATGAAACATACTCCTGATCAAGTTTGAGATTATCCTCTGAAAACATGGAGTTTATTACCAATTTGCGTCGTCGGCCACAAGTTTGGGTAACTTTCGTAAAACATGAAAAAATAATTTGTAATAAAGCCTAAGCTTTTGAAATAGAACCCAAACATGGGCTTTAACCATGTTTTCGAGAGGTGTTTTCAAACTTTTGATCGAGAATTACATAGAATTGCATTGCGTGTACGCCGCTCTATGATTTCTGAAAACAATTACACCATAGCATAGATTTTCCTGTTTCTTTTGCCCCGGTAAAAAAACGCAAATCCGGTGGAATAAACGATTCGGTTTTCACCTATTAAGCTACAATCCGGTAGCTAAAAAAGAACCTCGCTAACTCTGTCATGCAAAGAAAGCTGCAGCTGATTGCAAAATCATTCCCCACCCGCATGCGATGATGTCTTTTTTGAGCATTCATGCTGTTTTGTCAGTCCTACTTAGTGTATGTACTTCCCACAAAAGTCGACGACATGTCTCACTGCATTCAAGCAGACAATAAGTGAAAGGAGGAAGTTTTGCTGTGATGCGGTTTCCAAATAGAGCTACCGGAAAAAAGGTGGAAATTCGTGGTGCAGATACGATGATCATCCCATGACAGTTCTATAGTTCTATTTCCTAGTTTGCATATAACATTCGGATAAAAAACAAACTTCCGCTTTCGAACATAAAACTCTCATGGGATTGAGTGTCAGAAAATTAGTTTCTGATGGCAGAGTTGTACCATTTGGTTTTCTTACAGATGGACCCTTAACGTCAGATGCTCTTTCTACAGCGCCAACTTGCACTCAACAGCACCATGCCACTGAGATTTATCATTCAATGCCTCGGACAGTTCTTTTTGTTCTTCACTGGGAAAAAGCCTGCTTATCAATTTAGTGTTCTATGTGCATTTCCACATTTTTTAACTGAGTGCTTCCTCAACCAATGACCATCATGCCATCATGCATGTGTATATTGTGTGGCAGCGTCGAAAATATTCTATTCCCAAGCAATCCAGCAAATTTCGTGAATGAAAAGTTCCTGAACAGATCGGACCCGTACCCCCAACATGGTCATATTGGACATCCACTACTTTACACTGTTTTTATATGGGGCTCGGACAGTTACACTTTCTCAAACGAATACAATGATCTTTGAAGTTCCTGGTATACTCCTGCCGGGTGCATGAATCATGCTGAGCAAGGCTGCTATTGTGCACTTGTGCAGCCTACATGAAATGGGCATCTGTCGACGTAACTGTTTGCCAACAACAAGCATTTTATAAAGAAGCAAGAGTAGAGCAGTCAACGAAGGCTAAAGTTATAAAAAAAACCGTTCGCAACACAATCCAGCGCAACAAAACAACCTGCGGGTTCAAAAACAAAACTCGGCGTACCATTCGTCCTGGAGTAGAAGGATTTCGAAAAGCTTCGAAGAACGTTTCCGTGAAAAGATGCGGCTACCGACCATGCACCGTGGTGCTGCGCATGAAGATTCCCGAAACAGTTCTGACCCTGAACACCATCGAGAGCTAGCCTACAACGATTCGCTCCAACTGCCGTCCACATCACGAGTAGACGCGGACGAATTTGGAATGGAAGATTTGGACGAAGATGGCAAGGAAATTCGCATTGGAGATAGTATGCAGAAATGAGCATTTTTATTATGATTAAATATTTTGAGAAGTACAGAAATCGGGTCTTCTAAGTGATGACAAGAATAACGAGCCGAAGGATGAGCCAGCTGGTAAATCTATTTAAAATAAAATTTTATCTAATCGTGTATCAACATTTATGTTTCATCTATTTCAGCTCCTACCAGCAGTCTACCAGGATATTTTGGTTTCGATGAAATGATACAACCAGAGCAATGACAAAGTGAATCTTTGACTCGAAAAGAGAAGAACAAGATTCTCAAAATGAGAGGTAGGGTTGTAAGAGTCAGGTCTGTAAAGCCTGCTTGTGGTTGTACCTGTACAAAGTTGAAATGCTTCGATAAGTACTTCGGTAATTATTACTTAACCGTTATGTGACCGACAGGATACTCGGGTACCTACCTACCCAGTACCAATTTGAAAAGCACGGTCTAAAAAGGCCTTCTGAGTATGTGTTAAGTTACTTGAAGAAGTGTTGCGAAACTTTTAAAAATGTTTAACCCTCGAGCGATCACGCTGTTGTATTTTGTACAACACGTTGAAATAATGTCGGTTTTGTACTCAGCATTAGCGTGGTGCTGGCGGTGGTGGCGTGGCGAACCGCGCGAGTTACGGAAGGTTAAGTAGACTTTTTAATCTATTTTTTTTTTTAATTTTATTCGTTTGTGTTGAGAATACTTACTAAATTCGGGGTCCTTCATTTCGAATATGTTGTCCAAATTCTTATAAGTTATGTACATTTTGAGTTAAGGGATTAAAATCCTCTAAACAGCGAATAACGCCTAAAGGTAGGTCATGGCTTAAGAAATTGAAAGCCTACTGGTAATAATTCGTATACCGTAATCTGGGGGGTAGTTGATCAGCGGGATGAAGTTCATCACTATGAGATCCACGTCGTCCAAAGGCTGTGGAAGCTACAATTCTGTTTTATTGGAAGAACTTTTGACATAAATCAATTAAGTGAATATATTTAAAGGTTTTTATGAAAATTGTGTCAGATTTTACATAAAAATATCGACATTTTTGGATGTGTATTAAAACTTGGTAAGAAGACTGTCTTTCAAAAAATCGCTTCCCATCAACGCCTTGTATATCAGATGACTCACAAAATACTTTTATTTATGTAAAGTAGGTTGATTGAACATATTTGAATTTAAATTGATGTTAACATATACGTTTTATTTGAAAATAGCATATCTTTGCGACTGTTTTTCAAATAAATTGCCTACCTTTAGGCGTTAAAGGTGACCATTCTGTAACTTACTACTTTATTTTATTTTTAACATTCAAAATACACCAGTTGTAAAATTTTAAGAACTTATTCAGATTCAGCATCATCAAGTTTAGTTTGTTCAATAATTTTCCAATCTTAGATTGTTTTGTCAGAACAATATTCTCCAACTGGGTATTTCTTCAGATTATTCACCATTTTTACTGCAGAAGAAGCCTTGAAAAAATCAAGCACTGGCATTCCTTTGTCATCTAATGGCGCATCCTTTTTCAAGTATTCGAAAAAAGTAGTTGTTTTTTCGTTATCGTGTTTGTTGAACTTTTGGGTTCAGTTTTCTCGAAATATTAACTTTAGGAAAACTTGTTAAAAGGTACAATATCGGAATCCATCACACTGTTTGTCGCATTTTGAAAAGTGGTTTCGGTCAGATCAGTATCTGGTCCAGCCGGTCAGCTTTGGTTTTGAACCCAGAGAAACCTTTCGTTTCTGAATTGTCTGCCAGCATGTCCGATACATACTTGATGATTGCTTGATCCAGCCGTAAAAAGCAAGTTCGAATCGGCGCCGTACAAGGCACTATCGACATCCTGATCGACATCCAACTTTTGAATGTGCTTGAGATTTATTTTAGAATGTATTCTCGGAGATCGTGCTAAAATATATATATATATATATATATATATATATATATATATATATATATATATATATATATATATATATATATATATATATATATATATATATATATATATATATATATATATATATATATATATCTATATATATATATATATATATATATATATCTATATATATATATATCTATATATATATATATCTATATATATATATATATATATATATATATATATATATATATATATATATATATATATATATATATATATATATCTATATATATATATATATCTATATCTATATATATATATATATATATATATACATATATTTTATCATGTATCCATGTATATATATATATATATATGAAATCACATACTGTTTTGAGATTAGTACCTCAAAACATATAATCGCTGTAGACAAGTTAAAACAAAACTGCCATCGCAACTCACTTTCATTAAGTCCGGTTTAGCATACACATATGAATGCTTCGAATAAAACATCATTGATGGGTTCGATAAAGGGTAGCAGTTTTGCGCCCCAGATTCAAGCAATTGCTGGTATCTCAGCTTGTGTAGCAGGTTGTTCGCTATCTAAATTCTGGCGTGCAATTAGCAACAGTAAATCGTTGTCGATTTACTGTTGCTGCTTGTCGCTGACTTTTCACTGGGGCGGATATGCTATCGATTGAACTCCTCGATACCTTTTTGGTTTGTAAAGTTGTACTTGAAGCCAAAGGTTTGTCCAATTCACTGTCGTAGTAATTTTGCACCTAAAGTAAAATAATAAAAACATAATTCATGCATTTGAACAATCGTATATGTTTGTGAAACTTACGGTTTTTAGGTTTTCAGGGCGTCATAGGTCCATGAGCTGGGGCAATGGACCTCGCGTGTACCTGATCTTGAACGTTTTGATGCAACTATCTTTTTTAACTCCTGTCGGTAATTTGTTCGAAGACTGCCAATTTTTTATTGAGATCTTCGAGTTCTGATCCTGTTTCGAGTGCTGAATAAATAGTAATCAATTTGTCCAGCGCTGCATTACACCGCGTTTTATAAGTGTAAGCAGCTTGAGTGCCGTTCCACAATTCTGGGAGTGATTATGCTTCTATGAAACGCCGTATGTCGTCTTTGGATGATTCTTCGTCCGAATAATCCTCATCAACATCGCTATCACTTTTCATTTTGTAACAAAAACAGCACCAGACCAGATAACGGTTGACTAAGCAATGACGAAGTAAATCCATTGGCGTAGCGCTACTGATCCATTGGCGTACCCCGCTGATCAATGATACCCCGTTTTACGGTACGTCAAAATCGTTCTTACGTCTGCTATATTTTAGCTTCCTGGAAGTATACTCCTTCAGCTTTGATTACAGCCTTACAGATCCTTGGCATGCGGTTGGTTAGCTTCATCAGTGTTGTTTCACGGATCTTGCTCCAGCATTCCCGCAAACACTGCCTCAAATGATTGTGGTTAAGAGGGTTGAGATCGGGAAATTGAGCAGGCCAAACCATGTTAACCAGCTGTCCATCTTCTTCAAGTTCGTATACGCATCCGGGACAAAGTTTTGAAGAGTGCTTCGGGTCATTGTCTTGTTGTAGAACAAATCCTTCTCCAATAAGTTCTAATCCATTTCGAATAGCATTTTCTTTAAGTACCTTTGAATAACCCTCCTTGTTAAATATGTCCAGGGATGGGATCATTCATTTGCAATCAGTTACATTCACTTGCTGTTAACTCGCTTCAAAACCATCGCTGCAAAAATCAATGTATGGAACGCTTCTTTATTTTTGTTTTACCTGAAACTTTGTAGAACAATGTACTACCTAGCGTAAAATCAATAATTAAGTCAACAAAAGGCAGCGAACGCAACTCTTCACAGCGTGAATGTAATTTACATTCACCGCGTGGAGAGTTGCCTTCGCAGCTCGCTCACGACTTTGACATGCGTGTGCGACCCCAATGTTATTCGGAAATCTTTCAGATAAAACTACAAGATCAAATTCATCCATACATTTTTTTTGATAGCATGCTTCTGAACTGAAATAATAGCAAGTGAATGTAAATCTTTGCAAATGAGTGATCCCATCCTTGAATATGTCCAATTATTTTTCCAGTAAAGGAGTCCCAATCTAAAACAGAACCTCTTCTGTGTTCTACCGTGGGAACGACGCAGTTCTTATTCATACGTTCGCCTTGAAGTCACCGCACAAACACTCGCCTTTTGGTTGAGACTAAATCATATTTCGACTCATCCGTAAATATGAACGAAAGTATAACCACTGACTGGTAATACATTCCTTAGGAACCGTCCAAAAATTACGTAACGCTATAGGAGGAGGGGAAATGGAGTATGGCCGAGCGTTACGGATCATACAAAAATTTTAGGGTTTTATTTAAAAAACCCAAATTAATCCATCAAGTGGTGATAGTGCCTTTCTCGTCGTATATGTTCTCACGATCTTTCCGTCGACGTAAGTCAAAGCGTTCCTGAATCCTGACATTTTTTTAGGAAAAGCAAGCATTTTATCAAAGCCATCATTGAATTGACTTAAAACTTATTAATGGCACATGGTCCGACGTTATGTTCAACGTATAAGCAGAGCTGAAAAATATCAGATTTCTCAGTTGATCGCTTGAGCTCCTTCACTAACACTGCACTAAGGGCCAGAATCGCAATCTAGCGGAACAAAATTAATTACTCCAAAACTAAGCATTTCCGGCACATGGTGTCTTCGACAAAGTTGCTTGACATCAGCAGGGGCATCTATTGCTAAGAACGCAGTAGTTCGCAAATCGTCCGCATAGGGGGCGCCATCATCTAACTTCTTTGTTTTACGTCATAGACACTTGGCGTCTTCGGCAAAGTTGTTCATTTTGACAAAATAAACAACTCTTTCTCAGACGTCAAAATTCCACAGCCTACTGTTTTCGAGTTATTTTAAAAATAAAAAACAATCGATGAAAAAACAGTTTTTCCAGCTTATTTTGGCATTTTTACTAGAAACCATGTGAGTTTAAATTTTTTCCTAATGCAAATGTGTCAAACCAAACACATTGTATGGAAATATATTCAATATTATCATTAAAAATAAAAAATAAAAATACAAATTCGAAAAAATAGTGTGAATTTTAAGCCTTAATATCTCACAAAGCGCAAAACATCGCAACTTCAAATTTTCAGCAAATACGAAGCAATACTAGGTAAACATACTGTCAAAAATTTGGAGAGGTATTTTTTGGTGTTTTTGAGATAATAGCTTTTTAGTAACACCATAAATATAAGTAGTGCCAGCATGTAACTTTTTACTGTTACACGTTAGAGTGTTTATATCTTCGAGAAAGTTGTTCATTTTGACTAAATAAACAACTATTTCTTAGACGTCAAAATTCCACGGCCTACTGTTTTCGAATTATTGTATATAAACTAGACTTTATTGATAAAAATTGTCAATAAAACACATTTTGATGCAATAGTATGAACCATTTATTTATTGTTATTGCTTTTACGATACATAGTAGGTCATGAAAATGTCAGTTTCGTGTAGCTCCCGTTTCACAATCTCTAGAGATTGATCAACGGCCTTTCCATCTAGGAACAAATCCGTAAGCTCTCGGCAATATATTTCGCTCTCTAAAATTTAAAATGATTGACCAAATAGGTTAAGCTTGAAACATTTTGAAAATAACAAGCTAAAAATTAAAAGATACCTTGAGCCATGCTGACAATAGTAAACTGACATTTTCATGACCTACTATGTATCGTAAAAATTAAAACAATAAACAATAGTTCACACTATTGCATCAAAATGTGTTTTATTGACAATTTTTATCAATAAAATCTAGTTTATATACAATTATTCGAAAGCAGTAGGCCGTGGAATTTTGACGTCTAAGAAATAGTTGTTTTTTTTAGTCAAAATGAACAACTTTCTCGAAGACATAAACACTCTAACGTGTAACAGAAAAAAGTTACACGCTGGCACTACTTATATTTATGGTGTTACTAAAAAGATATTATCTCAAAAACACCAAAAAATACCTCTCCAAATTTTTGACAGTATGTTCACCTAGTATTGCTTCGTATTTGCTGAAAATTTGAAGTTGCGATTTTTTGCGCTTTGTGAGATATTAAGGCTTAAAATTCACACTATTTTTTCGAACTTGTATTTTTATTTTTTATTTTTAATGATAATAATGAATATATTTCCATACAATGTGTTTGGTTTGACACATTTGCATTAGGAAAATATTTAAACTCACACTCTCTATTAAAAATGCCAAAATGAACTTAAAAAACTGTTTTTTCATTGATTGTTTTTTATTTTTAAAATAACTCGAAAACAATTGGCTGTGGAATTTTGGCGTCTGAGAAAGAGTTGTTTATTTTGTCAAAATGAACAACTTTGCCGAAGACGCCAAGTGTCTAGGACGTAAAACAAAGAAGTTAGATGGTGGCGCCACCTATGCGGACAATTTGCGAACTACTACGTTCTTAGCAATAGATGCCCCTGCTGATGTCAAGCAACTTTGTCGAAGACACCATGTGCCGGAAATGCTTAGTTTTGGAGTAATTAATTTTGTTCCGCTAGATTGCGATTCTGGCCCTTAGTGCACTGGAGGCTGATCAATATCAAGACGATACTAACAAGCTAAGATATAACTTTTTACACAATCACAGATCACTTTGCGGTCTTCAACAAAGTTTTCTTTTCTGGATATTTTAGGTTATATTTATTGACCGTTGAAAACAAGATCAACACCTGATCCGTTTGATGATCAACCGCAGTAAACTTCGGAAGCCAACCATTGTAAATTGAACAAGCTATCAATTCGTACCATCACGATATTTGTAAGATTTGTGTTCAAAAACAAAAAAAACTAAAATAGACTTAGTTTATCGAATTAAAAGTTTACCCAGTTTGACAGCAATCATTGTCGAATAAGCGTGGTTTTATGGTACCACACGCATGGGTTTAGCTCAATTCCACATTTTACCACTTTCGGTTCACATTTTACCACACTTACCGATTGTCCCTAATGTGGCCGTAGACTAGTTTCATGCAAATTGTTAATAAGTTTTCCTAAAAAGTCGCAAATTGATGTATTGCATTCATTTGTGCATTTCACCAGTTCCGGCGAGGCACTCGAAATTGGTTCGCTACCGGTAAATGTGGCCTGAGACTTTTTTCTTGCCGACCGTTCTTTGCGTTATCGAAGAAGCCGTTATTTAATGTGCTGCGTGTTTAAGTTTGGTTCCGTTCTACATTTGACCACTTCCATCGGGGCACCTGGAACCGGTTTCGGCACACTATTGGTTTTCCAAAATATGTTTTATTTTTTCTTGTTAACCGTTAATTAGGTTACCTAAAAAGCCATTTAATGTGTCGAATTCATGGGTTTGGTTCTCCTTTATATTTGACCACTTCCGATTAGGCAACCGTAATCGGTTGTGGAACACTACCGGTTGTCCCCAACTTGGCCGGAAACTTTTTTTTGCCAAATCAAAATACCTAAAAATCCGCGATTTGATGTGTCGCTTGCATGGGTTTCGTTCACTTTTATATTTGGCCATTTCCGGCGGGAAACCCGGAACCAGTTCCGGATTACTACCGATTCAGATATGTTCTAAAAATATTTCCCTGCTTACTGTTCATCAGGATAAAAAAGCCACTAATTGATATGTCGCATGGATGGGCTTGATTAACTTTTATACATGGCCACCTCCGGCGGGACATCTGGAACCGGTTCCGATATGGTCTGAGAATGCTTTCTTGCTTACTGTTCATCAGGTTACCGAAAAAGCTGCGTTTTGATATGTCGCATGCATGGTTTTAGTTCAATTTTATATTGGCCACTTCCAACGAGACACCTGGAACCGGTTCCGGAACACAACCGGTTCAGATATGGTCTGAGAATATTATCCTGCTTACTGTACATCAGGATATTAAAAAAGTCACTATTTGATATGTCGCATGCATGGTTTTGGTTAACTTTTATACTTGACCACCTCCGGCGGGACATTTGGAAACGGTTCCGGAACACTACCGGTTCCGATATGGTCTGAGAAAGTATTCCTGCTTACTGTTCATCGCGTTATCGAAAAAGCCACGGTTTGATATGTCGCATGCATGGGTTTAGTTCACTTTCATGTTTGGCCACTTCCGGCAGGACACCTGGAACCGGTTCCGGGACACTACCGGTTTAGATATGGTCTGAGACTATTTTTCTGCTTACCATTCATCAAGTTATCGAAAATGCCGTAGTTTGATGTGCCGCATGGATGGGTTTGTAGCGTTTTCATATCTGGCCCCTTCCTGGGGTACCGGTCCGGAACACCTAAATGGCCATAACTCCGGAACGGCTGGACTGATCTGAACCATTTTCAATAGGAAACAATGGGACCAGATTCCGCGTCGAATGAACCGTCGGTCATTAAAATCGGTTGAGGTTTACTGCCAAAAAGTGATGTGAGTTTTTTTGTACACATACACACATACGCACACACACACATACATACACACCCACATACATACACACCCACATACATACACACACACAGACATCACCTCAATTCGTCGAGCTGAGTCGATTGGTATATAAGACTTGACCTCTCCGGAGGCTCTATCAAATTTTCGTTTTTGGAGTGAACATATAGCCTTTCGGTACACCTTGGTGCACGAGAAAGGCAAAAAGCGTTACGGAGGGGGAGGAGTGTCCTAAAATGTCGATTTTAGCGTCACGTTATAAATGGATGCTCCCTTACGATCATGCGCCCATTTCAACCCTTTTTTCTCGATTCGCTTCACGCAGCAAAGGTTTTTTGGTCGCTATACGATCACTCAGTCGACACCGTACAGTAGTCACCGATAACGAGGTACTTCGAAGTCCGTTAATTTCTTCAAGAAGGCTTGGCTCTGGCCGCGTGCGCTTTCTCTTGCTGGTGACCACGATTAATTTATCCTTTCTTTCATTGGTGATACGAGGTCGTCCATGCCTAAGAGCACTTTTACCGGTGCGCGACTAAGCTAAATTACATAGCGTAGTATAACAGCGCTATACCGTATCGGGGGCTACTAATCGAGCGAGTAAAATAGCAGCAAGGCTTTCGGGAAAAATCGAGCGCACAAATTTAGGCGCCCGATAGTTGCACGGGAAACGATTGCTATTTTTTTGTCAAAAGTGCTGTGTTCTGTTGTATTTATTTGTTTGTTTCGAACAAAACGCACCGGTGGCCTGCAACAAATTTTGTAAACACTTGCAATTAGGGAAAATCAGCTGAAAAATTACGTTTATTTTTTCAATCACAAGCAAAAAAGCAAGAACATCACCGTTGGAAAGCTTTACCAGGTGTACAATGCGATCTGTGCCAAACGATCCTCTCGGTGGACGAAACCGAGTTTAGCAATATCTGCAGCAGTCTCTGATTCGTGCAGGGCCTCTGGGGGAAAGCTTCTGCACAATAAGAATGCTATTTCAGAAAATTCTTAGATTATTTTTGAGTTACAAATTTGAAAGTTTCATGAAATTCTGAAATTATTTTTAGTCACTTTTTCATGCCAAGGACTTCTGAGGGAAAGTTTTAACGTACCTAATAAAAATGTTTGGGTATTTCATCTTCCCAAATTTCTTCTGAGATTCCAGATTTTTTCTTTCTTTTGGGATTCCTTCCGGATCCGAGGTTCATCAAGGAATTCCTTCCGCTGATTCTCCAGGAATTCCTTCCAAAATTTTCAAGGAATTCTTTCCGAGATTTCTTAAGGAATTCCTTCTGGGATTTATCCAGGCATTCTTTCTGGGCTTCCTCCAAGAATTCCTCAAGGAACTTCTCCGGGGATTCCTTCTAGAATTTCCCCAGGGAATCCTCCGGAAATTCCTACGGGGTTTCCTCCCGGAATTCCTCTGAAGATTCATCCGTGAATTCCTCCAGAAATTCATCCGAGGATTCCTCCAGTAATTCCTCCGGAAGTTTCTCTACGGATTCCTCAAGGAATTCCTACGGGGTTTCTTCTAGGAATTCCTTCGGGAATTTCTCTAGGAATTCCTGCTGGAATTCCTACGAGGATTCCTTCAGGAATTCATCCGAGGATTCTTCCAGGAATTCCTCCGAGGATTCCTTCGGGAATTTCTCTGGGAATTTCTCCGGCAATTACTCCGGGAATTCCTGCAGGAATTCTTCCTGGGGTTCATCCAGGAATTTCTCCGGATATTCCTCCGGGAATTCCTCAAGGAATTCCTCCGGGTACTCCACCAAGAATTTTTCCGGGAATTCCTCTTCAGGAATTCCTCCGGGAATTCCTCTGAGAATTTCTCCGGGAATTGCTTCGAAAATTACTCCTGGAATTCCTCTGCGAATTTGTCCGGGACTCCCTTCGGGAATTTCTCCGGGATTTCTTCCAGGAATTCTTCCGGGGGTTCATCCAGGAATTTCTTCGGATGATCCTTCAGAAATTTCTCTGAAAATTCATCTGGGAATTTCTCCGGGTGTTTCTTCAGAAATTTCTCTGAAAATTCGTCCGGGAATTCGCTGGAGAAATCTCCGAATGAATTTCTAGGGGAGTCGGCAAACGACTTCTAGGAGGAATATCCGCAGAAATTTTAAATGAATTTCCCGGAGGAACTTCGGGATTAATCCCCGGATAAGTTCTTGGGTAATTCCGGAGGATTCCCTGCAATAATCCCCGTAGGAATGGCTGTAGAAATTTCCGGAGGAGTTCCTGTATGAACTCTTGCAGGAATGCCAGAGAAATTAACGGAAGAATCGCAGAAGAATTTCTGATGAAATTTCCGGAGTAGTTCCTTGAAAAATCCCAGGAGGCATTGCTACAGGAATCTCCGGATGAATTCCTGGAGGAATCCCAAGAGAAATACCCGGAGCAATTTCTAGATTAATCTACGGAGGGATTCCTGAAGGAATCCTCGGAGAAATTCCTGGAGGCAAAGGGTTTCTTGAGGAGTCCAAGGAGAAAACGTTGTAGGATTCCCCTGAGGAATTTCTTGAGGATTCTCGGGAGGAATCCCCGGAGGAGCTCCTGGAGGAATCCCCGGAGGAACTCCTGCAGTTCCAACGTTGTATTTATTCATCAGTGGAAGGGGTCAGAATATTTTGTTTCTACCGCAGTAATATTTGGCAACGACCGGTACGGAATTCAGTAATTTAAATATAGTAGCGACCGGTGTGGAAATGAGTAACTAAACTAAAATGACAACTCCGTGGGCAAACATTTTACTCGCCTAGATAGTAGCGCCCGGTAAACTTGCTCTTAGTGAGATGTTTGTTGTCTGCGTATCATATTCTTCAGATTCAGCTTCTGAAAAAAAAAAAACGCAGACGTTAGCCTGTATTATAGTACCGTAAAACGGGGTATCTTTGATAATGCGGGTAACTTTTATAGTGCGGCAGGCATTGTGTAATTTATCTTATAACTATGATTCCTTCAACCAGTTAAGAAAAAGGCAAACGTAAATCAATTCTATACATATGAAAGTTCATCTAAGACGTATTTTCATTAAAATCTAGTTTATATACAACTTTTTGGACAAAAAATAAAAATTGTTGACATTTTTGCCATTTATCAACCCCTTCAAACAATCTTATTATTCTGTTCTTGCTTACTTGTAATAAGCTTAAAATAAGAAGCTCAGGTGCGCTGGTTTTGTTTACAAAAAGATTTGTGCTTTCGAAATCGTGAGTAGGTGCCAAAGTTGGCCATTGTTGCGGCCATTTTGGGATTCTAACAAGTCTGTCCTTAAACTGTGAAGGCCCGGTCCAATATTTTTCAAAAATTCTTTCACTTTGACACTTCTAGGGTCCCAAACCCCTGTTATTTTTTTTCTCATCGCATAACACCTAATTTTGTCGAGCAGTGTAATCAATATCTCCAATCCACCAAAACCACATTGAACCATTCTCCTGAAACTCCACAAACCACCGGTGAAAATTTCATTTGGTTTCATTGAGCTAAAATTCCAGAGATTGTATGCACACATTTTTGACCGATGAAGACTCTTCGATTCTTCGATGCTGTTTTACAATTCTTCAGAAATGGCTAAGACGCATATGTCGTGGACAAACCCGTTTTTGGAAAAACTAAATGCCTTAATCTAAAACTTCCAAGGGAATGGAATTTTCCACATTCGATGATGATGAGATGACACAGATGTTGCCACATGTCTGTTCTTGAGGCTCACCATCGCCACACTTGTTGGTTAGACTGAATTGGCTGGGGAAGTAACTCCCTGGTTTCGAAACGGGGTAACCAAGTGGGATTTGGCTCGTGTGCTTTAATTTCGATTCTCATTAGTCCGTCCATTTGAGTCACCTCACTCAGCAGCCATGTAGGGTAGGTAGTGGTGTTTATGTTTAGGTGGGCGAGAATGGTTTTTGCAATCGTCGTTCATGCCCGACCAGGGTCCTGGGTAAAGGTCCCGGGAAAACAAATGGATGGCAGTTTTCTCTGCCAGCTTCCATTAGAAGTACATTAGTTTACGTGACTGGCTTTTAATTGGGACGCCCAGGAAAAACGACAGAACGAGACCGAAGCATTGTGGCAAAGGGGGAAAAGAGTACCTAGTGAAGTAGATGCAGGTCCAGCAGCGAGACCGTCCTTTGAGATCGTGGGTGGGCTTCTGTTGAAAACAAATGGTCCCTGGTGACAGCCACGTTCCAAAATTAAATTGTAATGAGCTGTGCGACAAATGGAGCTGTTTGTAATGCATATTGTGAAACCGATAGAAGTTGACCGCTTTTATTGTGAAAACTTTCTGCAGAGATGAACGTGCAAAGGAAAATGTGCGGTCTTAAATATCGCTAGTTCATGAATTTGTAAATTATGACCACAAAAACAGATAGAATCCATATAGCCGAAGCGATGAATTCGTGTGACAGCCAAAATGCTGAGGCTGCTATCTTAAGGACAAACGTCTTGAAATCCCGCATCAACAGAGCATCAGAACTTCACACGAACAAATCTCAAGAAGCAAGCTTCAAACAACAGTGCATTTTTTATTCTTCTCTTACTCTCATGTAATAAAGAAGAGATTTGTGCGCTCGAAATCGTGAGTAGGTGCCAAAGTCGGTCTGTTTGGCGGCCATTTTGGGATTCTAACAAATCTGTCCTTAACCTTTCAAGACACGCGCCAGCAAGCAGCTGAATCTGCACCGCGCTCACGCTGTATACGACGAGCGAGGTTTTTTGGTAGTTTTGTACTTTTTACAACGGCGCGCGTCCTGAAGGGTTAACGGTGTAACAATTGACGAAGCACTCTACAACTTCCATCATCCTTAGGGCAACTTCACTGGTGGTCCAATTTTTGTTCTGAATGTATACCAATTTTAGGCCGTTCCAAATAAAATAGACCAAGAAAATAGACCAAACTGCGCGCGACCTAATTATGGAATGTTCCATTCTAAGTGTAAACAAAAACAAAAAGCAAAATAACTGAGGACGTTGCGGAGCGGCGGCTGTGAATAAATCCGGGAGTTAAAAATCGTGTACGGATTTCAACCGCGGAATCCATCCGGCATTATCCTACTGGAGGACTTCCCGGGGGAAATTGTTTAATGATTGCTGGGATGGAACTGCTACAGAATTCTACGAGAATTGACAACGGCTGCCTCGGAAGGTATAGTTGGAAGTCGTGCTAGAGGAATTACTGCAGAATTCACTGAAAAGGAATCACCTAGACCCCTCGAAAGGGTTAACTGAACTTTCCTGGACGATTTCCCAAAATGAAATTTAGATGGATATCCCTGAAAGGAAGGCCGGAAAGATCCTCAGAAGAAAAGGATGATTTCTGGGACGGTTTTCTCCGAAATAAATTGCAAGAGGTTTTTAGGAAGAAAATTGTGAATCTGTATAAGTGAGAACTTCCGGAGATATTTGGGGGTTTCCTCCGGGAATTTTGCCAGAAGATAAAAAATCCAAGATTATTTCTGATCCCGAAGTTCCGTCTTGGCGATTACTCCGAAGGTCCTTCTGAGAATTTCTCTAGTATTTCCTATTGGGCGTTCCTCCAGTAGTTTCCTAATGGGATTTGTGCAGCAGTTCTTTCTATAGATTCCTCTAGAAGTTTCTTTAATGGTCAACTTCATCTTCTACAGGAGTTCCTGAGGCATTTCTCCAGGCATTTTTAGCGTAGATCTTCCAGGACTTCCTTCAGAGGCATTCTTTTTGGGAATTTCTGATGAAGATGTTATGTTGGTTCGACTGTGATAGGAGATCAGAGATAGTTTCGGCTTTGCAGTCTTGTTTTAGTGGAACAAACTATTTAATTTTGTCCGACGTTTCGACACCGGGTTCGGCGTCTTCTTCAGGGACAAAAAATTATGTTGTTCTTTTTTATTTTTTCCCTGAAAAAGACGCCGAACCCGGTGTCGAAACGTCGGACAAAATTAAATAGTTTGTTCCACCAGAACAAGACTGCAAAGCCGAATCTATCTCTGATTTCTGATGAAGTATTTTCTGAGAATTCATCCAGGAGCTCTTCCTGGCAATTTCAAGTTTGGGGATTCCTACGAAAGTTCCTTGCTGGTATTCCTCCGTGAGTTCCTTCTAGGAATCCTTCCATTCTTTGTAAATTCCTTCAGAAGTCCCTTGTTGGGATTCCCCCAAGACTTCTTTCTAGGAATACTTTTAGTAGTCTTTCTAGATATTATCCTAGGATTTTTCAGAGATTTTTTCTTGAATTAACTTCTGTGTACTCCTCCACGAATTCTTTAAGACAATCTTTCTTACAGTAGGATTTCCCTTTGATGAGCGCTTCTGTGAATTCCCCCAGAGAATCATTTTCATCAAGGATTCGTCCAGGAGTTCCCTCTGACGATTCCTTTTGGAGTTTCAGGTGGGAATTTCTCTGGGAGTTCCAGCTGGAGAATCTTCTTGAAGTTTGCTTGGCAGATTCCTCCAAGAGTTTTTATTATTGAGATTTTTCCATAGGTCTTCCTGCTGGGGATTAAACCAGGGGATGCCGCTTGGGCTTTCCACTGAGGATTCTTTCAGGATTTATCGCTGGGGATTCGTCCAGGAGTTCCCGCTTGGGATTTCTTCAGGGGTTTCTACTTGGTGTACATTCAGGAGTTCCCGCTGGGGATTCCTTTTTGAGGTTCTGTTAAGGATTCTTTTAGAAAATCCACAGAGGCTTTTTCTCTGGTTTGGAAGTTTCTGCAGAGGATTCTGGGGATTTTGCAAGGAGTTTCCATTGAAAATCCCTGCAGAATTTCTCTCTGAGGAATCCTCTGTTTCTTCTCAGGATTGTTCAAAGACTTGCCTCTAAAAATTTCTCCAGGAGTTCCCGGTACAGATTCCGGAAGGATTTTCTTCTAGGGATTCATTCAGAAGTTTCCTCCGGAGATGACTAATGGACTTCCGTAAGGGGATTCCTTCAGAGGATTCTTCCAGGAGTTTCCTTTGGGCATTCCTCCCTCAGTTTTACAGGAATTCCCTCTAGGGATTTCTCCAGCAGTTCACCCTGGGGATTTCTCCAGAACTTCCTTCTGAGAATTCCTCCAACATTTCCATCTGGGAATTCCTTCAGGATTTTCCTCTGAAGATTCTTTCAGGGGTTCCCTCTGAGAATTCCTCCAGGAGTTCCTTCTGGGGATTCCTCAAGGAGTTCCCTCTGGGGATTCCTCCAGGAGTTCAAATAGGAATTCTATTAGCACAGACAAACAGACGTCTCACTCTACTCACTTCTCATCGTTTCACTTTTTAACGGATTATTTAAATATTCTGTAGTTCGCAAATCTCTCGCTCATGGCGCTCGCATAGTTTTCGTTCCTGTTTGACGTTTGCTTACTACCGCCATCTACTCAGTGGTTTTGCGAACCACAGTGTTATTAGCATTGGGCGATTATGCTTTCGTGACGGTGATTTCTATCGCATTTTGTTCGAAGTGATACGTCTGTTTGTCTGTGCTATTAGTTTCCTCCAGAAGTTCCCTCTGAGGATCAATCCTGAAGTTCCGTCTGAGGATTTCTCCAGAGGTTCCTTCTGAGAATTCTAGTCAGTTTCCTTTTAGACTTCCTGCAGTCGTTCCCTCCGGGGATTCCTCCAGGGGTTCCTTCTGAGGATTCTTCCAGAAGTTCCCTTTAGAGGATTCCTCCAGGAGTTCAAATAAGAATTTTTCTAGATTCCCTCAGGAGTTCCCTCTGAGGTTTCCTCCAGGAGTTTTCTCTGGAGATACCTTCAGGAGTTTCCTCCGGGGATTCCTCCAGAGATTCCATCTGGGGATTCGACGGCTAACGATCACTTTGACGTTCGCCAGTGTACACGTTACTAAATGATGCAAACGAAAATTACAGACGGTTTGTGTAGTAGTGTGCGTGTTAGACAAACGTCAAATCCAAATCCATCATGGCCGACAGTTGGAGTTGGTGAGGGATTAACGAGGTTTTCCAAAGTCTCAGTTCGGTTATCACCCCGGTGGTCATAGACCACTGCCGTATGTTGTTCACATTTTTTAAATGCTTCATTTGGTCGGTAGGCCGATTATGGATGAATTTTCCTAGCTCTTTTAGCCAGCTGCCGTTGGTCACGTACTGCCCAGCCCATACCTTGGAGTGTGTTTTGTCTCCAAAACCCTTGCAAGGTTTTCGAGCAGCGGCTTGAGAGAGCGAAAACCCTTGATTTATTCGGGGTATCGTTTTATGGCACATGTTGTATGTATGTATGCTGTTGTTTGTTTAGTCTTTCGCACTAGCCATGTTTGGCTTGGGTAAGCCTCGGTTTGTGCTCTAAAAAACCCTTGTCCTTTGGTTATGTATTTTCTTTTGGTCTTCGCTGTGCTGGACCTTCGGTGCGGGGTTCGCAGCCCGTTTCTGGGACGGCCCTGGTTCTTCGTCTGTTCGGCGACCACTCGGGGCGTCGTAATGTACTTGTGCGCTCGAAGGGCACACGGGGTCCGCTGTAGTTACGACATTTGGTTGCGCCATATGCTGCCCCGCCGTGATATTGGCCGCACTTGTTGTAATGGAGTTTGTTTCGGCAGTACTATTTCGCGTGCCCGTACACGAAGCACCCTCGTCATAGTAGGGGACGCGGGTAGAAGCGGCTTACTCTAACCGCTAGCGCGTCTACACTTATCTCTTTCGGTGGCTGAGGAGTTCGAAGGTGAGGATGTAGGGTCAAGTGGGGTAAAATGCCATTTTTCAAACTTTCATTGCTTTCAATGGTAATTAGCCTCATTTGTTAGGCTTTCAAAGTGGTAACTGCAACTAGACAATATTTGCTCGGTACTCCAGCAAAAATATTCACTAAACTATTGAACTTTCATCGATTTTTAACGATTCAAAAAACTGGTTCCTAAAACGGAAGTGGTGCAAAAAGGCCATCTGCCATGGGGTAAGATGCCACTTCATGAAAACATTCCAAAATTACGTCCATCACTTTTCGGGCATTTCCGACTCCTTTTCCGCCCTCTGTCGCGCTTTTTTCGTATATTCAATAATTGGAGTGTTACTCCCCTCCAGGCAAAACGATGGTCGTCATATTTGAATGACCCCTAAATGGAAAGCGTAGACATCAACAACCATGCGCCTCCATGTGTGCCTCAATCTCGTTGGAAACACTTGGCTGGTAATAAAATCAACAGAAAACCTTAATTGCAAGCACGAAAAACCGGAAGTTGCCCATTTTCATTAGGAAATCAGATTTTTCGTGGGTTTGGTGCCCTAGCTTCTAGAAGAATGTTCGATGCAAACATATCTTGACAACATTCACCTATAGTAATGATCAAGTCCCATTCAGGAATGATTTTATGAGTTGGGCCATTTTACCCCATCTTGGCATTTTGGGCTTTGTTCCCCGTTTCCCTTTCCCTTTACCCTGGAGAGGATTGGCAGGTTAAGTTTCTCTTTGATATCTTCGGTAGTTCGGTTTGCTAGCGCCGAGTACCTGATCACCCCCTTGCACCTGCTTATCGATGGGTGCAGCTCTGCTTTTACCGTTGTTCCATCTTCCAGTTCTTCGATTTCCAGTAGGCTTTTCGCGTTACTCTGTGTCCCTATTAGGTAGACACCATTTGTTACGTGAGCACGCGACTTGTGAACCCCTGTACAGTGTTCAGGATGAGTCAGTGCAAGCTTACATTAGTCCTGTTCAACGACGCAGGTTGAACTTGCTCGAAGTTGCTGCATCTTGCTCTTACCCATTAATCAACAAACGGGTAAGAGTAGAATGCAACAACTTCGAGCAAGTTCAACCTACGTCGTTGAACAGGACTATTATCTTATCTTAACCTTAACCTACACCTAATATACAATTTAAAGGTTGCTCTAGCGCAGTTGTTTGGTAGGTGGTTGTTGGTCAACTCCCGAGTCAGCGTTATGTCTTTGATCGTATTTTTTTTTTGGCTTCGTTGATCCGCGCTTTCTTAATCTCTGCTACAACGGTAGCGTTACTTACGCTAAACAGCTCCTAACAATAATCTTTAAGTAGGGTAAAAAAAATATAATTTGGACATGCACTGCGATGTATGTCTTGTTCCGGAGAGCTAATAAAAGTAAATACTTCTGAATATCGATTATTGGATCATACTGACCCTATTATGATGGCTTACGATGAAAATACGCTTAACAATTAAGAATTTACTTCAAAATTATCGAAAATGTTAAAACGTTTCACTAAAACCCCTCAAATGCACAGGTATGCAAGGCGACATACACTTCACAGTCACATACAGCTCTGTAGCCATGGTCGAGGATAGCGAGTGATCTACTCGTCAGTGAATCAGTGAAGATTTTATACGTTTTTCCACCGGTTAAAATTATTTTTTTTTTTCGCAATATCCACTTATTTGGTCGTGCTGAACCATATCCATATGGAGTTAGATTGTTTGTTGGCGTTATTATTACGGTTTTAGGAGCGATCATCTTGAGGAATTAATTTGACCTCTTGGGCGTCCATTGTGTTCTTTCCTGGCATCTCCGTCGGTGGCACTCTGAGTGTTTTAACAGCAAACGAAGCTCATCCGAACTATCTCGACTACATGTCCAGAAGAATGGTAAAATCTAATCTGGTACCAGTTTCTCAATCTATGAGTGCTGGTGAGTTCAACGAGACAAAGGTCGAACCACACAAAGTTGGCAGTGTGGAGAACCTGGATGATTTGCTGTACCGCATGGAGAAGCTTTTTAGTACAACCAGCGCAGCCATCGAAGCCAAAATTGAAGCTAGTAATACGCAACTGCGAGCTGAAATCTCCTCACTATCGAGGGAGATGCAACAATTCAAAGCTGGTTGTCGTGAGGAAATTAGTACACTATCTGCTTCAGTATCTCAAACCCGAATGGAAGTTCGATGTTATGATGAACGGTTAGATGCAATGAAAAGAGCAAACGATTTGCTTTTATCGTGTGTACCATATTCACCAACAGAAGATTTACGTGGTATTATTGGCTCTGTAGCAATAGCACTCGGATATGATGAAATGTGTCTCCCAATAACGTTTTCAAAAAGACTAGCGCAGGCCTGCCCAACCTTTTTCGGCCGCGGGCCACTAGTGAAACTGCATACCAGTCGACGGGCCAGAAATAAAAATTCGTTAAAAATACATTTTTTTTATCTTTTCTGAGCATGGCTAGATAATAGAAAAGAGTTTTTTTGCAGCTTCATGTTTCTAATGAATTTTAAAAGGTTTTTTGTTTTCTTGCAGAATCTTGGAGCTTGACAAAGTATTTAAGAAGTTTCAATAACATGTTTCAATATAGTACCAAACAGAGCTATTGAATGGCACAAAAAATCTCTGAAAGCTTCAAAAATTATGATTAAATTTTTCATGTTTTTTCCTAAATTAAGTTTATGACGTAATCTTTCTATTTTGTTTTACAGTCTTTTCAAGCGAATTTTCACATTACACATTATTTTATTGTTAAGAATCTTTTACTTCAATTCTGTAGGACACTCAAACCAAATGCTTGCATATTTTTAATTCTTTTAAAAATTTTACAAAATACACTCTAAAAAGTCATTTTATTTTTTAAAATTATTAAAATACATTTCCATTGAAAAAGGAAAATATTCAGAATAATAATATCTCGGGCTAAATTCTTTCATTTTTGTTCAATCGTGCCGCGGGCCGTACAAAATGTCCTCGCGGGCCGGATCCGGCCCGCGGGCCGTACGTTGGGCAGCCCTGGACTAGCGCGATTACCTATTGCCGCCGGTACAACCCCTCCGATTCATTCAATTTTCTGCAAAGCTTGCTCGTGACGACTTTTATTACAGGTATCATTCATTGAAAACCCTTTCATTGCGACACCTTGGTTTCGGTATCGATTAGCAAATTTACTTGAACGAAAATTTATCCGAATCAGCCAGAAAGATCAGAAAAAAGGCGCTAAAACTTCAAAAGTCAGGGAAGCTTAAAAATGTTTTTGTTAAAAACGGATGTGTATACATTAAAAACTCGATAAATTCCGAAGCGGTGGAAGTTCACACGTTAGAGCAGTTACCTGAATAGAGTTGATTTTCAGACTGTAAGAGATGTTTCCTTTTTTTGCTTATATCTTCATTTGATTCACTTGATACTTGTAGATTATACATTTTTGTAATAACAACACATTGTAAAATGATTTGTACTATAAAGTATTATTATTCTGCTGTCTATATGTTAGATTTTAAGGTGCGTTCTTGTTGTTTTTCATTCAGAATTATTTTACGCGATGTTAGTTGATCCGTCTAATGCCCACATAAATAGGTCTTCTGAAAACATTCCTCGTGCTGTAATGAACTGCTCTCTGAATTCGAATAAGCTAAACATTTGCAGTATCAACATTCAAAGTCTGTGTGCCAGACAATTCACTAAATTTCATGAGTTTCAAACGTGTTTCCTCGATAGCATATTAGATGTAATTTGTCTTTCGGAAAGTTGGCTTACTGGAGAAATTCCAGATGATTTGATTTCTTTACAAGGTTATAAACTAGTTCGAAATGATAGAATCTACGGTCGTGGAGGAGGTATTTGTGTGTACATAAAAAATGATCTGAACTATAAAATCCTTTCGATGTCAGAGCATCCACTGGATGCAGCTTATTCCAATTTCACCGAATATATTTTTCTTAAAATTAGGTACCAACAACATAAATTTCTTTTGGCTACAATTTACAACTTAGGGGCATAATGGACACCCGGGGCAAAATGGACACCCCTGTTTTTGCCGAAACCGTTAACTTGTATGTTAAACTTTTAATGCATAAGTGTAAAGGAACAAGTCATTGTTCTATTTTTCAAAAGTACCATTTATATTCATTCAAAATAACTAAAATATCATTGAAATAGAAGTATGTTTTTCATATGAAGGATTTCTTATGATTTCGAAGCAGCAGCAAATAAGGTATTACGAGAGTTTGAGTGTGTCCACCATAAAAACAAGTGAATTATTAGCTTATCTACATGTATACGCAGATTGGGTAATGGATGAAGACTTATATTTTTGATAAGAATTTACTCAAAATAGCAATTTCAATGTGATACTTGCTGAAAGTAGGTTGGGAACCCCTGTCCCATATAAAATCAATGGAGCAGTGGTCATCAACCTACTTTTCTCAGGGTCGTTTACGGTGGTTCTCCCGGACAATCTTCCCGTGTATATTTGATGGCAAGGCGGACAAATACAATTCAAAATGGCGGAACAAGATTCTTTACATGGAAAATAATCTTAAACAAAGAACAGTTGAGGTTAAGAAGGCCATACACAACATTTATTTAAAAAAACAAGAAACGGAAGACTCTATTTGACAATTTTTTTTTACTTTATTAACTTTTAGCGCTCACCGTTGCGGCCGATCGTTGACTTCGTTGGCATGCATGGTCGACGACTCCGGAACATCGTTCAGCGGGCACAAAGGGGAACTTTCTTTCTTCTTTGTCCTTCTACACTTCCAATTTCTTCTCCTCTTCTCTCTTCTTGGGCTTGGGGTTTTCACGGTGGTTTCCAAACGTTTCGAAAAACCCGGTCGCGTGTCGGTACGGCCGATTGTAACGGTGACCAATGTCCCAGTCCGGGGAGTGGTACTAAAGAGCGCGCGTTTGTGGCCGATCAAGCGAGCATGCACCAATAACCGGACAACCACAGGTTTGACGAAATGCCATTGTTCACGGGTCTTCCACAATATGTCCGGTTGGCCACAATATCACTATTCACAAATAACTGCAGTTCATTGTTCACCACTGGCTCGCTTGATCACATGGCGTACGTTAACGATCACCGAAAATCTAAATTGTCTGGGGTGCACTTTTTTAACCGTTAGTGGTGAGTTTCCGGTAATCCGTACAACTTTTAATTTGTTTTAGATGTTTAACTTTTAGGGCATTTTAACTGTGGATTTTGGTTTTACATCTATTATTCGTAGTTTTAATGTAGGTTCTTATTGAAAACTTCTAGGATCCAAAGGCACTTCCTACACACTGTAACGGAACTACGAGGGACTACCGCGGTCAGTATGGTAACGGACTAACTCGCGGACCGACATCATTACGTCACTGCTCCGGACTTTTAAAAATTACTAGAGGCCTGGCTCTATTCCGCGGCAACTATTTATAGCTCCACATGAGCCAGCACATAAACCCCGAACATACCCCATCATAACTCATAGCTGACGATCATACTTCCATGACGACGATGACGATGATAGCAGACACGATGATGGACGAAGTTTGACGGTTCGGGAACACAGGCAGAACAAAACTTACACACTAGAATGGGTGATGTCCCATACTACTTTAAACTTTTTTCCGACAAATTGGCTGCATGCTTAGCCTTAACAAATGAAAAGTCCCTATATACTTGTTCCGCATATATTATTAAATTTTGTAAATAAACATGAAAAAAAAAACAATGAAAAATAAAAAATCTGAATAAATCAATAAATAAATAAATAAATAAATAAACTAACTCAAAAATAAATAAATAAGAAAATAAATAAATATATGAATAAATAAATTAATAAGTAAATAAATAGAAAAATAAATAAACTACTGTCGGAATAAACACAAAACAAAAAGTATATTTCAGAAAGACATCAACCATGGGGCTACTAAATGACAAAATAGACGTCACTCAAACACTAATAAGAGCGGAGACAGACGAATATTTTGACATTTAGACATTTAGAGTTTGACAACACCAACATAAATAACAATATTATTATTTCTTTTCTCAACCTTCAACTGGCCTTGCCACCAAATATTTCATTGTGACGTTTGAACGGTCACATATGTTGTAGTCGATTCGGGGCGAAATGAACACTGGCAACTATAAATGGATGTACACGCGTTGCATACTGTTAGGCGTTTTAGAGAGTTTGTAAAACATCAATCCGATTATTTTAGCCTAAAGTTTATTTAATTAACTTTTAAGTTATGTAAACTTGTCTAAGATGGAGTATTATATATGTGGTATTGATTTCCATAGGCAAATCACTTAACTGGTCGATGTTATCAAAGATACAGCATAAAATATGCAGGGGTGTCCATTTCGCCCCGTACCTTTCCTGCCAGCCCAAAAAAAACACACGAATTACAATTCATTATTTCTTCACAATAATGATATTCTGCCTGCTGTAAATGATTGAAATACGTAGAAAACAAGTTAAAGTTGTAAGCCAATTGATAATATGTTAAGTTTTTATCTGTTATACAGGCCTAACATACTCATTTGCTTAGGGTGTCCATTATGCCCCTAATCCCCCTAACTCTTCCAAATTTTTTCTTTCGTATTCCACTAGAAAATTGTTTTGAAGAAAGATGTCTTTACTGACGATGACGTTTTTTGGGATCCAATGAGATTCGCACTGGGCACAACAAAATTGTGTTCCGTCACACAAAGAGTGTAGTACTAGGAGGTTTTGACCATCTGATTTGAGATCCCTCATCAGCTGCTGGATGTCTTCTTCGGATCGTACAGGGGAGAATCGTACCATCTACGTATCCTTCTTCCGTAGTCGAGGTCCTCAACCCGCTTGTACAAATCCTCTCGAATTCTCTTCGGAGATTGCTGCCAGTATGCCGGAACGTCAGTAACAGTAATCTAAAAAAATATTTGATTAACATAATTGTCAAAAAGCTTATCCATTTTTTTCCTCACATTGCGACCGACGCACATTGGGCAAAATCAAGCCCAAAGGTGGAAAAAATTAATAACTTTCCTAATGGGGCACGTTCGGTGTAGTACTAGATTTGTAGTAATGAGCTGAATTTTAGTATGGTGAGAAGGTCAATTCTTCGTTTCTGCAATGAATTGGTGCAAAAAGCGTGGGTATTATGATTCCTTGCCTAATTTGATGCTGTTTGAGCATCAAGTGGCCTTGGTACAAGAACCTTACTTTCGTAAGGGTAATTTCTATCTAGGAAACCTTGTGAACCCGGTGTTTGCCACTTTCAGTAAACATGAAATGGCAAACTCGCGTGTCATCCCTCGAGCCTGTGTGCTTGTCAACAACGCAATAGTTGCTACACTCATCTCTGAACTAACCACCAGAGATGTATGTGCTATCACAATTGATGTATCTGTTGGAAACCTCATCAGGAAATACGTCTATTGTTCTGTGTATTTACCGCATGATGAATCATCCCCTACGGAGGCTTTCAAACAAGTCATCGCATGCTGCACTTCAATAGGCCTTCCGCTAATTGTTGGCAGTGATGCTAATGCTCACCATATCATCTGGGGCAGCTCAGACATTAACTTGAGAGGCTCCAGTTTGATGGAGTACTTAAGTAGTACAGATCTTGCATTACTTAACATAGGCAACCGCCCAACCTTCATGGTATCTGCTAGAGAGGAAGTGTTAGATATAACGCTTTGCTCTAGCAGAATTAGTCACGAGCTGACCAATTGGCATGTGTCAGATAAAGAATCTTTATCTGACCATCGCTACATCTTTTTTGAACATTTAAATGTTACTTCGCAAACATTGCGTTTCAGGAATCCTCGGTCAACAAACTGGGATCTTTATACTGATTTGGTTGCAGCCAAATTTCATGGATATTCACCATCCATTGACACTCCAAGTGATTTAGATGATGCCGTTGATACTACAACGACCTTCATCATGGAAGCTTTTGAAGAAGCATGCCCTCTACGGTCTGTGAAGATCACAAGAGGAACCCCTTGGTGGAACTCTGATCTGGCGAAACTCAGGAAACAATGTAGAAAGAGTTGGAACAGACGACGTTCGGCTGGTTCGGAGGCTTTCAGGTCGGCTCGCAAGGCCTACAGGAAAGCTCTCCGGTCTGCTGAACGATCCGGCTGGAAAAACCTTTGTACAAATGTTTCCAGCTTGAGTGAAGTCAGTCGGTTAAACAAAATCCTTGCGAAATCTAAGGATTTCCGGGTGAACGAACTTCATTTGCCAAATGGCGATCTGACTTCCTCTGATGAGGAAGTTCTGGAATGCTTATTCAGCACACACTTCCCTGGATGTGTGGATATTACATCTTCGGATGAACCTGATGTCTTTTCTTGTAGTTATGATTCTTTAGCTTCGGCTCGGAGTATTGTAACTATAGAATCGATTGAGTGGGCTCTTAATAGCTTTGCTCCTTTCAAATCTCCTGGGGCAGATGGGATTTATCCTATTTTGCTTCAGAAGGGATTTGATTATTTCAAACATGTTTTGAAAAACTACAAGGGTATAACCATAGGGGTTGTACGAAAGGGTGACGTAGGACCACGATGATTTGGATTCAATAGTGTGATGATTCTTGTAGAAGGGATATTATATCCTAGAACTGTATAAGTTCCTTACGACGGAGGTTTGTTGCTGCAAATTACTCTTTCATGTTCCTTACTCCTTTCATAAGCATTTCAAACAATTTTGCCATGGCCGTAAATTTTACAAGACTGCTGCCAAGTCCTCTACCGATTTACCATTCAGTCCTTTTCAGGAGTACCGATAGAAATTTCTCTCAAGAGTTAATCATTAATTTCTGCACGGCGCCTTCGTACTAGTAGGTGTTTAAATGTCGGAATTTACGTGTTTTCACTTTCTAGGAGGATTCGGTAACTGTTTAAATTGGATTTCACGAAACCGAAATCTGGTCAACTTTCAGAAGGGATTTGTTCGACAATGGTGCTGTCTCCGATGTCAAAATTTATATTCACGCGGGACCGGGTTAGCTCTGATGAAGTAAATTATTATTCCCAGTTGGTTTCGAAATGTCGACACTTACTTACTAACGGTAATAACTCGGTAATAACTGTTGCACAAAATTCAGAATTGTAGCCCTCACAAGAACTGTTTAAATTTGATTTCGAGAAACCAAAGTGTGATCAAGAGATTTGTTCGACGATGGTGCTGACTGCGATGTCGAAATTTCAATTCACGCGGAACCGGGTTAGCTTCGATGAAGTAAATAATTATTCCCAGTTGCTGTCTTACCCATCCGCTACTGCACTGAGAAAATGCGAATGAACCACCGCTATCTGTTCGGTTGCCGGCGGTGAGTCTACCGCGCCCAGCGGCGCTTTTGCAGTGGTTTGTTTCAAAATGTCGGCACTTGCTAGGAAAATTAGGTATTAACTCTTGTGGAAAATTGGATTTATAGCCCTTAGAAGGACTGTTTAAATTTGATTTCGCAAAATCAAATCTGCTTGAAACCGCCGCTACTGCTCGGTTTGTAGCGATGCGTCCGTCCGCCCGCCCCGCCCGACCGACCATCTTCCGCGCTCGACAGTCTGGTGAAGAATGGGCAAGCGAAATGCAAAAGCGCTCTCGCCGACCCCACCGCACTCGATGACGCACAGAAGAATACTGAGCGAAAACGAGAAGAAGATTTTAATTTATACTCCACGAGCGCTCCGCTGATGCGTTCTCGTCGAGGCATCGAAGAATACTGATGGAAGATGAGAAGAAGCAGTTAGCTTATATACGCCGCAAAAATTTGGATTCCCCTCTCGCACGTGATTGGCTAGACGAGAGAGGGGTAAAATCAGTGATGCCATGCAGATTTACCTGCAATCAAAGAGATGTAGCACAAGTTAATAGTTATTTAATATTAAACATTATTAAACTATTGCTAATAAGTAGACTGCTCATTATCTATAAATTATCTTTGACAATCTATGTTTCATAAGATTTTCTTGAAGGCTTATTGGCCAACTTAGTGTAAATTAATCAAATTATTGCGATGGAAAATTATATTGAAATTTGGCAACACTGGTCAACGATTTTCATTCTTCACTCCTAAATGTTCTTTGAGTTGAAGAAAATTGATGATTTTTAATGCAATTTATATAATTTAATTTATTTTAATTATTTGGCAGATTCAATATCAAATCTATCATAGATGCAAGAAAGCGCGATTTAATTTCCACACGACGCATTCGTTCAAGTTGGTTTTGAAATGTCGGCACTTTCTAGGAGAATTCGGTAACAACTCTTGCAGAATATTCAGAATTGTAGTCCTTACAAGGATTGTTTAAATTTGATTTCACGAAACCATAATGTGGTCAACTTTAGGAAGGATTTGTTCATCGCAGATGCTGGCCCCGATGTCGAAATTTCAACTCACGCGGGACCGGGTTAGCTCCGATGAAGTAGATAATTATTCCCAGTTGCTGTCTTACCCATCCGCTACCGCACCGGGAAAATGCGAATGAGCCATCATCGCCACCTGCTCGGTTGCCGGCGGTGCGTCTACCACGCCCAGCGGCGCTTTTGCAGTGGTTTGTTTCAAAATGTCGGCACTTGTATTAACTCTTGTGGAAAATTCGATTTCTAGCCCTTAGAAGGACTGTTAAGATTTGATTTTGCAAAATCAAATCTTGGAGATCACTTGCTTCGACGATGGTCTGGCTCCAATGCTGGAAGTGCAAATGATGACGCACGCTCCGATGATGAAAATTTGATTTTACCGCCGCCCCTACTGCTCGGTTGGCAGCGTCCGTCCGTCTGCCGCGCTCGACAGTGTGGAGAAGAATGGACAAGCGAAACGCAAAAGCGCTGTCGCCGACCCTCCGCACTCGACGACGCACGGAAGAACACTGAGCGAAAAGGAGAAGAAGATTTTAATTTATACTCCACGGGCGCTCCGCTGATGCGCTCTCGACGAGGCATCGAAGAAGACTGATGGAAGATGAGAAGAAGCAGAATGCTTTTATACCGCAAGGAAAAATCCAAAATTCTGCTTGCACGTGATTGGTCAGTGAAAAGATGGGTCAACAATTTTCAATTTTTCAATAGTTTATGATTGAAAATAGTAACTTTCAAGTATTGTAGAAAATTGTTGTGCAGTTTTCCCATCGATTCGAGCTATAATCCGAAAAATCCATCGTTTACTTTTTGAGTTATTAACGTTTGAAATCTTTCATAATTTCGTGACGCGGTCGATTTTTGGTTTTTGCAAAGTGTACCCCGGTATAGAAAATAAAGACGTAGTCCTACGTCAAAAACTATTTGTTTGCAGTTTTGCTATAGGGTATATTCCCAAATCCTGGAGGGATATTACTGTATTCCGAAAGTGGGTCGTGCGTCGTATGAAGAAGCAAAGAGTTTCAGACCTATCAGTTTGACCTCTTTTCTTCTGAAATGCTTAGAACGCATTGTGGATCATCACATCCGTGATGTTCATCTGGCCAGCATGCCTCTTCATGTGAACCAACATGCCTACCAATCTGGTAAGTCCACTGTGACTCTTTTACACAAGGTTGTTTACGATATCGAGAAAGCATTCGCTCAAAAGCAATCTTGTTTGGGTGTTTTCTTAGATATCGAGGGTGCCTTTGACAACGTGCCTTTCGATGCCATATTGGAAGCCGCACGGAGTCATGGTATATCTCCAATGATTTCCAATTGGATTCACCAAATGCTCAAAAACCGATATCTCTTCTCGACATTGCGTCTAGCAGGGATTAGGAAATTGAGTGTTTGTGGTTGCCCCCAAGGGGGAGTCTTATCACCGCTTTTGTGGAATCTCGTAGCAGATACGCTATTGAGGCAACTCAATAATAGCGGTTTTCCTACTTATGGTTTTGCCGACGACTACCTAACATTGTTAGTTGGTATGTGCATCAGCACCCTTTTCGACCTGATGCAAAACGCCCTTCAGGTAGTTGAGGGTTGGTGTCGCCAATATGGCCTTTCGGTTAATCCGAGTAAAACATCTATTGTTTTTTTTCACGGAAAGGCGAAACCGTAATGGCGTTCGACCTTTGCGTCTCTTTGATTCTGAAATCGATGTGACTGAACAGGTAAAGTACGTTGGAGTCATTCTTGATTCCAAGCTTTCCTGGACACCTCACATTGAGTTCAGAATCAAGAAAGCTTGTATGGCCTTCGGGCAATGCCGGCGTACTTTTGGTACAACTTGGGGTCTAAAACCCAAGTATATCAAATGGATTTACACAACTGTGGTTCGGCCAATATTGGCTTATGGATGTCTTGTGTGGTGGCAAAAGGGTGAAGTGAGAACGGTCCAATCAAAATTAGGCCATCTCCAAAGGATGTGCTTAATGGCGATGTCTGGAGCGTTCTCTTCAACTCCTACGGCAGCGCTAGAAGTTCTCTTTGACGTTGCCCCACTACACATTCATCTCAAACAAGAAGCCCTTTCTTGCACTTACCGGTTACGGGTACTCGGTCTACTAGAGGAAACTCCTGTGAACCGCACATCAACACACACCTCGTTGTTTCCACTTTTATTGAATTGGGACAAAATTGTCCTTGCTCCAAGTGATCTTACAATTGCTTGTAATTTTCCATATAGGACATTTTCCAACGAAATTCCCTTCCCGGGAAGAGTGGACATCTGGTTATCTGGAAAGAAGTATTTCAGACGGCATCGTATGTTACACTGATGGCTCCCTTCTCGAAGGTCGAGCAGGTGCTGGTGTTTATTCTCGTGAGCTAAGGCTGTATCAGTCTTAGCTTAATGGGCAAAGTAATATACTTCTGTTCAGATAGCCAGGCTGCTATTGAAGCACTTGCTTCGGCCAACTCCAGGTCGAAGATAGTTATCGCTTGTCGAACTCAAATCGAGGAGCTGAATTCAGCAAACGCTGTTCACCTTCTATGGGTACCTGGTCATTCTTCCATCGCTGGAAATGAATTGGCTGATGAGTTAGCTCGCTCTGGAGCATCACATGACTTCATTGGCCCTGAGCCAGCTATTCCGATATCGAAGTGTTGGATTAAGCTTCAGATTCATACCTGGGCTGTCACTCAACACAGACAATATTGGAATAGTTTGGAGTCATGTCGTCAAACCAAATTGTATAGTGCTGAGCCATCTCTACGGCTGGCGAAGTATCTAACTAATCTGTCTAAGCAGAATTGCAGCATGCTGGTCAAAGCATTGACTGGCCACTGCCGACTCAGCTATCACATGGCGAATATTCAGCAAGCTGATTCATTTGCCTGTGATAGCTGTGAATCCGATTATGGAACTTCGTATCATTTGATATGTAACTGTCCAGTTTTCGCGCAACTGCGTTTCCGAGTATTCGGTAAACACTTATTAAGTGAAACTGACTTCAGAAACCTGAATCTTCAGGATATTCTGTTATTCTTAACCCGCTGTGGTAAAGAGCTATAGGCTCTCTTTCGCTTTATGCGTTATTACAGTGCCCTTTTTAGGGCGCTGTTTGAACCCATTGTGGTACGCTTGTGCGTTAGTACCCTCTTCCAGGGTATTTTTCCTATTTCCCTACCTGTCCCTATCCCCATCCAAATCCTTTTTCCTCCCTTTTCCCTCAGGTAGATGATAAAATAGGCTGTTATTTTGGCGATGGCACAATGTCCCAAATGGAGGATAACGTGCCTCTGGAGCCGGCCTTCTGATACCTGATACTAAAATTCAGCTCATTACTACAAATCTTGTACTTCGCCGATCTGTTCTATACAAGACCATATGTGATCATCAATAGCTTATTCGAAAGTAAATTTTCTCAAGAATTGGTTGGTGGATGATTCATGTACGGGCAACTTCTCTGAAGCGAGTTATAGAGCCCGTTTTACCCCAGTTCCCCCTAAAATTTGTGAATTTCTGTTATTTTACGGCACTTGTTATGATTCTAATGATTATTTCGCTGGGATACCATCGCCCTACTCCTAATGAGTAACGTTACCTACAAAAAGTTATTAAAATGTTGGAATTTTGGGGTGTTGTGGGGTCAATTAGGCAATGCTATATTTTCAATGTAGAAATTCATTTTTTTATTTTTATTTATGATTTTTTACGTGACAATAACTAAATAAATGATACACATGGTTTATTCCTAAAGAAACCATTTTTTGGCGAGTTTGATTTTAAATTATTAATTATATTTAAGTTTTCCCGCATACAAATATGAGTAGTTCCCATCCTTATACCACCGATTCCAAACATTTCCAAACGATGAGCCATTGCTTATATGCTCCAAAAATATCCTAAATGTTGTTTGCGCATAGCCCCGTAGACGGGAGGTGACGGCAGCATATACTGCCGTAATTCTGCAAAGTGACGTAAGCGCCATTCAAAATGTCGAAATTTTTTGGTTATTATATATAATATCTGATTAAAAAATAACACTGTGGTATGCCTGCTGTATTAGAATGCAAGATCTAAGCGTCTATCATCTACGAAAAAAACTTAGAGGATGACCAAGAGTTTTATGCATAATAACCAAAAAATCATCAATGTCGCTTACGTCACTTTGCAGAATTACGGCAGTATAGTTTTAGAGCTTATTTTACCCAAACTCCCCTATAAACTTATTTTTTATTGTTTTAAAATTAAAACAACTTTAACTTGAAACTTCTACACACTCAGATTAGATTACCGAAGTCGGTAAAATTTTACTGGGTTTTTGAACAGCAGAGTTAAGTCAGTAATGGATTGTAAGTACATAGGTACCGAAAAGTCGGTAGAACAAAAATTTTCGAGCTGTCAAAAGAAAACTGATTTAGTCAGTAAAAGCTGATATAACCGTTACTGACTTTTTCAGTTTTCCACTATTTTGTTTATTCGACCTTGTTCAATTTTTCAGTTATGAAAAATAATTTATTCCCTACCGGTAGATCCTACTTTTGATGCACTATAAAACCTCCCACATTCTTTATAAACTTCCAATTACCGTGCACCTATGGACTTCTTTTTGAATAATTAAAAATCATTCCGATGGTTCAGTTCCAGCAGAACCGGATCGGTCTCTTCGCACTGGATCGATGATTAAAATGTGTTCCAACTGAAGCAGTAACGAAATGTAACCAATCTGTCTTAACTCAGAAGAAAATGGTCCCCGGTGCAGGAGGCTATTTCAGCTCTCTATATCTGAAGATGTGTAAATACTTACTAAATAAGCGGCAAGTGCACAGAAGTTAGCATTGAAGATGGATTTTTTTTTTCTTTCAGGAGAGAACTTCAGTCCACGTTGATATCTCCAAATCCCATTTCTGGATTTTGACAGCAATCCTGGCGCGGTTCAATGTTTACCTTCCACATTACCGGGAACTCAGTAAAATCGTGCCGATGCTGAAAAGTCGGTACTTGTTATTTACTGACATTTAACTGAACTCAATAAATATTCAATTTTACGGAAATCTCGGTACAAACAATTACCGTGTTCAGCAAAAAGTCAAAAAACATTGCTGAACCTCAGTATCTTTTGTATTTTACGGATCAAAAACCGTAATAGTAGTTTACGCAACAAGGTGCAGAATGAAGATTTTTACAGCACGAGCCGTACATTTATCCAACGAGGCTTGCCGAGTTGGATAATTACGACGAGTGCTGTAAAAATTGAGTTCTGCACCGAGTTTCGTACAACGTTTTTTGCAATTTCATAAACTACCACTTCAGGATAGTTTTTTATCTAAAATTGTTCACCAAACTGCACACCGATGTTCACAGTTATGTTTAAGAAAATCTGATCATAGCAGGTTATACTGTGCAGTTGTCACATTTTTTCAAACCTGCGTCCAGAAACCATCAAGAATTTGATCAAAACTGAAAACAGTGCTGTAATGGTTCATTACGCAACGCAAATCAGTGCTGTAATGAACCATTACAGCACTGCTAATTAAGTGTGGGAAAGTAGGCCTTTTCCTGGCAGATTGGCATGAGGCAAACAGCCTATTACGATGAGAAATTGCAAAAAATAAATTACCGAACAGGGAAACCGAAATTGAGTGTGCATGCATGATATGAGTTAATATTGACGAATAAAGGAAACTAACACACTTAAATTAAATTACCAACCTCAGCAAACGGATTGCCGATAATCCAACAGCCGAGAATCCCGTAATAATTTTTACTGAATCTCGGTAAAAGTTTTACCGAGATGTCGTTAAAACTTTGCCGAGATCTCGGTAATCCAACTTTTTACCGAGATTTTGGCAAAGTTCACTGAGACTCGGTAATGATTTACCGAAATCTCGGTAAAATTTTTACCGAGAATCAGTAAATATTTTACCGAGATATCAGCTGTTGGATTCTCGGTAAACCGTTTACCGAGATCAATTTCTGAATTTAAGTGTGAAGGAATCATTCGGCTTCGAGGAAAATTAAGCCTTCGGGAAATCTAAGCAGCAACTTGGGCATTTTAGGAGAAGTTAGGAATTTTTAAGGAACGTTGGGAATTTTTAGGACATATTGGGGAAGATAAAGGAAGCTTAGGAATCGTAGGGGGTCTTCGATGAAAATGATGCCTTTGGGAAAGCAGTAAGTTGGATAGTTTTAGTGACGTTGAGAATTTTAGGAGAAGCTGGGGATTTTTAAAGAACGTTGGGGGTTTTCAGGAGATATAATGGGGGGGGGGGGGGGGTTGTGTCTGTAAAAGGAACCTTAGGAATCATGTGTGTCTTCGAGGAAAATTATGCCTTTGGGAAATCTTAGCAGCAAGTTAGACATTTTTGGAGAATTTGGGCGTTTGAGAAGAAGTTGGGCATTTTTAAGGAACGTTGGGGTTTTTTAGGAGATATTTAGGTGGATAAAGAAAACTTAGGAATCATATCGGTATTCGAGTAAAGGGATACCTTTGTGAAATCTCCTTCTTAGATTGAACATTTTTGGAGAAGTTGGGCATTTAAGGAGAAGTTGGTGATTTTAAAGAGATATTAGGGATGATAAAGGAAACTTAGGAATTATTTGGCTTCGAGGAAAATGATGCCTTCGGGAAATCTAAGCAGCAAGTTGGGAATTTTAGTAGAAGTTGTATATTTTTGGGAGATATTGGGGAGGATTCAGGATGGCAGGATATCTCCTATAAAACTCAGACATTCAAAGGCCTCACCTTTCCTCAGAATACACCCCATTACCACCTAGAATATTGAAACCTTCCTAGGGAGGACCTAATTTTCCTCAGAATGATCACCAGTTTCTCCTAAAATTCACAAGCAGACATTAGAAGGTCCCAGCTTTCCAGAATAGTACCCATTATTACTGAAATTTCACAAACACTCGTTGGGAAGACAAACTTCCTTCAGAATTCACCCCAATATCACCTTAAATTTTGAATATGTCCTTAAATTCAGCAACTTAAAATTCCCAACCAATACGCGAGACGCGAGATCGTGTGAAGGTCATTACTGTTCTTACGTTGGCACATATCACGAAAACTTGATAGACATTTAAAGGTCATGAGTCATGCAGGCGACTCTCCACGAGGTGAATGTAAATTACACTCGTGGAGAGTTGCTTTAATAGCTCTTTCACGATTTTGGTATGCGGGTGCGACTAATACTTTATTCGCCAAACTTTTAGATAAAACTACGAGGTACAAGTCCTCCATGCACGGTTTTTAGATAGCAAATCTGATAAAAGAAAATGCATGTGAATGTAACTCTTTGCAAGTGAGTTTTTTCATCCCTAACTAACAGATTGAACGACATAAACGTGTTTGTTTACAAAACGAACTTGCGACCTTTTTATTGTTGGTCTTCGTGAGTGCTTAATTCTAAAAAAATACGAGAATTAGAAACAAAACAAATAGCGTGCTCTTGATCTCTTGATGGTTCTTGATAAAAATAGTATCACTATGCTTAAGGTGGGAACGATTACCTTACGATATGATTTTGTTTGCAATACATACGAAGTTCACTGAGCCAGGAAGAACCACAAGAGTGTTCCTCATTTACTTGAGCGTATGTGTGTGTCGACTTAGCCGATTAAAGCAAAGTAACTTTTCTTCATTCGTTAACCAGTGTTTTGACGACGCACGTCAATTTTTTTTTCGGTTGTGCGTAAACTAAGTTGGTGATTTTATTCGAAGGTTGTGACAAAAATGTATCCCCCGAACGAGATTGCGGATATCGTGTGGGTGTGTGCCCAGTGCGACGGGTCAGCTACTGCTGCTAGGCGCGAATATAGGCGGCGATTTCCGGATCGTGTCACGCCTAGCGTGCCTATGTTTATTGATGTTTACCAACGGTTGCGTGAAGGAACTATTTTTCAAAATACATCCGCAATCAATCAACTAGTCAGGCGAGTGAATGTTGGCGACGAAGAAAGGGTTCTGGAATTATGTCAGCAACAACAAGACCTGAGTACTCATCGAGGAGCATTACAGCTGGGTTTGTCGCAATGGGCAGTCTGGCACATTCTGCATCAGGACGAACAGCATCCTGACCATACATTAAAGGTACCTAGGTTAATATGTGTAAAATGTATGTGAATATCATTTAAAGATAATTTTAATCTGAAGAACCAAATGTCGGTTTGAGCTGAAAAGTTGATCGATTGGTTACCCGCTGGTGATGACCAATCAATCAACTTTTCAGTGCAAACTGACATGCGGTTATTCAGATTTGTGCTCTTACAAATTTAAGGTGTGGCTTCGTCATATATTCACCTTAAGGAAATCAACTATGACCTTCTTAGTGAATTCTGCCGCCATAAATATCTGGAGTTGTAACGTTTGGACGTTTTTTTTTTCTTTTTAAGCAAAATAATTTTTGCTTTGAATTTGTAAATTTTGTTTATTTTAATCGGTTTGAATGAGTAGGTAATTAAATTTGATAAATGAATTTCAGATTGAATTTGAGATGACGAATCTAGACCGGTGCCAAATTCTTAATTCGCCATTCAAATTTGTCGTTGGCGCAATTTCTAGAGATAATATGTTAATTGTTTAGATAGGTTTCTTGTTGGAAAAATGACTTGAGCTCGTTCATTTCGCTCGCATATCGACTGGAAAGTAGTAGTCATCGCGTTATCGAGTTAAAGTTGTTGATTAAGTTGAATATTTCGATTGTGAAAGTTGACTAACGTTTATTAGGTAATTTACGAAAAGTGGAATGTTTTAAGTGAAGTGTTCAAAACGGCTAATTGGTAATTTTCCTTTATAGTAAAGTAACGTAGTCTACGTCTTCGCGATCGCTACAAAATTTTTTTAGTGATTTATAAGTACAAAAAGGTAAATATTCGAAATAGTTGATTAAATTAAACGAAAGTGAGACTAATGTCATTCGCGTTGGACATTCCAGCGCCACAGCTTTTTGGTACGGGCTGGAGTAAAGTGGAGCGTCGACCGGAGTCGACAGCCCAAGGCATCGTGGCGTTTGAGCCACCAATTTCGTCGAAGGACAGTTTTTCGCTTCGAGTCCGTGCAACTTTAGATCAAAATCGACCTCTTCTTCTAACAAGTGGTCTGAAACTGGCAAAATGTAAGGTCCACTCATTTTGCAACAAATATCGAATCCAATGGTCAAAACAATAAATATCAGTACACAAATCAAAATTCCTCAAAAACAAACTATTTCAAAATACCGTAATCCGGGGTATCATTGGTCAGCGGGGTAACATTGATCGGCTTGTCCGACCTCATGAAATGTTCAAACAAGCATTTTATATTGAATCAGTTTCTGCTATCAAATGGCATATCGTAATCTGTTATCATTTAGCTATTAAATGACATGCAAATCATGAAAATTGAATTTCATTAACATTGAAATAAACCGGTTCTTCCATAACTGTGTTTCGTAACGCAATGAGATACAATATCAAATATTCATGCTTGGCGTGAATACTAGATACAATATCAGGTTTGAAATCACTGTATTACTTCAATATGATATCCTAGAGTTGGATTTAATAAACGAAACTTTTATGAAAACGCTCTTTTTCAGTAAAATATACGATTTATTAAAAATCGGCTATCAATTCCTTAAGCCATTGCCTATTTTTAGGCGTTATTCGTGGTTTAGAGAATTTTAATCGTAAAATAACTTAAAAAGTACAGAGTTTGTGAGAATTTGGACAACATATTTTCAACACAAATGAAGATTGATCACTGACATGATCAATGTTACCCCAAATCAACAAAATCAAAAATTAGATTAAAAAAAACCAATTTAAACATGTTTTAAAGTTTTACAATACTTTTTCGAGTAGCTTAACACATACTCAGAGGGCCAGTACTTGTTTTGAAAATATAAAACATGTAACGTTTGCTTTAACAAGAGAATTATTCAAGAAAGATCGAAAATTCTGATCAATGTTACCCCGGATTACGGTACCTTAATCCTAAAATCAAATTCAAACCCAGAGGTAACTTCTAAAAATAAAGGCAAATTCAGTAGAAAAAGAAAACACGCTATAGAAACTTAACCTAAAAAAACCCGATTTAATCCACCTATGGTGAACAGAACCCTTCTTACACTTATTAAAATTATTGTTGTATTATTTGTATTTAACATATTTATTTTGTCTAATAGACTAAAAGTTCTAGAAAATATTGTGAATTTGGCATCCAGTGGATTGGTTTCCAAAAAGCATCATGGACCATGGACTAAACTACCAGAAATGCCAGATACCTCCTAGAATCTTGTATGGAATGTTTAAAAAATAGCTGACGAATTTCGCACCAACTCGTCTTCGGGGTTGGCAGCACCCCCTCAGAATGTTATAAAATTTTGTAGGTTTCAAGACTTTACCTTTTCAAGTAACTTTGCGTATTTTGTTTTTTCAAAATTAACCTAGACTAACATTTAAAAAGAGTCAAAGTTCTTTAACAGTTTTTTTTTTCACAAAAAATAACTCGAATATGATAAGATGTACAAAAAAGTGATGTATGGGTGACATTTAGAGAATTGTCCAAGCTTTTATGAAAAAATATTTTAAAAATTCTAAATACATTTTTACACGCTAAAAAATTTATTTTTAAAATTAAAAGTCAATTTACAGAAAATGCCCACTTTTTTATGTTTTGAATTTTTTTTTCAAGAAAGTCAATATTGTTGCCTAACTTTCCTCCATACATCACAAGATGGGCACTTTTAAGGAAAAAAAGTTTTTCTAACAAAAACTTTTTTATGTTAGTTTTTTTAGCGTGTTGCGCATTAGCCATTTTTTTCACAAAAAATATAACTCGAATATGATAAGTTGTACAAAAAAGTGATTTATGGGGGACTTTTAGGGAATTGTCCAAGCTTTCAAGAAAACATATTTAAAAAATATAAAAAAATGTTTTACACGCTAAAAAATATCTTTTCAAAATTAAAAGTCAATTTAATAGATAAAGCCCACTTTTTTATGTTTTGAATTTTTTTTCCCAAGAAAGACAATATGGTTGCCTAACTTTCCTTCATACATCACAAGATAGGCACTTTTAAGGAAAAAAAAAATTTCTAAAAAAAACTTTTTCATGTTATTTTTTTTGCGTGTTGTGCATTAACTTGTACAGTAATGTATCCAGAATCCTAATGACAATCCATTAAAACTTAATGGGCTCAACTACTTTTTTAATATCTTAACATGCTTGACATTGAAAACGTGCTTGATATTGGAAAGGGCTCAAGACAAATTTGCTTTTAGGGTTTTATATTAATGAAAACGCTTGTGTATTGATGAAATATGTACATATGTATATGTGTATTCAATTATTTTCTTTTCTACAATATTTACATCCTTCTTTTCTACATTCTATTGTAACGTTTTTTGAATATTAGATCTTTAGTCTATCTGAAACAAAGTAAACTTTTTTGGATTATCTTTTGAATTCGAAAACTTCTTCGCTTCAATTTGATTTTCAGAAATTGGCACAAATGAATGAAATTTTTGTGTACCAGGTATTGTTCTTACGTGACTGTATGTGTATAGTTCTTCAAGTTCATCCGTCATTTTTGCATATTGTTCATTTGAAATAAAGCAGAAATTCAATTTTGTTATATGTATAGCTGACTGTTTAACTGCCCAGTCATACAGTTCTCGAGGAGTTGTGATTGTGTTTCCATAATCTCGAGCAAGACTTGCTCGTTTTGCCATTCGCTTGAGAGTACCTCCAACAGCGTCACATGGACCTTTGCCATGTGAAGTTGCGAAGAAGTGCCATTCTGCTTCCAATCCATAATTGGACCGAAAAGTGCACAAACTGGCAATTTTTTTTTGTTCGTATAATGAGCTGCTGCTCCATCTGACATGAAAGTAATTTTTGAGAAATCAATCGATTGTTTAATGAAATCCAGCAGTTTTGATATAAATAACTGAACTGCTGTTGTATCGTGTGTAAGTACTTCAGATATTAGTATAAAGCTCAAGTTTTCCAACTTATTTTCTTTTCTGTAGTACACTTCAAAGGGGTGAATGGTAGCTTGACAATTATTCCAATGGTAACCTTGAGCTGAATTTTGAATGATAAATGAATAATTTTCTGAAAAGTCACAAATTGTTAATACTTCACCCTGTTTAAGAGATTCTTTTTTATCCCGCAAAAATGAGGATTGTTCTTTATAAATGAAATCATGAGTTATAAGCTTATCAACTTTTTCTACAAAATACGGAACAAACTCGTCTACAGTCTTAGTAATAGTTTCCAAATTGCATCGATCAGTGGTTAGCCATTGTTGAAATAAAACCGATTCTTTATCATTCGCTTCTAATAATGATGTTAGTTCACTGGTTCTAGGCACACAATAATACAATTTCAGCAAACAGAATGCTGTTTTAAGCATTCAGATATCAAAACAAGCTGAGAAACAGGTTCTATTCCAGTTGGGATGTAACGCCAAGAAAAAGAAGGCACCCAATCAAACAAAGTTGTAATGCCCATTGAGTGTTATTAAATGGGTATAAGGATTCTTGATACATCCTGTACGAGTTAATGCGCAACACGCTAAAAAAAATAACATGAAAAAGTTTTTGTTAGAAAAACTTTTTTTCCTTAAAAGTGCCCATCTTGTGGTGTATGGAGGAAAGTTAGGCAACAATATTGACTTTCTTGGAAAAAAATTTCAAAACATAAAAAAGTGGGCATTTTCTGTAAATTGACTTTTAATTTTAAAAATATATTTTTTAGCGTGTAAAAATGTATTTAGAATTTTTAAAATATTTTTTCATGAAAGCTTGGACAATTCTCTAAAAGTCCCCCATACAACACTTTTCTATAGGTCTTGTCATTTTTGAGTTACATCGATTTTAAAAAATTCTTCGAAAAAAAGTTAGGCCCTCTTCAAATGTTACTCTTGAAAATTTTCGAAAATTTAAGTATGCAAAGTTGCTTATAAAAACCTAGTCTTTATGCCCACCAAGTTTCATTCGATTCTGAGAGGGTGTTGCCAACCACTGGTCGAGTTGGCGCGAAATTCGTCATAAATACAAAATGAAAACTGCTTGCTAAATCTACTCAATATGGATACATTTTATATTAGCAGAACATCCAATATTCAGAAAATATAAGACAACGATCCAAAATTCAAACCAAACAAGTGTTATGAAGCCGTAAAATTTCGGTCATCATTTTTTGACTCCGGATATCTACCCCAACTAAACTAAGCGCCATCTTGAACATTGAGACACCATCTTGGATGTTCTGGTATTCATTTTTGGATTCTGCACCTAAAATTACATAAAATAGTCACCATATTGAATTTTGGCATATCGTTTATGGTGTTCTGGTTACCAGTTTTTGACGAAGACCGGCATTTTTCCCCATTCAAACTATAGTCATATTGCAGACCTTGGGAAACAGCGCACAGCTTGGGTTTTCTGATTACAAATTTTGAATTCTGGACATATTTCCATACAAAATATGCCCATAATGCAAGAATTTAAAATCTTTTCAAATAGGCGCTAACTTGAATACTGGGCCATTATCTTGGATTTTGGACCGCTATCTTGGATACTCTGGTGGACTCCGAACACATTTCCCACGCCAAATACACTTATTTTACATAGTTTTAGAGCTCAAAATTCCTTAAAACAGCCACCATCTTCTGTTGACGCGATCAAATTCTTATATTTCCTTTCAACGTTGACCCATCCTGCTATAAATTTATACCTTATAGAATCTGGAATGGTACGATTTGATGAGATCGCTAGATTTGTCTATATTTTGTTCTCTTTCATATATGAGAACTTAGACCTATTCGTCACTGTTGTTCATACCTAACGTTTATCAGGCCATTAAACAAAGCCACGATTCAATTTTTCACGTGAACGTTGGTTCTGCTACACAACAGCTAGTCTGTAATGTGATCTAAGGCTATTTTCTTGCTAACCGTTCATTAGATTATCAAAAAATCTGCGATCTGATGTGTCGTATGTATGGGTTTGGTTCATTTTTATATTTGGTAATTTCCGGTGGTATACCCGCATCTGATACCATGACACTACCGGTTGTCCCAATTATGGTCTGAGATTATTTTATTGCTAATTCTTCACCTTCACCTAATCACCGCGATTTGATTTATCGCATGTATGGGTCACTTTTACTTCTAATCACTTTCGAAGCCACAGCTGAACCCGCAACACCACCGGGAATCAAATGTGGTCTGACCCTATTTTTCCATCAGGTTGTCGATAAGTCGTGATCAGTCTTGTTAGAGATCACATTTGAACCTTTTCGTCGATATTGGGCCTCCTTTGTCTCCGACATTCGCAACACAAGCAATCAAACTACTGTTCGAAACAAAAATGTCAAACGAATGTACTTCACGACGATAGCGGCTTCAGGAGACGGTTCGGCTTTTGTTATTCCTGTTTTCTTCCATAATAAGAGCTATATTGCCCATCTATGTGTCGCATTCAATGCAACATGCAAGAATAAACTAATATTAACATTCATAATCGGAATTGGCTGAAAATCTATGCGTAAAGCTAGAATTAGACAAATGTCATCGTGTCAGATGACATTAATTTGGCCCTTTCTTATGTTTATTGATATTCGTTCTACTGCTCGTGTTGTGTGTAAGAGGTAACGGTAGCGCACGAATGTAACAAAGCAAGCTGACACACGACTGCGGTAGCGAAATGAAGGTAGTAAAAAGTGTCGAATGTCGTCAAGACTGGTCGTGATTTGATGTACCGCATCCATGGGTTTGGTTGAATTTTACATTTTACTACCCGGAACTGATTCCGGGTAACTACCGGCTGAACCAAATATGGTCTAACACTATTGTCTTGTTAACTGTTCATCGGTTAACCAAAAACGTTGCAAATTGAAGGTGTCACATGCAGGGTTTGACAATTTCGACGGGACTCTCAGAACCAATTACGGAACACTACCAGGTGTCTCTAGTGTGATCTAAGGCTATTTTCTGACTAACTCTTCATCAGGTTATCGCAAAAGCCACGATTTGATGTGTCACATGCCTGGATTTGGTTTACTTTTATATTTGGCCTCTTCTGGCCACTCAAAACCGATTCCGAAACACTTGCTGACCTGGTTGCATTAGGTAATCTAAAAAGCCGTTATTTGATGTGACGCATGCACGGGTTTGGATTTGGTTTACTTTTATATTTGGCCTCTTCTGGCCACTCAAAACCGATTCCGAAACACTTGCTGACCTGGTTGCATTAGGTAATCTAAAAAGCCGTTATTTGATGTGACGCATGCACGGGTTTGTTTCTCTTTCAGATTTGACCACTTCGGCGGGAACCCCGGAACCGGTTCTGGAACACTACTGGTTCAGATATGGTCTGAGATGATTTTCCTGCTCATTGTCCATCGGGTCATCGAAAATGCCGTGGTTTGATGTGTCGCATGCATGGGTTTGGTTCAATTGTATATTTGGCCACTTCCAGCGGGACGCCTAGAACCGGTTGTATATTTGGCCACTTCCAGCGGGACGCCTAGAACCGGTTCCGGAACACTACCGGTTCAGATATGGTCTGAGACTATTTTCCTACTTACCGCTCATCAGGTTATCGAAAAAGCCGTGGTTGGATGTGTCGCATGCATGGGTTTGGTTTAATTGTATATTTGGCCACTTCCGGCGGGACACCCGGAAACGGTTCCGGAACACTACCGGTTCAGATATGGTCTTAGACTATTTTTCTGCTTACCGCTCATCAGGTTATCGAAAATGTCATGGTTTGATGTGTCGCATGCATAGGTTTGATGCGTTTTCATATCTGGTCCCTTCCTGGGGTACCGTTCCGGAACACCTAAATGGCCATAACTCCGGAACGGCTGGACCGATCCGAACCATTTTCAATAGGAAACAATGGGACCGGATTCCCCGCCGAATGAACCGTCGGTCGTTAAAATCGGTTGAGGTTTACTGCTAAAAAGTGATGTGAGTTTATTTGTACACACACACACACACACACACACACACACACACACACACACACACACACACACACACACACACACACACACACACACACACACACACACACACACACACACACACACACACACACACACACACACACACACACACACACACACACACACACACACACACACACACACACACACACACACACACACACACACACACACACACACACACACACACACACACACACACACACACACACACACACACACACACACACACACACACACACACACACACACACACACACACACACACACACACACACACACACACACACACACACACACACACACACACACACACACACACACACACACACACACACACACACACACACACACACACACACACACACACACACACACACACACACACACACACACACACACACACACACACACACACACACACACACACACACACACACACACACACACACACACACACACACACACACACACACACACACACACACACACACACACACACACACACACACACACACACACACACACACACACACACACACACACACACACACACACACACACACACACACACACACACACACACACACACACACACACACACACACACACACACACACACACACACACACACACACACACACACACACACACACACACACACACACACACACACACACACACACACACACACACACACACACACACACACACACACACACACACACACACACACACACACACACACACACACACACACACACACACACACACACACACACACACACACACACACACACACACACACACACACACACACACACACACACACACACACACACACACACACACACACACACACACACACACACACACACACACACACACACACACACACACACACACACACACACACACACACACACACACACACACACACACACACACACACACACACACACACACACACACACACACACACACACACACACACACACACACACACACACACACACACACACACACACACACACACACACACACACACACACACACACACACACACACACACACACACACACACACACACACACACACACACACACACACACACACACACACACACACACACACACACACACACACACACACACACACACACACACACACACACACACACACACACACACACACACACACACACACACACACACACACACACACACACACACACACACACACACACACACACACACACACACACACACACACACACACACACACACACACACACACACACACACACACACACACACACACACACACACACACACACACACATACAGACATCATCTCAATTCGTCGAGCTGAGTGGATTGGTATATGTGACTCGACACTCCGAGCCTTCTAACAAAAAGTCATTTTTGTAGTGAACATATAGCCTTTCCAGTACACTTAGTGTACGAGAAAGGCAAAAATCATGTTTTTCGGGTTCCCTTACACATTTAGACCACTTCTATCACTTTCATTTTGCAATGTTGAACATTAATCATTTCAATATTTCGTGAAAATAGGGACGGCCTTATACCCAGTGTTTTGATACTACTTTGGTAAAATTTATACGACAAAAAAATTGCATGAATTCATTACTCCATGATTTTCGGGCCGTAGGTACAGGAGCTTCTCGATGCAGATAAGCCGAAGCGCGCCGAATTCGCCAGGTATCTGCTTGAACGTGACATGGAAAGTAATTTTGCGGCTGACATCTTGTGGACCGACGAGGCGCAATTTACCAGAGATGGAGTTTTCAATGTACACATTGTGCATACCTGGGCACACGAGAACCCACGACAAACAGTTGAAACAAAATCGCAGCATAGGTTAACATTGGAATGAATTATGAAGAACCATGAATGTACCCCTTCATTTTTATTATTTTTAGGTTCCAGGTCATGATGTGGGCAGGTATCTGGCGAAACCATCTGATTGGCCCATTCGTAATTGATGGCAATCAAACATAACTCACTTAACTCACGGGAGTTGAATCGGCAATTCGGTGATCGATGGACCGGCCGATATGGTCACATCCTATGGCCTCCTCGTAGCCCCGATCTGTCGCCACTCGACTTTTATCTCTGGGGACACATGAAAGCCCTCGTATATAGTGAGAGAAGCCAATCAAGGGAGCACCTCATCGAGAGAATTTTTGATGCAACCCGCCAAATCCGCCAAGAATTGTAGGAAATCGACATGGTAGCGGAAGTTAAAAGAAGACGTCTTTTCTGTATCGAGCAACAAGATGGTCACTTCGAACAGATGCTGAAGTGACTCGTTTCAACTTCAACCACAACAACAACAAACGACCCTTTTCAGGGCCACATATGGCCAGTAAATGTAAATGTTGGGCAATGCGTATTTTCGGTACTCGTGTACATGAAGAAATAAAATAGACCTTTTGAATGGTCCTCAGCCTCTTAACTAGGAACTCCTATCCCTACCTCCCCGCGGTACTCGTACTGACCGGGATATGATCAGTCCCAATCACCGTGGGAACTTTGGTCGTATGCTGACAGGGAAGGGGGAAGTGCTCCACACTCTTAGAAAAAAATCATGTAAATTTAAATTCACTTGGATGCACATAAAAGGAGCGGCCCTTTTGACAGAAATTTACGTCTTCTATCACAAATAAAGTCGAGCTAGCAATCGCTAGAGCCGAAGCGAGAGACAATACATGTGTAAGTAAAATAATGAACTGGATTCGAACTCTGGTCCGCTGATTGAGAGGCACGTACTATTCCTCTCGGCTGTATCACCGAGTTGTGAGACAAACGGTAAATGTAAAACTGTTTCTATCTATCTGGTCAGATAGCTTTGTTGACATCTTGTGCAACCAACTCGAACTTACATGGTAGATGTAAAATGGAGTCAAATTTGCCATTCAGTCATAAAATGTCTACGTACGTTGAAGGTTTACATCACGTGTAAATTTCTAAATTTTTAAGAGTGCACCAGCAGCTGCCGTCGTCCTCACACCCTTAAATGAAACAACACAGCGCAAGAGTAACTTTCACGCAGCGAGCAAAAAGACAAAGGATTTCTCACTCATATTTGTGTACGACTGGATCAACACAAAAAAATGTGCTGATCCGGTGTTACACAAATCTGCGTGAAAATTCTTTTGTCTTTTCGGTCGCTACGTGAAAGTTACTCGTTGCTCTGTGTACATCGAGTTCTGCGTGCATGCTGCGCAGCAACAACAAACGAACGCGCGAACTGATAGGGTGATGGCCATTTTTTTGACATGAAGTTTATGCAATTTGGAATATTATTCATAAAATCATTTTTTGGCTAATCCAGAGCGTTAATGATTAATCATAAATTAAATCATGATTAATGATTAATGATTAAGATTAATCAAAAATCATTAATCATAATCACAAAAAAATTTCATTTAATCATTAATCATTAATCTTAATCACACTGATTTCGCAATTTAATCATAAATCAGTAATCATAATCATAGGAAAAAAAAAATTAATCAATCATTAATCATTCATCACCAAAAATGATTCATCATATAAAATATATGATCTAATTTGAATTGGTTCAAATGCTGTTCTAAATGTATGATTCTTTTCTCAAAAATCTCCCAGACAGAGTATCCATTTACTTTTGGACCTTCAAAAATATTTCCAGTTTTTTGTGATTGATTAATCATGATTTTTAATCAACGAGCCGTTTTTAATCATTAATCATAATCAATAATCACAGATAAAATCAATTTAATCATTAATCATAATCATTAATCATAATCATTAATCATCTCAAAAATCAATTTAATCATTAATCACAATCAATAATCACCGAAATTGTAATTTTAATCACCAATGATTAATCATGATTAAAATTTCTGTTAATCATGAACGCTCTGGGCTAATCTACAAAAGATAGAGTTTTGCTGTCAAAGAAACATTTTTAGAAAACAAGTGTGTGCATATTTTGAAGAAGAACTTTTTTAACAGAAGTTATTTACACTCATTGCACAATTATGGGTCACACACAATTATTAGTCACTTTCCACTTTAATAGATAAATACTAATTAATTCCAAGCTTTTGTTAGCTATTATTGTTTTTCGCACATAAGTTGATTTATTTTGTGTCAATACGTATTACACACGGGCTTATACATCAAAACATACATATTTTTAGTATTTCTGGCCAAACATGTCTAAAGGTCCTACCTGCAGAAGAGAGGCTCTCTTTGGTTTCCTTCTCTTTCGTTAATATCTCAGCTGTTTATTTGTATTATGATTGTCTCCTTGCATTGAACGATGGTCAAAACAATCGTCTTTTGATTTGTAGTTGAAAAGCCCCAAATAATTTCAACGTGTAATTTGGCCGCAGCGATTTTTTCGCCTAATAAACGTTAGCTTTGGAAATTCGCCGTGGAAATGTACCGTTGTGTCAATTTGTTTGTTGTTACGCCGTGGTGTTTATGCTTAGTGAAAAGCAAACTTGGAATTACGCCTTCGCTTTTGTTTGCGAAATTCGTACAATTTGCTATGAATTTCTGCAAAATTTAAAGGACGGAGTGGGGAAAATATCTTTCAGGAGCGATTGATGCATTACAAACACCGGACAACACCGGAAAAATTGATTTCAAATCGTAAAAACACGCTTCGTTAAGAGGTTTGAGACCAGTTTTGGATTCTACTATAGTTGATCTATCGAGAATAAGTGATCATTCATTGAAAAAATAGACAATACATTATTGTTGAGCCGATTCCTCTTGAGTGACCCATAATAGGAAACAAATTGACCCATAATTGTTACACAGCCAATTTTGACCCATTATTGTGGTTTTCATTATTCAATAACATTTTAGTAATTTTCACCCCCTAAAGTGAATTTTACAAGCAGATTTTTATTTAAAACAATAAAAAAGGGTTTCAATGAAGAGAATATAAAATAAAAATAATGAAAGTAGTATTTTTGTATGTAAAACGATTCATATTATGAAATGGTTGTTCTTTGAGTGACCCATAATTGTGCAATGAGTGTATTCATTTAAAATTTTTCAAAAACACCTTAAAAAAGACTGGTTTCTTAAACACTTTTTGCAAACTTTTTAAAATTTGAACCCTTTTAAGTAGTTTTACAAAATCCCTGTCAGAGAAGCTAAGAAAGATGAGTTCATTAGCTTTCGTTTCGTTAATGCTTAATGTACGACCTTTAGTTCCTGAGATATTGGGTTTCAAAAATAAGATAATTTAAAAAAATAAAATGTGAATAACTCATTTAGCAGTGATTTGCGACCCTATGTTCCTTGGGCATTTTTTCATAACTTTTGAAGACCTAGCTGCCCTTTGTACTTGCTCCATCCCGCTCTTTCCCGTTTGTTGACAAATAGTGTAGTGTATTAGCACTAAACGTCTCAACCTTCTCACACGTTACGTCATACTTAATCACACAACACCAATACTAGCAAAGAGACCAGATGTTCCTACCTCACATGAACGACCTTGATTTAGAGATTGACAGGTAGCGATAGAGGGAGAGAGAGGAGATTAGTCAGGGACAGACGGAGGCGGAGGCGAATACTACAAATAGGTAAGAGTAGGATGCAGCAACTTCGAGCAAGTTCAACCTACGTCGTTGAACAGGACTATTATTCCTTCAAAATAAAGACATTCTTACTGCTGTAAATGATTGAAATACGAAGGAAACAATATATATCTCTTTATTGTTGATATTTCTCGGTGAACGAATAAAACAAACTTGTTTTTTGCGTGACGTTTCGGCCTAATCACATTTCGGCCATCTTCAGACGCAATTTGATCGCCGCAGCTGATGCTACCTCCTATCCAGCTGGGAGATCACGTACCACGTACCAGTGGTACGTGATCTCCCAGCTGGATAGGAGGTAGCATCAGCTGCGGCGATCAAATTGCGTCTGAAGATGGCCGAAATGTGATTAGGCCGAAACGTCACGCAAAAAACAAGTTTGTTTTATTCGTTCACCGAGAAATATCAACAATAAAGAGATATACTCGTTAACGGTGATTAAACCCAGCAAACGAAGGAAACAAGCTGAAGTTAGTAAAAAGAATGGCAAGGCAAATAATCAACTACGGTCGTGCCCTGCAAAGGGATACCTGCCAGTGGGTACACTAGCCCCCCCCCCCCCCTCACACTCTTTTTACCAACCAAAGACTCCCAACCCTTACCCCTCTTCTTCCTACGATTGGTAGTGCCGGTTAGGCCATTGTAGGTCCTCCCTCTCAAACCACCGTGGTCAAAGAGGCGAGTTTTTGAACAAAACCAGCACTAGTGCCGCGAGTGCCCATTTTACCAGCGCTTCCAGTCAAGGCCGGTCAACTGAGTGGATCAACCCCCACAGCCCCGACCCGCCGGCGTCATGTCGACGAATGGCCCTCCGCTCAACCCCAGGGGACCCTGGCGGAGACAACACCAGGAATAAAATAAACGGTGAGTACACGGACATAGTTTTGCCTACTTTCATGGACCCCCAAGGTACATCAGACGATCTGCAGTTTCTGCGTATGCGCGCAGTCTCCGGATACATCCTAACGACCCCTTCCTCCTTCGCCTGAGCATGGAGAAATTCATCGGTGGACAAATCGAAAGTGGACGCGGGGATGAACCAGCCTCGGGCTGAAAATCCCCATAATAAAAAAGCCAATAATAATCGAAAGTGCCTTCAAAGAGAACAAAGGCATCTCGTACGTCCTGAAGATCCGCAGCCATGCGCAATTTAACCGGCTCCTCCGTATGACCAAATTAGCCGACGGAACCGATATCGTGATTGAGGAGCACACGACCCTCAACCAGGTCAAGTGCACGGTATCAAACGCCGACGTCATCGGATTAGACGAGGGATACCTGACAGAGCAACTCAGTGGTCAATAGGTGAAGGAAGTCCGGCGGATCAAAAGGAAGAACCACAACACATGCGCCCTTGAAAACACCCCTACCCTAATCCTAACCATCAACGGTACGGTAAACCCGGATCATGTGAACTTCGCGTGGTCGACTGGTCGAGATGCCGGATCAGGCACTACTACCCTAGTCCAATGCAGTGCTTCCGGTGTTGGAACTTCGGCCACAACGGGAAGCGATGCCCAAGATCTGTGGCAGGTGCAGCCAGTTCCACGAGAAAGACCAGGTACCGAACCCAGTCACCGCACAGCAACCCTCAAGGAGGACTTGCACCCAGCTGCAGGACGTGCAATAATAGCCCACAGCACGTCCTCTCCAGTCGGGAATGCCCTGCTTACAAGCGAGAGAACGTCATCCAAATCATTCGGGTGGACCAGGGAATCTCATACCCACAGGCACGACGGGTGTTCGAGGCCCGCGAAGCAGCAAAGAACAGAGAACAAAGCCGCAGCAGCTACACCGGAGACGCAAGTGGCGGTCAAAACGCCCAAATCGCCGAACTCTGAAACACCGTCCAGAAGTTGGAGGAAGACGCCAAGAGGAGGGAGCAGCGAATGGCCGACCAAAACCAACCCTTCGGTGCAAGGTTGTAGACAGCGAAAGAACACGGTCTCATCGTTCGGTATAGTAGAATGAGGATACATATAATAGTGGCGCTGTGAAAGTGTAAGTGCAGCCGCCAATTGGGATCGCTCACGTAGTGTCCTAGTGGACAAAAGAGCTGTAAAATAGGGTTATTTTGGACAGGCTGAGGACAACGTTGGAAAAATCGTCCCCTAGCTTCCTTAGAAAGCAATTTATTATTTTGCAAAATAACTAATATGCTTATAATATGATTGTGCTTTGCGTTTCTGGTGACAAAAACCTTAATGCATGGTTTCCCAAACTGTGGGTCGCGACCCCCCAGGGGGGTCGCCGGCCTTCATCCAGGGTTTCACGAGGGACAGTCGAATATTTTACTGTAACAGACAACAAATGAGGGAATTTCTATAGGGGGTCGCGAAAAGTACGTTTGCTGGCAAAAGGGGGTCGCGCATATTAAAAGTTTGGGAACCTATGCCTTAATGAAAGCATTTTAAGCTAAGAAAATCAAAATTTCCAATCGCCTGTTAGAATTGCATTTTGGACACAGATGTTTTGGACACCCTCAGGTATATATAATTTGAACAGGGCAATTATCTCAATGTTTAGCCATGAATACTGCTAAATCATGGAAGTAGCATGAATTAACAAATATTTTCTTGCAAATAATCAAATGCCTCTGCTTAACAGGCATCTATTTTGATAACTATTACAGTTTTTTTTTTTGTTAAAATCGAGGAAATATCGCCAGACCCACAGAATACGCCTCCAAGTATGCAATCGCCCACCATCTCCGTGCAGTTCGTCAGATGACCAAAATATATTTGCAGTAGAAAACTTGTAATGTATTTTGGACACCACCTATTTTAAGCGTTCTAGACGAATGTTAAGATTGGCTGCCTAATTCTTCTTTATTGAACATTTTTCATTGCAATGAGGCTTTTAAGTTTATTACAATTACGATTTTGAGGTGAATACTGTATTTGACTGTGAAGTGTATGTCGTCTTGTATACCTGTGCATTTGAGGAGTTTTACTGAAACAATTTACATTTTCGATAATTTTGAAGTAGGTAAATTCTCAATTGTTAAGCGAATTTTCCAAGTCAGTCATCAGAATAGGGTATGTTTGATTCAATAATCGATATTGAGAAGTATCCACTTATTAGGATCGCCATACATGTCCAAATTATATTTTTTACCCTAAGTTAAGTGGTTAAGAAAAAAATATCATGTACCAAACAAGATTTGGATTGTTTAAGGTTCTTTCAGTTTTGCAGTGCTTATTCATCGAAATGGTTCATTGTAAAGAATACGGAGGGCTACTTGATTTATTCGAAGCTTTATGCGCTGTTTGTTTTACGAAAAACTGCATAACGAATGAGTTTGAGCGATTTGTGTCCGACGAAAACGCTAATTCAACGGATATTCCTGAATGATACGATGAAGAGCCAAACAATGCCCCATTATTGTACGAAGCTTCACCGTTCTACAAAGACTTTTACCGATTTTTTGTTGAGCTTAAGGAGAAGTTCATTTCGGAGGAATGAACATGTGTCCAACAAAAGTACATAGTTTATGTATCCTTGTGGACGTCTATATGCCACGAGCCGAGGAAAGATTCAAAGGAGAAAAACTACATCCGTTTTATTCCGGTTCAATACTAATCTGATTGAGAAATATCAGGGAGAAATGAAGGAAAGATTGAGGGCACCAGAACTTGAATACGGCAAGGCTCCCGTGCCGATATCGCGCTTTATAAGGTTTAAGCAGACGCAGGTATGTATTATATACACACCTAGAAAATATCATGCAATTTAAAGTGTCCTGAACCTGACATATACGAGCATCTTCAAAAACACAAATTTAGAGGTTATAACATGTAAATTTACGTCTTCCAAGACACCCCAAAATAAAACTTATTTTTTCTTAGATCGCTAGACCGCTAGAACCGATTTGACATATAAAACAGAGAAGTAAAATATTGTCATGTATGAATTCGAACACCGGATTTGCTGATCATGAGCCACATCTCTTACCTGTTGGCTATTTCACCGAGTTAGAAGAAGGCTGATGAATGTGGTACTGTCCTATGTTTCTAGTGAATCGGATTTTTTGGCAGCTAACGCAACCAACCAGCACTTACATGATGCGCGTAAAATTGAGTCCAGTTTGTGATTCAGTCTTGAAAACGTTTACGTTTTGCCTTTCTCGTACACTAAGTGTACTGGAAAGGCCATATGTTCACTCCAAAAATGACTTTTTGATAGAAGGCCCGGTGGGTCGAGCCACATATACCAATCAACTCAGCTCGACGAAATGAGGTGATGTCTGTGTGTGTGTATGTATGTGTGTGTGTGTATGTGTGTGTGTGAGTATGTGTGTGTACAAAAAAACTCACATCACTTTTTGGCAGTAAACCTCAACCGATTTTAATGACCGACGGTTCATTCGACGCGAAATCTGGTCCCATTGTTTCCTATTGAAAATGGTTCGGATCGGTCCAGCCGTTCCGAATTTATGGCCATTTAGGTGTTCCGGACCGGTACCCCAGGAAGGGGCCAGATATGAAAACGCTACAAAACCATGCATGCGACACATCAGACCGCGGCTTTTTCGATAACCTGATCAACGGTAAGCAGGAAAATAGTCTCGGGCCATATCTGAACCGGTAGTGTTCCGGAATCGGTTCCGGATGTCCCGCCGGAAGTGGCAAAGAATAAAAGTGAGCCAAATCCATGCATGCGACACATCAAATAGCGGCTTTTACGATAACCTGATGAACAGTGAGCGGGCAAATAGCCTTAGATCCATCACATACTACCGGTAGTGTCCGGAACCGGTTCCGGGTGCCCCGCCGGAAGTGGTTCTTTAGATAACCTGATGAACGGTTATCAAGAAAATGGTTTTAGACCATATTTGGGAAAAGTAGAAATATTCCGGAACCGGTTCCGTGTGTCCCGCCGGAAGTGGTCAAATGTAGATGGAACCAAACCCATGCATGCGACACATCAAATATCGGCTTTTACGATAATCTGATGAACAGTGAGCAGGGAAATAGTCTTAGATCCAGCAGAGACTACCGGTACTGTACCGGAACCGGTTCTGGGTGCCCCGCTGGATGTGGTCAAATATAAAAGTGTATATAAAAGTAAACAAAACCCATTTATGCGATACATCAAATAGCGGCTTTTTCGATAACCTGATGAACGGTGACCATAAAAATGGCCTTTGATTACATCAGAGACTACCGCTAGTATTCCGGAACCAGTTCCGGATGTCCCGCCGGAAGTGGCCATGTATAAAAGTTAACCAAACCCAAGCATGCAACACATCAAATCGCGGCTCTTTATATAACCTAATAAACAGCAAGAAAATGGTTTCAGATAGTGGTGTGCCGGGATCTCATTTATCGATATTATCGATATCGGTTTACCCAATTATCGATATCGAAACGATATCGGTTTCTAAATATCGATAACGGATCCGATCTCCGATAATGAATAAAATATGATATTTTATTTTTAAATTCATATTCATTGGTTTTGGCATAGCTTTTTATTCATAGGTATTTGGCGGTTTCAGTTGTCAGTCAATTTGCTCAAAGTGAAAATATTCACCCTCATTCTTGTTTACGGACGTATCCACTTTCGAACGTTTTTGGTTCGATCGAATCAGTAGACCATTTGATTTTGCTGGCGTGAACGGGAATGCGAACGATTTACGTTCGAAAGTGGATTCGATCGTAAACAAGAATGAAGGTGATTAACACCATGTTCATTTATTAAGCCTTTCCGGAGACAAACGCTCAGAAGGAACTAACGTTGCAATTTTAGTTATTAATTTTCTTAGAGCTTGATACAACAGCGGGTACCCTCACTTAAAATTCTACCAGTATATAAAAATTCTGCTGTAAAGAATAAAGGATGAGTCCTAAATATGTCGTTGAACATGGTTGAACCTTGTGTTGAACTATCCATTCGTGATAACTCCAAAGCTTCGTAGCACTGATGGACTGTTCGATATCGCGCAAGGAATATCGTCGATTTCGGGTTTTAAATTATCGAATATCGTATCGATAATTTGAACCCGATAATTATCGATAATATCGGATTTATCGATATCGGCACACCCCTAGTTTCAGACCATCTTTGGGAAAACCAATAGTATTCCGGAATCGGTTCCGGGTGTACCGCCGAAAGTGTTTAAATGTAGATAAGAGGCAAACCCATGCATGCGACACCTTAATTCGTGGCTTTTTTGATAACCTGCTGAACGGCAGTACAGTAATAGTAATAGTGTTGGTAATAGTGGTCAAGCAGTCAACTAAGAGGTCTGATATTTTTCAGCTCTGCCTATACATTGAACATAACGTTATTATATGTACAATCAATAAGTTTCCCAGTTCGATGACGGCTTGGATAAAATTCTTGCTTTTATAAATAAAGTATTCACATAATTCAGGACTACGACTTACGTCGACAGAAAGATCATGAGTACATATTCGACGAGAAAGGCACTATCACCACTAGGTTGATAAATCCGGGTTTTTTGATGATTCCGTTTCGTGCAAATTTCAGAATTTCTAAGTGTGTGATGTAGAATAGTATTGAGAGTTTTTTTTTACGCTCTTTGTTATACTATAGCAACCAATTTTCTACGAATTGAATTGATTTTCAGCACATGGTGGACAACGTAAACTGTATTTAGCCGTGATCATGATAAATAAATCTTTTCATTCGGTTCTAGGTTTCCCAAACTGCTCCATACTCTAGGAACATAATAGGAATATTTATTTTTCAAACCGTTTTTTTTAATGATACATTATAAAGACTCGGACAGAAATTATTCGGTACAGCAATCGTATACCGATAAGCAAAATGAGCTGCCGTTTCGGGACTTACAACCGATAATTGAAATCTAAAGCTGATCTGAAATTCCATCAAATACGTCAGCCACTGATGGTAAAAGAAAGTCAACCTCAAAATCGAGCTTCTGACAAGACGAATATTAAAACGAGTGTTCTAGAATCTGTTCAGGATGTCAGATTCAATTCGGCGGACAACCTTTGTTCAACAGAACACACTGGACGAAGAATCTGTGATAATTGAGTCCCCGAGAAAGGTCCCAAATGTGGGTTCAGCTGTGGCTTCGAAAGTAGTTAAAAGTAAAAGTGAATCAAACCCATACATGCGATATATCAAATCGCGGTGATTAGGTAAAGGTGAATAAATAGCAATAAAATATTCTAAGACCATAATTGGGACAACCGGTAGTGTCATGGTCCATGACTCATGGAATCAGATCAGGCTATCCCACCGGAAATTACCAAATATAAAAATGAACCAAACCCATCCATACGACACATCAGATCGCAGAGTTTTTGATAATCTAATGAACGGTTAGCATGAAAATAGCCTTAGATCACATTAGAGACTAGCTGTTGTGTAGCAGAACCAACGTTCGTGTGAAAAATTAAATCGTGGCTTTGTTTAATGGCCTGATAAACGTTAGGTATGAACAACAGTGACGAATATGTCTAAGTTCTCATATATGAAAGAGAACAAAATATAGACAAAACTAAAGCGATCTCATCAAATCGTACCATTCCAGATTCCTAAGGTGTAAATTTATAGCAGGATGGGTCAACGTTGAATGGAAAAATAAGAATTTGATTGCGTCAACAGAAGATGGCGGCTGTTTTAAGGAATGTTGAGCTCTAAAACTATGTAAAATAAGTGTATTTGGTACGGGAAATATGTTCGGAGTCCACCAGAGTATCCAAGATAGCGGTCCAAAATCCAAGATATGGCCCAGTATTCAAGTTAGCGCCTATTTTATAGGATTTTAATTTCGTGCATTATGGGCATATTTTGTATGGAAATATATCCAGAATTTAAAAATCAAAAAATGATGACCGGAAAATCTAAAATGACGTTTCGAAATTTTGCGGCTTCATAACACATGTTTGGTTGGAATTTTGGATCGTTGTCTTATATTTTCTGAATATTGGATGTTATGCTAATATAAAATGTATCCATATTGAGTAGATTTAGCAAGCAGTTTTCATTTTGTATTTATGTCAATGTCATCAACATGTCGCTTGAGTTTTGTTGAAAGGATATTTTAAAGCACGAGAAAGGCAACATCACTGCTAGGTGGATTAATTAGGGTTTTTCAATCTAATTTTTGATTTTGTTGATTTGGGGTAACATTGATCTTGTCAGTTATCAATGTTCGTTTGTGTTGAAAATACCCTTACCTACTGAATTCGGGGTCGCTGATTTCGAATATGTTGTCCAAATTCTTACAAATAATGTACTTTTTAAGTTATTTTATTATTAAAATCCTCCAAACTACGAATAATGCCTAAAGATAGGCAATGGCTTAAGGAATTGATACTCGACTTTTAATAAATCGTATATTTTATTGAAAAAGAGCATTTTCATAAAAGTTTCAATTATTAAATCCAACTCTCGGATATCATATTGAAGTAATACAGTGATTTCGATCCTCATTTTGTATCTAGTATTTACGCCAAGCATGAATGTTTGACAACTATCTCATTGCGTTGCGAAACACAGTTATGGAAAAATCGATTTATTTCAATGTTTATGAAATTAAATTTTCATGAATTGCATGTCATTCAATAGCTAAATGATAGCAGATTACGATATACCATTCGATAGCAGAAACTGATTCAATGTAAAATGCTTGTTTGAACATTTCATGAGGTGGGTCAAACCGATCAGTGTTACCCCGCTGATCAATGATACCCCGGATTACGGTAGCTTAACACATAATCAGAGGGCCAGTACCTGTTTTAAAAATATAAAACAAGTAACATTCGCTTTACCAAGAAAATTATTCAAGAAAGATCGAAAAAATTCTGATCAATGTTACCCCGGATTACGGTACATGATAGTATACCTTCTGGAGCTTCTGATGAGCCCATTGCTGAGGGAAATGTTTCGCATATTTACAAAGGCTTCTGAGGAAACTTCTGGAAATTGTTATTCCAGAATGCTCAAGAATCTCCTTGAGGGATGAACATTTTCTGAATCTAAATTCAGGAGATCAAAAACGGCATATGAATCCAGGTGTTGTCTATCTGTCCTCCCGTCACGCTTAGCAAAGTTTGACTGAAATATTCCACGTATATTTCGGTGAGGCCAGCATGATATGATCTGAGTGTTCGAGATTGAAGTCGAAGAATTGAACTCCTTTTCTACCAGAACGTCAATGTAAATTCTAGAGGTTTCTGTTTCAAATAAGAAGACATTTTTCTAACTTTCCTGGGCAAAGAGGAAGCAGCAGAAGAGAAGAACAATATTCTAGAACATTGCGTATGACCCGGAGGGATGACAATACTATTTATACAAATGTTCAAGAGTTTTCCAAACATACTAAAAATTCTCGGCTTAGAATACAAAAAAAAAACTTCGCCAAGAAGAAAAATAAGTTTCTGGAACATCTTAAGAATATTCTTTGAAGAAATCAATGTTTTTTTTTCATTATTGGAAGAAATTTTCCGGAGCTAAAACAAGGAAAAGAATTTATTCTAGGGCATATGTCGAAGGAAGGACAGGTGTATTTCAAAACATTCCGTAATAAATTAATATTCGTAAACTTTTTGTTTCGAATTAAATGAAATTTCTGAAACATTCCTGGGCGAAGAAGTTAGAGAAGAGGAACGAAAAGAAGATAAAGATACACATGTTTTTGGAAAATTCTAGAACATTCTCTGATGCAGGAAATACTAAAAATGTTCGTGAATTTTCGATAAATAATGGAATATTTAGAAGCTTTCTGTTTCTAATTCTAAAAAATTAGCAACATCCTTGTGAGAATCATGAAGATTCATGAACATTCTCGAACATTCTTCGTAGGAATTAAACCATTAACATATATGTTCGAGTATTTTTCACAAATCATAGCATATTTAAAAACTTTTTGTTTAGAATTAGGAGAAATTTTTGGAGCCTTCCATTGCAAAGGGATTAAGAAGAAGGAAAATCTAGAACAATTCAGAGGAATAAATATGGTTTCTGAATAAAGTTGTAGATAAGCAAAAAAATGCATACCAACTTGTTTAAACCATCGTCATAATTCTCAAGACTGTTAAAACGTGGCTAGCCACGTCGGCTCAGCTAGTTTGGAAATAGTTGTGAAATCGATTATGGGGTATCTCGCTACAGGGCCATATAGCCGAGGCGGTAAACGCACGGGTATTCAGCATGACCATGCTGAGGGTGACGGGTTCGATTCCCGGTCGGTCCAGGATCTTTTCGTAAAGGAAATTTCCTTGACTTCCTTGGGCATAGAGTATCTTCGTGCCTGCCACACGATATACGCATGCAAAATGGTCATTGGCAGAGGAAGCTCTCAGTTAATAACTGTGGAAGTGCTCATAGAACACTAAGCTGAGAAGCAGGCTTTGTCCCAATGAGGACGTTACGCCAAGAAGAGAGAGAGAGGTATCTCGCTACCGTTGGGTTGACTCTTGATGGGGATAAGTGTCAGCTGTATGTGCGTGAAGCGACTGGTCCAACTTGAGATTATATGACAATTCTTGGAAAGAGCTACGTGGTACGAAAAACGCTTAAATATTTCGGCATCTACCTAACACTGAAGTTGGACCGACCGCTGACTACAAGGATCCGATGCTGTAATACTGTCAAAACACCGAGAATTTTAATACAGTTCTTGAGACAGCACAATCCGAGTAGGGATATCGGTACGATGATGTACCATATTGTTCTAGCATCTTCTATACCTATGACACTCGGACTGCTGCGGACCAAGCACAGTAGGACTTCCCCACGAAATTACGAGCGGCAAATTGTGCGAAAGATGGCAACCTTGTACTGGCCCGATGACCCAAGCGATCTACCTGTTACCGAGTTATTGCGTAAAAGGATCACACATCGAGTTAATTAGGTCGCGACGAAGAACTCCTTGAGTAAAGGTAAGCAATTGCTTCATTAACCACTAACATGTTAGAAATCTAAGAATTTCTGGTGCCGAAACAGCAATCCACGCGAGTGGAATGTGCACTCATAATATTATTTTATTCAAGCTAAATTTTCATGTTTTTCTCACCACTTTAAGCATCCGGCAACAAAAAGCCATTAGAACGGTACTACATATGCAACTTTAATATCATCCTGGCTTACATGACCCCAAAATGCTAAATGTCCTGACACCCGATATCCTTAGATGCGACGCAAAAACATCTCACCGCGTACCTTTTTCTCCGCACACAGATAGAACAAACAGCAAAGAAGAACCCAAATTCACGGTTTAAGGCGACGGAAAGCAACTAGGTAGGTACTGCTTGCTATATCTCCTGCCCAGTTTGAAAGCAACCAGAACGGTAATTGCACTTTGGGGACGCCGTAATTCTCCCACTGGCACATTATCGCTGCCAGCAGCCAGTGTGCGAATGGCAATTTCCTTCGATTTCTGTTTTCGTACCTACCTGATTCATCTCGTTTTTATTTTCCGGGGGAAAACACCATCATCTAGGAAGGGATCGAGGAATAGGAAAATAAAGTGCCTTTGGAGCAAGACAACACTCACGTGCCGTGCCTTCATAAAGAAAGCCAGATTCGTATGTACGTAAATGTCTCTTTTCTGCATTTACTTTTTGGATTGTCGCTGCACCGATTTTGCACTTGCAACTTCAACACTTCAACCGCTGAGGACGCTACAATTTTGTTTCAATGGAAGAACTTTTGACGTAAATCAAGTATGTAAATATGTTTGAAGAGTTTTGAAGGTTTTTATGGCAATTGTGTCAGATTTTACAATAAAATATCGACTTATTTGGATGTGTATTAAAACTCGACAAAAAGACTCTCTCAAAAAAAATCACCTCCCATGAACGCATTGTATATCAGATGGCTCACGGAATACTTATTACTTATTCATTCATGGTAGGCCTGTTGATCATAGCTTTGAGTTAAAATTGAAGTTAACATGTAGGGGGATTAGGGGCATAATGGACACTCGGGGCGAAATGGACACCCCTGTTGTTGTCGAAACCGTTGACTTTTTTGTAAAACTTTTAATGCATAAGTGTAAAGGAACAAGTCATTGTTCTATTTTACCAAAAGTACCATTTATATTCCTTCAAAATAACCAAAATATCACTGAAATTGAAATATGTTTTTCATATCGTGGATTTCTTATAATTTCGAAGTAGCAGCAAATAAGGTATTACGAGTGTTTGAGTGTGTCCACCATAAAAACAAGTGAATTGTTAGCTTATCTACATGTATACGCAGATTTAGCAATTAGAGGTTCCAATTCCCGACCAATTTGCTTGTCCCGGGATTCGGGATAAAATTTGTTGCTTGTCCCGGGAAATCCCGGGATCCCGGGATTTTTTTCAATCTGCTTAAAAATGCAATTTTGTGGTCGAGAATATGTTTTATTCAACAATAAAAAAAATCAGTGGTTCAAATCAAGTAACTGGTCTTATTAATTTAAATTCGTTCTCTAAAAATACCACTTAAATTAGCAAATGTTCTTAATGATTTCATCGGACAGTGAGGTTCGTTTTTTAGAACAGATATTTCCGGAGTACAAAAAGATGCGGTCGCTATTGGTTGATGTCGGTTAAACTTACCATGTAGCTCAAAAAGTGACAGCTCTTTCTCAATTACTTTTGAAAAATCAATCATTGTCCAATCAGTCTGGGACGGGTTGGCATATTCCTTTATAGCTGATTCAAGTTCTTCACGCATGCTCGATGGTGGCATGCATACAGGATAATCCAGCATTCAATTTGGCAGTACCATTATCGGTTTGTTTTGGGTAGTCTTGCAAAAATTGAACTCCCTGTTCCTTGAAGAACTTAGTCATTTGCGTTTTCGATAAGCTGAACTGGAAAGCTGGCACTTGCGTTGACAATGGAAGATCTTGAAGGAACTTCAGCGCTATTTTTTTTTGCGCTGTTCTTTGATTCTTTTCGTGATTGCATCGAAGAGGTCGTTCCAAACTGTGGTGTAACTTTTCTTAAGCTTCGAATACAAGAAACTCAATCTGCCTTCCGCAGACAGTATAAGTAGCATCACATCTTCCCAATGCTTCCGAAGCGAGTCTGATTGGCTGAATAGTTTCCTGAAGGTTTATTGAAACCTCGAAATCACTGTCCAATATAAAACCTGAAAGGCAATGTTAGAACAGCGAAGGAAGTGCTCCAGCACCGTTTCAGTCGAATTTCAACAAGTTTTGACGTCCACACACAATTGAAGTGGTTTATGTAACATTTTCGTGTTTATCTTTGAAGGTGATTTTCGAAAAAAAAAAATACGAATGCGTTTCAGAGACTATCCAAATCCAAATCAAAGCGAAAAAATATGTAAGAAATGTGTGTCCCGGAAATCCCGGGATTTTCGGGACGGAGAAAATTTTTATCCCGGGATTCGGGAAATCCCGAATTTTACAAGATCCCGGGATTTTTTGTCCCGGGATATCCCGGGTTGGAACCTCTATTAGCAATGGATGAAGCATTATATTTTTGATCAGAATTTACTCAAAATAGCAATTTCAATGTCGTAGTCGATTCGGGGCGAAATGAACACTGGCAATTATGAATGGATGTACGCGCGTTGCATACTGTTAGGCGTTTTAGAATGTTTGGAAAAACCAATCTGATAATTTTAGCTTAAAATTTATTTAATTAACTTTGATGTTGTGTAAACGCGTCTAAGATGGAGTAATATATCTGTGGTATTGATCTCCGTAGGCAAATTACTTAACTGGTCGATATTCTCAAAGGTAAAGCATAAAATATGCAGGGGCGTCCACTATGCCCCGATGGGTGTCCATTTCGCCCCGTACCTTTCCTGCCAGCCCCAAAAAACACACGGTCTTCAATTCATTATTTCTTCACAATTATGACATTCTACCTACTGTAAGTGATTGAAATACGTAGGAAACAAGTTAAAGTTGCAAGCCAGCTGATAATATGTTAAGTTTTTGTCTGTTATACAGGCCTAACATACTCATTTGCTTAGGGTGTCCATTATGCCCCTGATCCCCCTAATCGATTCGGGGCGAAATGAACACTGGCAATTACGAATGGATGTACGTGCGTTGCATACTGTTAGGCGTTTTAGAGAGTTTGAAAATACATAACACCGTTCAACACCAAATTTTGTTATGGGATGAGAAAAAAAAAATTAACAGGGGTTTGGGACCCTAGAAGTGTAATATACGCAATTCTCTCAGAGAGCCTCCGTCAAGGCGAATTAAAATTAAATTTAGGCTTATATAAACGGATTGATTACACCAGGGGTTCTCAAACATTTTCAGCTTGCGACCCACTTTCGATTTTCAAAGAATTTGGCGACCCACCAGCGCAATTTTTTTTTTAAATAAGACTCTTTTTGCAAATTTGGAATGCCTTTTTAAATAAATACATTTTATAACTTTCTTAGGTTACGATAAACTTACGTTGCGTAGCCCTCAAACATAAAAAAGGTTTTTTTTTATTTATTTATATTGCTTTTTTAGATTTTTGAAAAAGTCAAAGAAATAATTAACCAAACCGGTTGAAAATGTTATATGTAGATATTCACTACGAGTGGGTGAGCATAAAATAGTTTTTAGAATTATAGTACAGCTGGATGATCACATGAGCAGTGTTGGTAAAAACTCAAATTCTCAAATCTCATGGTTGAGTTGATTCACTTGATTCATCAAGTTTGACTCGCCAAACTCACCGCCGAAAAAATCATGCATGAGTTGACTCGTGGTTTTACTCATTCCTTAATTTCTTGGTAGTCTTATTATTTACAACGAAGTTTTTAGGATTGTATGACAGAACAAGATCAAATCTTGCATACAACAACAAAGATTGTCGTTTAAATTGATTTGGATTCGTTTTACAAGCAAATGAGATTTCGGCGCTTGACCTGTGAGAGCGAGATTTTGCGCGTGAGAAAATGATTCAGAATCGCGCGCGAGCTTGCTCATGCAGCAGCGGTTCATGAATGAGTGTGAGTTCACCTACACTGTACATGAGTCCTCTTGAAATTTTTAATGATATCCAGGGTGGCCACTCAGAGCGGCAAATAAAATTTCCGAGTTTTTCCCGGTTTTCCCGATAGAAAAATTTACGAGAATTAATATTGAATTTTTTCAAATCCTTGGATTTAACATAGTATTCATATGAACTTGAAAATAAGATATGTTTTGTTTGTCTCGTATCCAATGATGGGCATTGAAGTAACGACATCTTCATTAAAGATTCCTTAAATTCATAGATGCCCAACTAGTACACATTATGCAGTTGTTTAGGCAAATAAAAAAGGATAATCCTGGGAGGTCGAAATTCTCAGAGAATACACTATGATTATATGATTTACGAACTTATTATTTGTGGATTTCGTTCATACTACGCACAAAAACTCTGTTAAACCCTTTTGCCCTCCCTGACTCTGCCAGGGTTCTCCTTTTTTCCTTCTCAACCTCCGTCATACTTTTAAAGAGATGAACCAGCCTAGGGCTGAAAATCTCTCTAGTAAAGTAATAATAATAATAATAATAATAATATTTTATGGATTTCTTAGTACCTAATATTCCAAAAATCTCTTTTAAAAATATATTGGTAAGCTCGTTTGGGAAACTAATAGGCAATAACAGAATGCCCAGAAAAAAAAAACATTCCGGATAAACTTCTGAGGGAATATCTGGATAGATTACTCGTGAAAGAATTTTGGAAACGATTTCTTGGGAATTCTTCAGTGTAGTATTTTTGATGATTATTTTCAAGATATTTTAATATTAAACCAGTGACGAACTTTATTGTAGCGTAAATGGCTACTGCAGAAAGTCAGGCAGGTTTCTTAGGCTGAAATCGTAAATTTTAGGAGAAATTTGAGAGATCAAATGAATCTTAGATTTTGTCTGATAATCGTCTAGCATTCAGTTATTTCATCAGCGATTGCAATATGAAGTTCTCAGAGATTTTTCTGATCGCATTTTCAGATATGTCAGGAATTTCTCCAGGAATTCCTGAAAGACTAGTTTTTGAGAAAGTATTTCCCCCAAAATGTAGAGACAGATTCATTATTTGGGAATTGTTTATTTCCATAAATTATACAACTATATTACTCCAGATGCTTTTGAATACTCACGGGAACACTCACGAGAATTTAAATTGGTAGTTCAACTTGGTGGTTTAACTAGAAACAACGAATACTCAAAATTCTCGTGAATTTGCTTAACTAGGAGTTTTACCAAGGAATTATGCTAAAGCTTCACCAAAAAGGGATTTTGCCGATAACTTACTCCGGTTTTCTCCGAGTATTTCTATTCACAAGTTCAACAAATGATTACATCCAAGAACTTCATGAAATACAACAGAAATCTTTCAAACAAAATATTAGAAATACTTTTATGAACTACAATAGGCGTGCTTCGCGGAATTCCATCATATACTATCCGTATAAATATTCTTTCAATTGTTTTTCATTAACAATTTTTAAATTGTAAGATTATTTTCACCAGAATCACTCATAATTTTTAATTTTAATTTATTCTTGGGGCAGTTCATTCATTCAAAATTTTATCAGCTTCCTATTCAAATTTCTCAAAGACTTTTCGCTCAAAGGATAAATGCTATATCAAGTATTCTCCTAAAGATTGTACAAGGATATTTTTTTTAGAAAAAAGTAATAATTTGTTTTCTGGAACATATACATCCTGAAATGCATAAGTGATATATGAATCTATAAATATTTGAATGTGTCTCAACCAGTCTTTCCACCAAAATGTTCTTTAGAATATATTTGAAATTGTTCATATTGTGATGTTAGGTAACATCACTATGGTCAATTTTAATTGTCATGACTCGACGACAAGATATTGCCAATAATGGTTTTTCCGCCAGTCCATCCACCATGTAATATAGTTCAACAGTTGCTGACTGCATTTCCCACAGATTCTCATACTTATGCTTCTGGAGACTGTATAAATTTTGGAATTCTGGAAATTCCCGGTGGCTAGCAACAATTCCCGAGGTTTTCCCGACTTTTTCCCGGTGGTTTTGAATTCCCGAGCTTTTCCCGGTTTTCCCGAAATTCCCGACTGGGTGGCCACCCTGGATATCCTTCATACACACTTAATTCATTTCCATTTTTATTGATCTCACTTTTTAGTTGTTCCGTTAAAGTTCAGATTGTCGACATTCATCTGAATTTCACAAAAGTTTAGCTTTACTAAGATTCAGTAAAGGTAAGGATTCTTATCGAAGTTTGGTAACTTTTTGCTGATTTTTGTTATTTCTATTTTTTAATAAATATTTTAACTGCTGAAACTGGCTTGTAAGTCTAACAGAAAATGCTAGCTGCAAGCAACAACTTGAACCCATGTTTTTTAGAACACAAGTAAAATCTAAAATATTAAAACTTCCGATTGAAAACTCATAGTTTCAGAATCGATTTCAGAACGCAGACAGAATTTTCAATATTTAATATACTCCAGACAAGACTTATAATACAACATTTTGAAACCTGACCCGTGAAACCAAAATTCTAGAAATAACTCTTCTAGAAATAGATTCTCCAAGGGAGCATTTGAAAGTTAGAAAATCACTAGCAATAACATTCGACATAAGTTAATAAAAACTTCGCGACCCACCAAAAATCAGCCCACGACCCACCAGTTTGAGAAACGCTGGATTACACTGCTCAACAAAATTTCACAAAATTTGGTGTTATGGGGTTTGGGTCCCCAGAAGTGTCATAGTGAAAGAATTTTTGAAAAATATTGGACCAGGCCTTCACAGTTTAAAACCGAAGTTTGTATGGAAAACTTGGGGTGTTCAATTGATATGCGCATTAGAACGTGCCGTGCATATTTTATGGCGTTTTCGGTATTTGGGTTAGTTTCGTTATTGTCTAACGCCAAAATATATGCACAGCGCGTTCTAATGCAAATATTCATTGAACACCTCCAGTTCTCCATACAAACTTCGGGTTTAAACTGTGAAGGCCCGGTCCAATATTTTTAAAAAATTCTTTCACTATGACACTTCTAGGGTCCCAAACCCCTGTTATTTTTTTTTCTCATCTCATAATAAAATTTAGTGTTGAACGGTGTGATCGATCTCTTGGAATAGGATTTCGTTTATACTATTTACATAGTACGAAACATTTCCTTCTTTCCGTGAAATGACTTTATGGGCAACGTTCCGGGAAATGACGTTCCACGAAGTGTTATTTCGGAAAATGTGATAGGGGGCATCCTTAAAGTACGTCATGCTTAGAGGGGAGATTCTGAAAAGTGTGACAAGTAATGTATTAAGTATAGGAAAACCCCGTACGAAGGGGGGAGGGGGGTTGAAAATTCTCATTTTTAGCGTGACGTACTGATGCCCCTATACCACAATAGGCATTGAAAGATTAGATTTGTTATCGAGCATAGTGCAACTTCAAATCAACAAAAATTCATCCATTTTTCAAATTCAACAATGGTTAGGGTTTTGCTTTCTGTGCTGTTCAACAATTTGAAGAAGGTATTTTTGCTGATCCGGATCTCGAGTCGACTTATTGTTGAAATCAAATATTAGTTTCACCTCACGTTCGGCAACATCATTTAATACGATTAAAGTTGCCACACGTTGATGGGCCTCTAAATATGATCCATTGTTTCTCCATTCCTCGACCACTTTTCGCATGAATTCGGTTGATATCTCCATGATCTAAAAAAATCCCGCGTCTCGACAACGATAAACGTAGAAAGTTTACCCGTCGGAATTTTTCGGTCTACTCTAACCACCGGTGTTTCCTTTGAAACTTGCTTTTTTCCCTTAGTTTCTTTGATCACGCTGGTTGTTTTTGAAAAATGAGACTCCGTAGATTCATTTTCTTCAGCTGCCACGTTTTCATCGACGAACGCAACATTTCTTGACGAAAGATACCGAAGATGTTTCTCGAACGATTCAACTGCAGTCTCGGCGTAATCTCCGTAGTCAAATTTGTTGATCTGGCAGTCAGCATTCCTGGTTCGCGAACTTGTTTCACCTGGTTGATGTCTCTTAGACCAGCAGCAGCGAGAATCCGGTAGCAGCTTAGAGTTGCCGCCGTTTGTCTCACACCGCATCTTGATAGACCTCCAGAATTCGATTACGATTCGATGTGCTGTTAACTGTAAAACACATAACTATTTTAATTATACACTAACAGAGCATACATGCACAAACCGGGTTGTTTTAACTGAACCAACACTAAACGTAACAGTTAACACTTCGAAATCAAAAGACACAGTTTTTCGTAGTGTTTTAAAGTTTCGTCGTCAAAATGGTCTTTAAAATTCTCACAGAGCATCCACATTTTCAGCACATATACATATCGCATGTGCCATCCACCACGCTCTGCTGATGCATCCCGTTTTTCTGAATCTGATTCCGTTTGGCGGTTGTCCTCCTTAGAATATCACAACGAGCTCTAGCAACTCGACATAGTCTCCTCATTCGTGATATATTGTTTAAATTGACAGATAAGAAAGGAATAACGTGTTCTTAAGTATATCATTTAATATTGCTCTAGGCTGCGTTCTTATCCAAACAGACAGCAATGGAAACTCACGTGTCATTTTCTGGGCTTCCAAGTCACTGACAGATACCGAAAGACGATATTGCCAGACTGAAAAGGAAACATTAGAACTAGTTTGGAGTGTAAAAAGCAGTGTTTGAAATACATACTTGCAAGAGCTATACTCACTTGCTGGGCTGCAAAACGGTGAGTCGATAAGGATAGCGTCCAACAAAGGTCTGGTCCTCACAAGTTCCTACCTTATGCTTCCACGGGTCAAGCGATGACAAAGAACGCCAACTAAGAGTTGTGTGCTTAGCTGGTAGTGCAGCCTGGGCACTGTTGTCCTTCTGACTTCAGCTAGATTGAGGAGGTACGATCCGAGTGTCTGTTCACCAAGGAGGTGCGGCTCAAACAGCCTCTGTTCTGGCATCCAGCGGCTGAGTAAGAAACGCTGCACCACGCCCAGCTAGATCCAAGGTGGTAGCCCCATCAGCGTGGTCGTCCCAGTGTTGGTTGGGACGTTAAACAGAACTGGCACGATGGCCCTCCGGCGAGACAGGAGTGTTGACGTAGGCCCAATAAGCCACCCGTAAAAATCCCCATTGCGAATAACATGTCACATCCTGCGAAACCTAGTGACTTGCAATTCCATGTTCCAAGTTTCCAATCGTAGTCCTTATTTCGTCGCGTGGGTCTTTGCCGATTGTATCGAGTCGTATTTTCTCCTACAAACTTAGAAATTCTGAAATTTCCACGAAACGGAATCACCAAAAACCTAAACGTTGTCAAGACTGAATCACAAATTGGACTCAATTTTACGCGCATTGTGTAAGTGCTGGTTGGTTGCGTTAGATATCAACAAATCCGTTCCATCAGAAACGTAGAATCAGTATCACGTTCATCAGCCACCTTCTAACTCGGTGAAATAGCCGAGAGGTAAGACATGTGGCTCACGATCAGCAGATCCGGTGCTCGAATCCCATGCATGACGATATTTTACTTTTCTATGTTTTATCTGTAAAATCGATTTTAGCGATTGCTAGACGTTAAGAAAAAAATAAGTTTTATTCCGGGGTGTCTTGAAAGACGTAAATTTACATATAATCTATATATATAAAAGTCAATGTATGTATGTTTGTATGTTAATTTGTATGTTAATTTGTATGTTAATTTGTATGTTTGTATGTATGTATGTATGTATGTTCCAGCATAACTCTGGAGTGCCTCAACCAATTTCAACCAAATTTGGTATACACATTTGTTAGGTTAAGGAGGTGGTTATAAGGGTATTGGAATTCAAGATGGCGGCTCGGGTTCCAAGATGGCGGACTATAATCCAAGATGGCGGCCATGGAATGGTGGTTTGAGCTATTCAACCATGCAATATGGGTATCTATCGATCGGGCTTGATGAGTAGAAGTCAGAAATGAATATCCGACGCCATTTTGAAATCCAACATGGCGGACCATAATCCAAGATGGCGGCCATGGAATGGTGGTTTGAGCTATGATACCATGCAATATGGGTATCTATCAACCGGGCTTGACAAGTAGAAGTCAAAAAAAGATATTTGACGCCATTTTGGAATCCAAGATGGCGGACCATAATCCAAGATGGCGGCCATGGAATCGTGGTTTGAGCTATTATACCATGCAATATGGGTATCTACCAATCGTGCATGACGAGTAGAAGTCAAAAATAGATATTTGACGCCATTTTGGAATCCAAGAAGGCGGACCATAATCCAAGATGGCGGCCATGGAATGGTGGTTTGAGCTATGATACCATGCAATATGGGTATCTGTCGATCGGGCTTGATGAGTAGAAGTCAAAAATAGATATTTGACGCCATTTTGAAATCCAACATGGCGGACCATAATCCAAGATGGCGGCCATGGAATGGTGGTTTGAGCTATTCAACCATGCAATATGGGTATCTATCGATCGGGCTTGATAAGTAGAAGTCAGAAATGAATATCCGACGCCATTTTGAAATCCAACATGGCGGACCATAATCCAAGATGGCGGCCATGGAATGGTGGTTTGAGCTATGATACCATGCAATATGGGTATCTATCAATCGGGCTTGAAGAGTAGAAGTCAAAAATAGATATTTGACGCCATTTTGGAATCCAAGATGGCGGACCATAATCCAAGATGGCGGCCATGGAATCGTGGTTTGAGCTATTATACCATGCAATATGGGTATCTATCGATCGGGCTTGATGAGTAGAAGTCAAAAATATATATTTGACGCCATTTTGGAATCCAAGATGGCGGACTATAATCCAAGATGGCGGCCATGGAATCGTGGTTTGAGCTATGATACCATGCAATATGGATATCTATCAAACGGGCTTGATGAGTAGAAGTCAAAAATAGATATTTGACGCTATTTTGAAATCCAAGATGGCGAACCATAATCCAAGATGGCGGCCATGAAATGGTGGTTTGAGCTATGATACCATGCAATATGGGTATCTATCAAACGGGCTTGATGAGTAGAAGTCAAAAATAGATACAGTAAAACCTCCATGAGTCGATATTGAAGGGACCATCGACTCAAGGAAATATCGAGGAGTGGAACAAGAATCCTTTGGAAAGCTTTTTGGGGGGACCATCACAGTAACCCAGAAATTATTTTTTAGTATGGAAAAATTTACCTCCTTGAGTCGATATCGAGTCAAATAACATCGACTCATGGAGGTTCGACTGTATTTGACGCTATTTTGGAATCCAAGATGGCGGACCATAATCCAAGATGGCGGCCATGAAATGGTGGTTTGAGCTATTATACCATGTCACAAGGGTATCTATCAATCGGGCTTAACGAGTAGAAGTCAAAAATAGATATTTGACGCCATTTTGGAATCCAAGATGGCGGACCATAATCCAAGATGGCGGCCATGGAATGGTGGTTTGAGCTATGATTCCATGCAATATGGGTATCTATCGATCGGGCTTGACGAGTAGAAGTCAAAATGGATATTTGACGCCATTTTGGAATCCAAGATGGCGGACTATAATCCAAGATGGCGGCCATGGAATCGTGGTTTGAGCTATTATATCATGCAATATGGGTATCTATCGATCAAGCTTGATGAGTAGAAGTCAAAAATAGATATTTGACGCCATTTTGGAATCCAAGATGGCGGAACATAATCCAAGATGGCGGCCATGGAATGGTGGTTTGAGCTATGATACCATGCAATATGGGTATCTATCAAACGGGCTTGATGAGTAGAAGTCAAAGATAGATATTTGACGCTATTTTGGAATCCAAGATGGCGAACCATAATCCAAGATGGCGGCCATGGAATGGTGGTTTAAGCTATTCAACCATGCAATATGGGTATCTATCGAACGGGCTTGATGAAAAGAAGTCAAAAATAGATATTTGACGCCATTTTGGAATCCAAGATGGCGGACCATAATCCAAGATGGCGGCCATGAAATGGTGGTTTGAGCTATTATACAATGTCATAAGGGTATCTATCAATCGGGCTCAGGGATGGCATTCACCATTTGCAAAGAGTTACATTCACTTGCTACTATCTCAGTTCATAAGCATGCTATCAAAAAACAATGTATGGATGACTTTTACCTTGTAGTTTTATCTGAAAGTTTTCCGAATATCATAAGGGTCGCACACGCAAGCTTAACTCTTGAGCGAGCTGTGAAAGCAACTCTCCACGCCGTGAATGTAATTTAGATAGATATTTGACACAATTTTGAAATCCAAGATGGCGAACCATAATCCAAGATGGCGGCCATGAAATGGTGGTTTGAGCTATGATACCATGCAATATGGGTATCCGTCGATCGGGCTTGATGAGTAGAAGTCAAAAATAGATATTTGACGCCATTTTGGAATCCAAGATGGCGGACTATAATCCAAGATGGCGGCCATGGAATGGTGGTTTGAGCTATTATACCATGTAATATGGGTATCTATCGATCGGGCTTGATGAGTAGAAGTCAAAAATAGATATTTGACGCCATTTTGGAATCCAAGATGGCGGACCATAATCCAAGATGGCGGCCATGGAATGGTGGTTTGAGCTATGATACCATGCAATATGGGTATCTATCAATCGGGCTTGACGAGTAGAAGTCAAAAATAGATATTTGACGCCATTTTGGAATCCAAGATGGCGGACTATAATCCAAGATGGTGGCCATGGAATCGTGGTTTGAGCTATTTTACCATGCAATATGGGTATCTATCGATCGGGCTTGATGAGTAGAAGTCAAAAATAGATATTTGACGCTATTTTGGAATCCAAGATGGCGGACCATAATCCAAGATGGCGGCCATGATATGGTGGTTTGAGCTATGATACCATGTCACAAGGGTATCTATCAATCGGGCTTAACGAGTAGCAGTCAAAAATAGATATTTGACGCCATTTTGGAATCCAAGATGGCGGACCATAATCCAAGATGGCGGCCTTGGAATGGTGGTTTGAGCTATTATACAATGTCATAAGGGTATCTATCAATCGGGCTTAACGAGTAGAAGTCAAAAATAGATATTTGACGCCATTTTGGAATCCAAGATGGCGGACCATAATCCAAAATAGCTGCCATGGAATGGTGGTTTGAGCTATGATACCATGCAATATAAGTATCTATCAATCGGGCTTGACGAGTAGAAGTCAAAAATAGATATTTGACGCCATTTTGGAATCCAAGATGGCGGACTATAATCCAAGATGGTGGCCATGGAATCGTGGTTTGAGCTATTATACCATGCAATATGGGTATCTATCGATCGGGCTTGATGAGTAGAAGTCAAAAATAGATATTTGACGCTATTTTGGAATCCAAGATGGCGGACCATAATCCAAGATGGCGGCCATGGAATGGTGATTTGAGTTATTCAACCATGCAATATGGGTATCTATCGATCGGGCTTGACGAGTAGAAGTCAAAAATGAATATCCGACGCCTTTTTGAAATCCAAGATGGTGGACTATAAATCCAACATGGCGGACCATAATCCAAGATAGCGGCCATGGAATGGTGGTATGAGCTATGATACCATGCAATATGGGTATCTATCAATCGGGCTTGACGAGTAGAAATCGCAAACAGATATTTGAAGCCATTTTGGAATCCAAGATGGCGGACCATAATCCAAGATGGCGGCCATGGAATGGTGGTTTGAGCTATTATACCATGCAATATGGGTATCTTTCGATCGGGCTTGATGACTAGAAGTCAAAAATAGATATTTGACGCCATTTTGGAATCCAAGATGGCGGACCATAATCCAAGATGGCGGCCATGGAATGGTGGTTTGAGCTATGATACCATGCAATATGGGTATCTATCGATCGGGCTTGATGACTAGAAGTCAAAAATAGATATTTGACGCCATTTTGGAATCCAAGATGGCGGACCATAATCCAAGATGGCGGCTATGGAATGGTGGTTTGAGCTATGATACCATGCAATATGGGTATCTATCAATCTGGCTTGATGAGTAGAAGTCAAAAATAGATATTTGACGCTATTTTGGAATCCAAGATGGCGAACCATAATCCAAGATGGCGGCCATGGAATGGTGGTTTGAGTTATTCAACCATGCAATATGGGTATCTATCAATCAGGCTTGATGACTAGAAGTCAAAAATAGATATTTGACGCCATTTTCGAATCCAAGATGGCGGACCATAATCCAAGATGGCGGCCATGGAATGATAGTTTGAGCTATGAAACCATGCAATATGGGTATCTATCAATCGGTCTTGACGAGTAGAAGTCAAAAATAGATATTTGACACAATTTTGAAATACAAGATGGCGGGATATAAATCCAAGATGGCGGACAACAACCCTGCAAAGCTGGTGTTTGCAACTGATCCGGTTGGCACAAGAAGGCGTGGAGCGCAGAGAGCACGATGGGCGGACCAGGTGGAGCGTGATCTGGCGAGTGTTGGGCGTGACCGAGGATGGAGAGCTGCAGCTGCAAATCGAGTATTATGGCGGCAAATTGTTGATTCAGTATTATCATGAATTTGATGTGAACTAAATAAATGAAAAAAAATGAATGGCGGACCATAATCCAATATGGCGGTTATGGAATGGTGGTTTGATTCATGAAAACATGCAATACGGGTATCTATCGATCGGGCTTGACGAGTAGAAATCGAAAATAGATATTTGACGCAATTTTGAAATCTAAGATGGCGGACCATAATCTAAGATGGCGGCCATGGAATGATGGGTTGTGCTATGATACCATGCAATGTGGATGTCAATTGATCGGGCTTGATGAATGTATGTCTATAATCGATATCGGACGCTATTTCGAAGATCAAGATAGCGAACTGTAAAACATTCGTTTACCATAAAATATTTAACTTCTTCTGGCAATTTTTTGCGTTGCAACTGTATGGAGGAACATCGGCGGCAGAAAGCCGCCGATGTTCCGATAGTCCGATGCGCCGTGTTTGCGTCGATTCACTTCTAGGCGAACAGCACATCCAAGCATTTGCCCGGTAGAATGCGAACAGAGGTGTTATCCCTTTTTTAAGTCCGACGAGCGTAAGCGAGTCGGACAGCATACGCTTACACGTTGTAACGCAAACATATTTCTACTGATTGAGATTTAAAACCACGGATCCGCAATTCGATAGGTAGATCACGCTATGACCACATTTATCTATGGAACCTGAGATCTACATGAACCTTTAACACTTTCTCAAAGTGCCGTTGAAAAATGGTGAAAGCACTTGATTTAGCTTTAATTTATTTTGACAGAGAAAAACATGAAGAATCATCATTTACATTCAAATATATGAAACTAATAAACCTAGCAAATGCCATGTGACAAAGATGAGAAACCAATATAAAATTCCAGTTATGGAATACAACTTGACTTACCTCTCTTCAGCTTAGTGTTTTCTTTTTCAGATAGATACTGTTTTTTGTAGATTGTGTGTAAAACACAATGGCACTCTATGCCGTAGAAACGTATCAGTAGATTTAATGTTTAGTATACTAAGTATGCTTCGGAATTCTGGATTTTTGGCAGTATTTTAATATGGCTTTTATGTCACCTGGAATCTCTTTATTTTCAGCATGATCTTGCGGAACAGCGGCATGTTTACCCATTCGGCTATATGGGACTTCGCATTTGCACCAGTCCCCCTCAATAAATAAACCCGAGCAAAGCCGGGCAATTCAGCTAGTAACCTCTAAATTTGTGTTTTCGAAGATGCTCGTATATGTCAGGTTCAGGACACTTAAAATTACATGATATTTTCTAGGTGTGTACGATTGGAAACTTGGAACATGGAATTGCAAGTCACTAGGTTTCGCAGGATGTGACAGGATAATCTACGACGAACTACATCCCCGCAACTTCGACATCGTGGCGTTGCAGGAACTTTGTTGGACTGGACAGGAAGTGTGGAAAAGCGGGCATCGAGCGGCTACCTTCTACCAAAGCTGTGGCACCACCAATGAACTGGGAACAGGATTTATAGTGTTGGGCAAGATGCGACAACGTGTGATCGGGTGGCAGCCGATCAACGCAAGGATGTGCATGTTGAGAGTTAAGGGCCGTTTCTTCAACTACAGCATCATCAACGTCCACTGCCCACACGAGGGGAGACCCGATGACGAGAAAGAAGCGTTCTACGCACAGTTAGAGCAAACATACGATGGTTGCTCGCCGCGTGACGTGAAAATCGTTGTCGGCGACATTTATTTATTTATTTATTTACACGGTTCGTGGCTGCCGCTCTCCATCCTCGGTCGCGCCCGATGCTCGCCAAGTCACGCTCCACCTGGTCCGCCCATCGTGCTCTCTGCGCTTCACGCTTTCTTGTACCAACCGGATGGTTAGCAAACACCAACTTTGCAGGGTTGTTGTCCGGCATTCTTGCAACATGTCCTGCCCATCGTATCCTTCCGGCTTTGGCCACTTTCTGGATGCTGGGTTCGCCGTAAAGTGCAGCGAGCTCGTGGTTCATCCTTCTCCGCCACACACCGTTCTCCTGCACACCGCCGAAGATCGTCCTTAGCACGCTTCGCTCGAAAACTCCGAGTGCTTGCAGGTCCTCCTCGAGCATGGCCCATGTCTCGTGCCCGTAGAGGATTACCGGTCTTATTAGCGTTTTGTACATGGTGCATTTGGTGCGTGGGTGAATCTTTTTCGACCGCAGTTTCTTCTGAAGCCCGTAGTAGGCCCGACTTCCGCTGATGATGCGCCTCCGAATTTCACGGCTCACGTTGTTGTCAGCCGTCAGTAAGGATCCGAGGTAGACGAATTCCTCCACCACCTCGAAAGTATCCCCGTCTATCGTAACATTACTACCCACACGGATCCGGTCGTTTTCGGTTCCGCCTACCAGCATGTACTTTGTTTTTGAGGCATTCACCACCAGTCCGACCTTTGCTGCTTCGCGTTTCAGGCGGGTGTACAGCTCTGCCACCGTTCCAAATGTTCTTGCAATAATGTCCATGTCGTCCGCAAAGCACACAAATTGACCGGATTTTGTGAAAATCGTTCCCCGGCTGTTGAGCCCGGCTCATCGCATCACACCTTCCAGAGCGATGTTGAAGAGTAGGCATGAGAGGCCATCACCTTGTCGCAATCCCCGGCGAGATTCGAATGAACTAGATAGTTCACCCGAAACCCTTACGCAGTTTTGCACACCGTCCATCGTTGCTTTAATCAGTCGAGTCAACTTCCCAGGAAAGCCGTTTTCATCCATGATTCTCCATAGCTCTGCGCGGTCGATACTGTGGTATGCCGCTTTGAAGTCGATGAACAGGTGATGCGTTGGGACCTGGTATTCACGGAATTTCTGGAGGATTCGGCGTAAGGTAAAGATCTGGTCCGTTGTCGACCGGCCGTCGTTGAAGCCGGCTTGATAACTTCCCACGAACTCATTCGTTTTAGGTGACAGACGACGGTTGTAAAGAACAAGTTTTGGTTAAAAATCATGAAAATAGAAATATTAACCTTCCTTTTGCATCACGTTGGGAGCAGCTCGCTGACGTAGTGTACGGTTTGGGTCAAAAATGACCCTAATCCCAAAGGAGGGCGAAAGTATCTTTTTCACCTGATTCTCTCAGCTTCATTTGTGTTGCAAATGCAAGCTCTTCCGAAGGATAGTTTTGGCGAATTTCTGCGGTTGTAAAATATTTTTCAGTGTTCAATGCCTGTCGCACTATCAAATTTACCTGCGTTTTCAAAGTTACCCCGTTTACGGTATTTACAAATTTGAGGTTGTATGACGTTTAGTTTGTTGAGAAAGGCAGAGGAAGCGAAATTTCAAAGGAATTTGATGAGGCGGGGGATTTGTTTTCATAGTTTCTCATGGTGAAAACAGAATGGCCGCTCAGCCTGTTTTGATATTTGAGAATATGTACTTGAGTACCGTAATCTGTGGGAGGGGGGGGGGGGGGGTAGTAGATCAGTGAGGTGAAGTTGATCACTTCAACCGCTGAGGACGCTACAATTATGTTTCAAAGGTAGAACTTTTGACGTAAAACAATTGTGTGAATATATTTGAATAATTTTTGGAGGTTTTTATGCCTATTGTGTCATGCTGTACATAAAAATATCGATATTTTTATGTGTATTAAAACTCGGTAAAACGTCTGTCTTTAATAAAATCTCCTCCCATTAACGCCTTGTATATCAGATGACTCACAAAAAACTATTATTCATTCATGGTAGGCTTATTGAATATTGATATGAGTTAAAATTGGAATATAATATTTAAGTTTAATTTGAAAATAGCATTTTTTGCAAAAGTAAGGCATTTTTTAAGAAATAGCCTACCTTTAGGCGTTTAATGTGGGTCTTTCTTACTAAACTTTATTTTATTTTTAACCTATAAAATAGACTAGTCGTAAGATTTTTGAAAGCATTTTCAGATTCAGCATTATCACATTTAGTTGGTTCAATAATTTTCCAATCTTAGAATGTTACGTCATTGGTTGATCAACTTCACCCCGGATTGAATGTTTCAAAATTTGGCCATTCGAACATTAAAAAAAAATGTAGCACTTTTTTAGTTAGGGGTCTCCAGTTAACTTTGTAGTTAAGGCTATGAATCGCCAATCCGGAGACGGCGGGCTCGATTCCCGTTTCAGTCGGGGAAATTTTCTCGACGTCCTGGGCATAGTGCATCATAGTACTTGCCTCACAATGTACAAATTCATGCAATGGCAGGCAAAGAAAGCCCTTCAATTAATAACTGTAGAAATGCTCAAAGAACACTAAGTTGAAGAGAGGCAGGCTTAGTTCCAATGCGAACAACGTACCATAAAGAAGAAGAAGAAGAATCAGTTTCTTGTAAGAATTTTGTTTACGGAATCTGGTACAGGTCTACTCAGTAGATAGTAATTCGGGGTCAAATTGATCACTTTAAAACAACTTTTTCGGATAACATCAGTGCCTGTTCAAATGTTGCCAAAAGAATATGTGTAAAACCAGTACCCTATGGATCTCCATGGAATCATGTGACAGAATTTTGTTCAACAAATTTAAACTTTAGGTTAAATAACTCCAAATATCAAAATATTGGAAAAGCCTATTTGGGGCGAAATTGATCAGTATACAATTAAGCATCCGTTGGAAAGGAAAATTTCCTTCTCCGCTTTATTTTGCTCTTCTAAAACCGAATAACGCGTCTAAAATCTTACAACTAGGGTAATTCGCCAATTGTTGAACGGTTAGTACTGGCATTTTTGTTTTCGTTTGTTTTTCCGTGCATATTTCCACTTTAGTTGAAAAATATCCAGTGAACGTCAAGATCCACTCATTCCTTACACTTCCCATTTAATTTATATTCCCTTAAATTCCATTTTCTAAGAGAAAATAGAACATTTGTATGGGAAGTCTGTAAGCCAAATGTTGAACGCTTCCATAAGCTAGCTCATCCTAATGTTGGACGATTCTCGCCAATTGTTGAACGGTTCAAGCTTTGTTCGTAATGATGACGTTTAACCCGACATAAACCTATCATTCACCTGTTTTTATTTTGGGCACCAAACCCAACATAGACTCAACAGTTATCCGATGTGGGTCCAACAGTGGTCCAACATTTGATAAAATTTGATCCGACATTGACCCGACATCCAATGTTTTTTCACAATGGCGGAATTTTTCCGGGTTTTTCGTGTTTTGCGCCCAGTTGGTCATTTGCAGCGCTTGAAATTGAGTGAATATGAAGAAAACGACCAGTTATCAGCGCCAGCAACCACTACGAACGAATACGCAAAGGGAGCGAAGAAAACCCGAACCAACTGCGACTGCTGTTCCTCATCGGTCGGTTCGCTTGTGAAGCAAACTGACTAGTGATCGTTCATGCTCAGTTGCTGCGGTGAGTGTGAAGATGGGGAAATGATTCAGTGGTTTTATTTGTTGCTCAAAAATTGTAAAAACAATCATTCTGTTGGTATGGGAATGTTGTACGTGACTATTGTAATCGATTTGATTTGAGTTTTAGTTATTTGCACTGTAATAACGGGATAAAAACTAAGTATATTCATTGCCGTATACGCCGGCGAAGAGAAAGATTCAGAGAGCCACCACGCATATGAACCACCGTTTCTCACTCTCAGTGGTAAAATTGATTGCTCATGCTCCCACTTGCTTCTGAAGCATGTTAGCCAATGAAGGTATACAGCTACCGCTCTGGGTTGAACAGCGTCGGTCAAAGAGGAGTAAATTTTGCTTCGTCCAATGGAAAACGCTTCATTTTGCAAGACTCGTCATTTGAGTGACAATTCATTCAAATGAGGGAGCGCTCATAGAATACGTCACGCAATAATTGTCCATTTTCCAACTCCTCTCACCTCACCCCCCCCCCTCGAAGTGTGACGTAATTTATGGACGTTCCCAAGGAATCGCTTCCCATTTGAAGAGTGGACTGAAAATCGTTTTAAACAGAACCAAATGCAAAAAATGGCTGAAAAAATTTGACTAGAAGCGAAAATGATAGAGGAAAAGAAAGCCACCGAAAGCCCCTGAAATACCCCTGGAAACCTATGGGACCCAGTCAACTCCCTAGAATACCCCTGGCCCTGGAACGACCCTGAAATACGTTGAAAACACGTGGATCGCTCCTGAAAAAGATGAAGTGAAAAAAAAATATCTGGCAGTCATGCTAACATCGTAGGTTATGCTAGTGTTCAACAATTGGATCTTAGCTGCATAATGATAGTGTGATAAGAAAAATATTTTTTTCAAATGAAATTACAATGAAAATGTGATTTCAAACAATGTTAAACTGTTAAGCACATCCTTCCAGTTATTGTAAATATGGTGTGACTTTGATGTTTGTGCTCGATTTGACAGCAAAGCTTATTTCGTAACAGCAATTTCTTAAAATTAATCTTAAGAATTGTGCAGTTTTCGTTGCATCAGCGGTACAAAATTGTCAATCGATATTTTTGACGTAAAATATGTACAATTTTGTAACTTTATAGGAGCAATATCATGACACACATGTATACGCATCTAGATCATACGTTTACGTTGATAGAAAACTACTTAAGCTAAATTTATAATAACACTAGCTGAATTGCCCGGCTTTGCTCGGGTTTATTTATTGAGGGGGACTGGTGCAAATGCGAAGTCCCATATAGCCGAATGGGTAAACATGCCGCTGTTCCGCAAGATCATGCTGAAAATAAAGAGATTCCAGGTGACATAAAAGCCATATTAAAATACTGCCAAAAATCCAGAATTCCGAAGCATACTTAGTATACTAAACATTAAATCTACTGATACGTTTCTACGGCACAGAGTGCCATTGTGTTTTCCACACAATCTACAAAAAACAGTATCTATCTTAAAAAGAAAACACTAAGCTGAAGAGAGGTAAGTCAAGTTGTATTCCATAACTGGAATTTTATATTGGTTTCTCATCTTTGTCACATGGCATTTGCTAGGTTTATTAGTTTCATATATTTGAATGTAAATGATGATTCTTCATGTTTTTCTCTGTCAAAATAAATTAAAGCTAAATCAAGTGCTTTCACCATTTTTCAACGGCACTTTGAGAAAGTGTTAAAGGTTCATGTAGATCTCAGGTTCCATAGATAAATGTGGTCATAGCGTGATCTACCTATCGAATTGCGGATCCGTGGTTTTAAATCTCAATCAGTAGAAATATGTTTGCGTTACAACGTGTAAGCGTATGCTGTCCGACTCGCTTACGCTCGTCGGACTTAAAAAAGGGATAACACCTCTGTTCGCATTCTACCGGGCAAATGCTTGGATGTGCTGTTCGCCTAGAAGTGAATCGACGCAAACACGGCGCATCGGACTATCGGAACATCGGCGGCTTTCTGCCGCCGATGTTCCTCCATACAGTTGCAACGCAAAAAATTGCCAGAAGAAGTTAAATATTTTATGGTAAACGAATGTTTTACAGTTCGCTATCTTGATCTTCAAAATAGCGTCCGATATCGATTTTAGACATACATTCATCAAGCCCGATCAATTGACATCCACATTGCATGGTATCATAGCACAACCCATCATTCCATGGCCGCCATCTTAGATTATGGTCCGCCATCTTAGATTTCAAAATTGCGTCAAATATCTATTTTCGATTTCTACTCGTCAAGCCCGATCGATAGATACCCGTATTGCATGTTTTCATGAATCAAACCACCATTCCATAACCGCCATATTGGATTATGGTCCGCCATCTTGGATTTATATCCCGCCATCTTGTATTTCAAAATTGTGTCAAATATCTATTTTTGACTTCTACTCGTCAAGTCCGATTGATAGATACCCATATTGCATGGTTTCATAGCTCAAACTATCATTCCATGGCCGCCATCTTGGATTATGGTCCGCCATCTTGGATTCGAAAATGGCGTCAAATATCTATTTTTGACTTCTAGTCATCAAGCCTGATTGATAGATACCGTGATTTCGGGTGAAATTGATCAGTGGGGTGAAATTGATCGACATGAGGGCAATTTTTATTTGTCAAAAATAAAGCTTTGAACTTATAACAATTTGTAGAAAATGACCATCATCTGGCTCAAGGGTTATTGAATGATGAGTTTACATGTTTTACAGCTTATTAGTCACATATTTCTGTATAAAATTTAATATTTTCCGAAACTGCGCGTTTGGTCAATATTAAAGACACTTTCAAACTTTTGTTACCGTTGCTGTATCGCACATGGAATAAATATTCGAATGAATGTTTATAGCTGCCAAGTGTTCGCTAAACCCGATTTCGTTATCAAAAGTTCTATAAATATTGATATTTATGCATAAAATTGTACTTTTTCTGAAGTAATAAATTGTTTAGTATGAAAATTGCATACATTTAGGCGTTTTCTTTAGATTTATTAAACTTCAAATTTAAATAATAAGGAATTTACTAAACTTGTATAAGTTTTACAAAGCTTTTCGCATTCTGGGGATGTTAATTTAGATGGAAAATTTATTTTCAGCACTTACGAACACATTTCACTGACTGATCAATTTCACCCCGAAACTAAAATTTCTGTTTTTTTACTTTAAATGATATTTAATGCAATAAAATGATTTGCAGTAAAAGTTTCAACCTCGTTGACCGATGGAACCCGTGGTCGTACTTGTTTTAAAACATTGAGTTGGACCATATCGATAACAATTCAAACATTAGAGTCAAATAACTGTGAAAAGTGATCAATTTCACCCGAAATCACGGTACCCATATTGCGTGGTTGAATAACTCAAACCACCATTCCATGGCCGCCATCTTGGATTATGGTTCGCCATCTTGGATTCCAAAATAGCGTCAAATATCTATTTTTGACTTCTACTCATCAAGCCAGATTGATAGATACCCATATTGCATGGTATAATAGCTCAAACCACCATTCCATGGCCGCCATCTTGGATTATGGTCCGCCATCTTGGATTCCAAAATGGCTTCAAATATCTGTTTGCGATTTCTACTCGTCAAGCCCGATTGATAGATACCCATATTGCATGGTATCATAGCTCATACCACCATTCCATGGCCGCTATCTTGGATTATGGTCCGCCATGTTGGATTTATAGTCCACCATCTTGGATTTCAAAAAGGCGTCGGATATTCATTTTTGACTTCTACTCGTCAAGCCCGATCGATAGATACCCATATTGCATGGTTGAATAACTCAAATCACCATTCCATGGCCGCCATCTTGGATTATGGTCCGCCATCTTGGATTCCAAAATAGCGTCAAATATCTATTTTTGACTTCTACTCATCAAGCCCGATCGATAGATACCCATATTGCATGGTATAATAGCTCAAACCACGATTCCATGGCCACCATCTTGGATTATAGTCCGCCATCTTGGATTCCAAAATGGCGTCAAATATCTATTTTTGACTTCTACTCGTCAAGCCCGATTGATAGATACTTATATTGCATGGTATCATAGCTCAAACCACCATTCCATGGCAGCTATTTTGGATTATGGTCCGCCATCTTGGATTCCAAAATGGCGTCAAATATCTATTTTTGACTTCTACTCGTTAAGCCCGATTGATAGATACCCTTATGACATTGTATAATAGCTCAAACCACCATTCCAAGGCCGCCATCTTGGATTATGGTCCGCCATCTTGGATTCCAAAATGGCGTCAAATATCTATTTTTGACTGCTACTCGTTAAGCCCGATTGATAGATACCCTTGTGACATGGTATCATAGCTCAAACCACCATATCATGGCCGCCATCTTGGATTATGGTCCGCCATCTTGGATTCCAAAATAGCGTCAAATATCTATTTTTGACTTCTACTCATCAAGCCCGATCGATAGATACCCATATTGCATGGTAAAATAGCTCAAACCACGATTCCATGGCCACCATCTTGGATTATAGTCCGCCATCTTGGATTCCAAAATGGCGTCAAATATCTATTTTTGACTTCTACTCGTCAAGCCCGATTGATAGATACCCATATTGCATGGTATCATAGCTCAAACCACCATTTCATGGCCGCCATCTTGGATTATGGTTCGCCATCTTGGATTTCAAAATTGTGTCAAATATCTATCTAAATTACATTCACGGCGTGGAGAGTTGCTTTCACAGCTCGCTCAAGAGATAAGCTTGCGTGTGCGACCCTTATGATATTCGTAAAACTTTCAGATAAAACTACAAGGTAAAAGTCATCCATACATTGTTTTTTGATAGCATGCTTATGAACTGAGATAGTAGCAAGTGAATGTAACTCTTTGCAAATGGTGAATGCCATCCCTGAGCCCGATTGATAGATACCCTTATGACATTGTATAATAGCTCAAACCACCATTTCATGGCCGCCATCTTGGATTATGGTCCGCCATCTTGGATTCCAAAATGGCGTCAAATATCTATTTTTGACTTCTTTTCATCAAGCCCGTTCGATAGATACCCATATTGCATGGTTGAATAGCTTAAACCACCATTCCATGGCCGCCATCTTGGATTATGGTCCGCCATCTTGGATTCCAAAATAGCGTCAAATATCTATTTTTGACTTCTACTCATCAAGCCCGTTTGATAGATACCCATATTGCATGGTATCATAGCTCAAACCACCATTCCATGGCCGCCATCTTGGATTATGTTCCGCCATCTTGGATTCCAAAATGGCGTCAAATATCTATTTTTGACTTCTACTCATCAAGCTTGATCGATAGATACCCATATTGCATGATATAATAGCTCAAACCACGATTCCATGGCCGCCATCTTGGATTATAGTCCGCCATCTTGGATTCCAAAATGGCGTCAAATATCCATTTTGACTTCTACTCGTCAAGCCCGATCGATAGATACCCATATTGCATGGAATCATAGCTCAAACCACCATTCCATGGCCGCCATCTTGGATTATGGTCCGCCATCTTGGATTCCAAAATGGCGTCAAATATCTATTTTTGACTTCTACTCGTTAAGCCCGATTGATAGATACCCTTGTGACATGGTATAATAGCTCAAACCACCATTTCATGGCCGCCATCTTGGATTATGGTCCGCCATCTTGGATTCCAAAATAGCGTCAAATACAGTCGAACCACCATGAGTCGATGTTATTTGACTCGATATCGACTCAAGGAGGTAAATTTTTCCATACTAAAAAATAATTTCTGGGTTACTGTGATGGTCCCCCCAAAAAGCTTTCCAAAGGATTCTTGTTCCACTCCTCGATATTTCCTTGAGTCGATGGTCCCTTCAATATCGACTCATGGAGGTTTTACTGTATCTATTTTTGACTTCTACTCATCAAGCCCGTTTGATAGATACCCATATTGCATGGTATCATAGCTCAAACCACCATTTCATGGCCGCCATCTTGGATTATGGTTCGCCATCTTGGATTTCAAAATAGCGTCAAATATCTATTTTTGACTTCTACTCATCAAGCCCGTTTGATAGATATCCATATTGCATGGTATCATAGCTCAAAACACGATTCCATGGCCGCCATCTTGGATTATAGTCCGCCATCTTGGATTCCAAAATGGCGTCAAATATGTATTTTTGACTTCTACTCATCAAGCCCGATCGATAGATACCCATATTGCATGGTATAATAGCTCAAACCACGATTCCATGGCCGCCATCTTGGATTATGGTCCGCCATCTTGGATTCCAAAATGGCGTCAAATATCTATTTTTGACTTCTACTCGTCAAGCCCGATTGATAGATACCCATATTGCATGGTATCATAGCTCAAACCACCATTCCATGGCCGCCATCTTGGATTATGGTCCGCCATGTTGGATTTCAAAATGGCGTCGGATATTCATTTCTGACTTCTACTTATCAAGCCCGATCGATAGATACCCATATTGCATGGTTGAATAGCTCAAACCACCATTCCATGGCCGCCATCTTGGATTATGGTCCGCCATGTTGGATTTCAAAATGGCGTCGGATATTCATTTCTGACTTCTACTCATCAAGCCCGATTGATAGATACCCATATTGCATGGTTGAATAGCTTAAACAACCATTCCATGGCCGCCATCTTGGATTATGGTCCACCATCTTGGATTCCAAAATGGCGTCAAATATCTATTTTTGACTTCTACTCATCAAGCCCGATTGATAGATACCCATATTGCATGGTATCATAGCTCAAACCACCATTCCATGGCCGCCATCTTGGATTATGGTCCGCCTTCTTGGATTCCAAAATGGCGTCAAATATCTATTTTTGACTTCTACTCGTCATGCACGATTGGTAGATACCCATATTGCATGGTATAATAGCTCAAACCACGATTCCATGGCCGCCATCTTGGATTATGGTCCGCCATCTTGGATTCCAAAATGGCGTCAAATATCTTTTTTTGACTTCTACTTGTCAAGCCCGGTTGATAGATACCCATATTGCATGGTATAATAGCTCAAACCACCATTCCATGGCCGCTATCTTGGATTATGGTCCGCCATCTTGGTTTTCAAAATGGCGTCAAATATCTATTTCTGACTTCTACTCGTCAAGCCCGATTGATAGATACCCATATTGCATGGTATCATAGCTCAAACCACCATTCCATGGCCGCCATCTTGGATTATGGTCCGCCATGTTGGATTTCAAAATGGCGTCGGATATTCATTTTTGACTTCTACTCATCAAGCCCGACCGATAGATACCCATATTGCATGGTTGAATAGCTCAAACCACCATTCCATTGCCGCCATCTTGGATTATGGTCCACCATCTTGGATTCCAAAATGGCGTCAAATATCTATTTTTGACTTCTACTCGTCAAGCCCGATTGATATATACCCATATTGCCTGGTTGAATAGCTTAAACAACCATTCCATGGCCGCCATCTTGGATTATGGTCCGCCATGTTGGATTTCAAAATGGCGTC